>NC_072427.2:27760384-28070576 GCF_028878055.3 Symphalangus syndactylus | reverse complement strand
ACCTGTGCTGTCTCCTGTGACCCTTCCAGTCTACTTCCTGCCTGGCAGGGGGGTGAAGGACCAACCTACAGCCAGCCATGACCCGTCCTCCCCACCTGGCTCTCAGAGCAGAGGAGGCCCAGCCCCTGCCTCGTTTTGCCAGGGAAGAAACAGTTGCCCAGGAGAGGTGGCGACGTGCCCCTGTCTCACAGCTCCCATTGAGCCACTCGTCCGAGGTAAGGTGGTTTCCTCTCCTTCGCCAACTGCAGAGAACACACAGGCTTGCTGTGGGTCCGGTGGCGCTGCAGGGCTGGAGAGCAGGGATCAGGAGGTGTTCTGATGTCTCTGCCTTTCACTCCCGCTCTGGCTGCCTTTCTCCCAGTGGCCTCTCCTACCCTACTCCCCCATTGACCTCAAGAATAAGCCCAGCAGTAAGCCTGGCACTAATCGGGGCACTCCTCCTTGCTGTGGGGGCTCACTATGGACAGGAGACCAGTCTCAGCCCCAGATGGCTGAGCCTCAGGACACTCCACTGAGGCCTCCTCCCCAACCTGCACAGCTCTTCTCCTCTCGGGTAAGTAACTAGGCACACACACAAACACACACACGCACACACATGCACACACTCACACACACATACACAAGCATACACACGGGTAACTAGGCTCACACACACACATACACGTGCACACACTCACACACACGTGCACACACACACAGGAATCTAGGGAGGAGAGGGAGAGCGAGGAGGGCAGACCCTAATAGGGGAATCCTAGGCCCACCCCCTGGGATGACTGGCAGCCCTTCCGCAGCTGATCCAGCCTCCCGGCTCTGTACCCAGGAGAGCACTAGTGGGTCCTGAATGACAAGCCCATGTGGCCTGGAAGCAGAGGATCCTGGGACTGAGAAGCCAGACGCCTGACTTATTGCCAAGGCTCTGCAGTACTTTACCATGAGACGCGAGACAGAACTGGCCACTCCCTGTGCCTCAGTTTCCTATCTGGAACCTAGAGGAGGAATGAGATCATCTCTAAGTACGTCTTCTAGTTCTAGCATTCTGTGACTCCATACCTGTGACCTCTGGGACCCCTCAGGGAGTCCCAAGCATCGGAGAGTGCTGGAGGAGAGATCACCCTAACCCCAAGGAGGCGGGGAAGCCCAGGGAGACCTATAGCTACCTTAGGCTGGTAGACGGCAGTCATCCTGCTGCAGCCTCCCAGGGAGGAGTCCAGGCTCGGGCAAGAGGCCGGAAGACAGAGGAGAGCTCCTCAGTGGGGCCTCAGGCAGCCCAAGGCCTTCCCCAATGTCCACACATCCCTCAGAAGCTCACCCCCTTGAGTTTCACTTCCGATCTCTGTTCCGAGGTTACAGAGTCTTTGGTCCAGCCCAGATCTCAGGTGCAGCCCCAAGCCCCCAACACCCCCCGCCCCACCCCAATTCCCACAGCTGTCCAGACCCGATCCCAACCCCTCCTGCCAGACCGGCCTTCCCACCACCTTCCTGGTTGCACCCACAGGGTGGCCGGTGGGGACAGCCCAGCTGCTTGTGCCAATAGAGGCTCCCCTGGCCCTGCATGGCCCGAGCCTGATAACATTCTCCTAAATTAAACAATAAACAAGAAGTTGTTTTAGATTTTCCTGACGCTGCAGTTCCTGATTAATCCTCACAGCAAATAAAAGAAAGAGATAATTAACCCAAAAGAGGGTCACTTCCTGTTTCCAGGTGGAACCTCCAGTCTGAGCCAGAGGAACCTGTTCAGAGGAGTCCAGCTCCAGACCACCTCTCCCCTCCCCCACCTCTCCTGTGTCTGTCCAATCCTGGGCTACATCCGCAGCCTGCCTCCTAGATCCCACCTAAGCAAGTTGGGAGCAGGCACTCCAGCCTGGGGTTTTCCTGGCTGTGCCTGTGGCTTGCTGGGCAGGGGTGGGTGGGGTGGCTGGGGCCTCAGGGCCTTTGCAGAGGACCCTCCCCTTCGCTGCTATGTGACCTTGGACAGGCCAAGTCGCTTCAGAGGTCCCAGTCTGCTCATCTGTCAGATTCTTTATCTCCCAAGGACAAAATGAAAAAAATTTGAGACCACTTATGATTAGGCAGAAATATTTTATCTTACTTTTTAGAGATGGATGCTGAAATATTTAGGGGTGAAAGGGCTTGATGTCTATAATTTAAAATATTCTGGAAAAAACAGATAAAGCAAAATGTGGGAAAATGTCAACAATTGTTAAATCTAGATGAGGGGTATATGGGAGTTCCCTGTACTATTATCTCTACTTTTTCGTATGTCTGAAAATGTTCCCAACAAAATTAAAAAAAAAAAAATAGCACAGTCACATGAGCCAGGCAGGAGCCCCACACACAATGCCTGGTGCTCCTGGTATGCCTGAAAGACAACTGGGTCTCTGAAGTAGGTTAAACATCCCCCCCGCCATCTCCTTTATGTTGTTTCCCTAGAAATCGCTTTTCACAAATTCCACTGAGCCCTAGCTGCGCATTTAAAAGCCTTAACACATTCAGAAGCCAGACGCTGCCCTTTATTGAGGTGACTGCTGTCTTGTGACCACACCTCCCCCACCCACCAGGCTCCCCATGCCCTCTGCAGAGCAGCCCAGGGCTGGGGGTCCTGATACTGATTCCATCCTCTCAGAGCCTCAGAATGCCCCTACCGGTGGAGCAGAAATGATGACAAGTCAGTAACTGCCTGGGCATCTCATTCAAAGGCAAAGTGTCACCGGACAAAGAGACTGAAATCTCCACTTAACAGATGGGAAAGCTGAGGCCCAGGGCCAGAAGAGACTGGAAGCAAAATAAGGCAGGTGAAGAACAGAGGGTGGAGGAGGTGGGCAAAAGCTCCCCAGCTGCTCCAACTCCCCCTCCTCCCCAGCCCTCTATCCCCACCCTGGCAGTGTGGGTCGGAGATGGGGGTTTGCGTCTCTTTCTCTGGCTCCTGTTTATCGAGCTTCCTGGTCAGAAATAAACGGCCATGATCGCAATCTCCCAGCCAGGCCCAGCTGACCCTCGCCAACACTGGCCAGGCTCACCTCCATGGATCGATAATGGAGAGTTATCAGTACCCCAAATGATCAATCGCTAATTGCTGAGAGCTGTGCAATTCATCGGGGAGAGTTATGTATGGCCAGTGACTGGGTGGCCCCACCCCATCCTGGCACAGCCCTCAGGGACAAGGAGGGCCGTATCTATGATGAGCATCTCAGCAGCAAAGCAGCCCATAACTCGGGAGCTTCTCAAACAGATGTTTTGGGCCTAGCCCAAATCCCCAGGCCCAAGGGACTACCCAGGGAGGAAGTGGCAGTGGCCACAGAGGCCCCAAGGGAGGCACTGCATGCCCACGATCAGCCTGGTTGGCCCCCAGGCACGCCCAAGGAACCCAAGATGGATAAACCCAGTCCCTGCCACCAAGGTGCTCCCAAGTCAAAAGAAAGACAAAGCACCCCCAGGCCTTGCACACAGTGGGTACACAGTAAATCATAAATGTTCCCTAAATGTAAAGCTGATACACTGCTCTCAGAGTTCTGAGGAAGGATGGGCTGCTTCCAGGAGGGGTGGCCAATAGAAGTTTTTTTTTTTTTAATGTGGCATTTGGGCTGAGCCTTAAAAAGTGGGTGGGATCTCCATGGACAGAGATGGGGGAGAACTCTCAGGTGGAAGGGCCACGGAGGAGGACAGCGACAGCATACCTGATTGGCTGGAGCCTGGGGACACAGAGAGGTGCTTGGGAGAGAGGGCTGGGGTGGGACATAGGGTTGTGCAAGGTGCCGAGGTGTTGGAACGCCAGCCTGGAGTTAACAGGGAGTGCTGGAAGGGTGTTGGGTGACAGCATGACAGCCAGCCTGGGCTTGGGAAGATCTGTCTATGGTTTCCACCAGGCTGCATGCCCCAAGAGGGCAGAGGCTGGTCTTACTCATCTCTGTCCCCACAGCACCCAGAACAGCCAGGCCCAGAGGAGGCGCCCAAACAGTGATTCATTGAATGATCATAGATCATCAAATTGCAGGACAGGGGAGTCCTGGAATTACAGGCGTGAAATAGCATGTTTTTATAATGCCCTGCCATGTAGAAAAATACGTATTAGAGCCTCAAAAATAGCCTTGTAAGGCAGGCAGGGAGATCATTCTGTCCAGTGTCCAAAGGGGAAAGCCGAGGCTCAAAGAGGATAGTGATCTAAGGTTATACACCAGAAAGGGCCAGGGCCCAGCGCCCTCCCCACCCTGCCCCAGAAGGCTCAGGCCTGCTCGCCTTGGCATGGCCAGGGTTGCCTGGGAGGTGAAGGTCCACCCCTCACTCATCCCTGGGCTCTCCTGCCCCCAGGAAGCCCCCCAATCTCAGCCCCTTGCTGTGCTGAGGCAGATGGAGAAATACAGCAGATGCTGCCTCATTGAGCATGCCTCATTGCAGCCCCAGCTGAGACTGGCTACCAGTCCGTGACAGCCTGTCCTTGCACCTATAATGGAAACAGGGCCGAGAAGGGAGTCTCTAGAACACCCAAGCTGGTCTAGACAGAAGACAAAGCCACTCCTCCCCTAGTCTCCACCCCAGAAGTTTGGAAAGCCTCACTGTGGAGCAAGAACACTGGACCAGGAGTCCAGAAACAGGGTCAAGCCTAACCCACTGTGTGGCTTCTGGAGACTCACTTCCCACCGTGGCCTCAGTTTTCTCATCTGTGAAATGGAACAATGTTGTCTGCCTACTTTATTGGAACTACCATGAGGACTAAACAAAAGAAGGAGTATAAAAACACAAAATTATAAAGCAGATTTTGCCTTGGAAAATAATAATAATAAGGCTCCTCTTTACTTCTACCTGGACATTGAAACTCCAACCTGACCCACTTCCCTTTCCTGCAGAGGGCAAAATATCAGCTAACATTTACTGAGATCCTACAATGCCTCCGGCTAGTGGCTGCTTTACATGCATTATTTCCAAGTGGGCTATGGTAGACATCATCCCCCCATGACACCCACGAGGAAAGTGAGGCTCAGTAAAGTGACTTGTCCAAGCTCACCCAGCTTGAAGCAGCTGAGCCAAGATTCAAACCCATTTCCATCTGGCATCCAAGCCCAGGCCCTTTGGATCCGCCAGGCTGATTCGAGGAGCCACTCCACACCCCAAAGTCTCAGAGTTTCAGAATCAGCGCTTAGGGTGTGGGCACATGTCACACTCCACTGAGGCCAGTGACCCTGACAGCAGAGGCACTTTGCCATCCCATGGTAAGGCCATCAGAGCTGGGTGGGGCATGTGAGGAGGGTGGCTGGCACAGCTGGCCTTGAGCTAATTGGATCAGTCCTGGGCATGGAGCTGCCTAGCTGGCTGCCCTGGCAGATGGGTGCTGGAACTGGGCCACCCGCCAAGGCCCAGCCTCCACGTCCAAACCAATCTGGACACCGAAGTTCCACTTTGGCCCCCTCTCGCCCTGACCCTGGTGGCTGGCAGTGCCCACATAGATCCAGAAGACCATGGTGGCAGCTGCTATCCCTCCTCCAGTGGCTGGCACCTCCCCTGATGTGACCATATGGCCTCATATGCTCTCTGACAGCTGGAGTGCTGAAATGACTGCCTAAGGACGTCCTCTGCAGAGGCCCCGAGGCCCCGGCCACCCCACCCACCCCTGCCCAGCAAGCACAGGCACAGCCAGAAAAACCCGAGACTGCAGTGCCCACTCCCAACTTGCTTAGTGACCTTGTGCTAGTCACTGCCCCGCTCTAGGCCTCAAGCTCTTCCTCTATTAAACAGCAATGCCGAACAGCCCTCTACCCCTTTTCCTTTGTAGCCCTCCTCCGAGGTCACAAAATCCCACTCAAACTCACTCCAGTTATCCACGGAGACAAACAAACGTGTCCACTTTACAGACACAGAAACTGAGGCAGACCCATGGGCCTCAGGGGCTTACTTAAGTGCACACAGTGGCAGGGCCAGTACTGGAGGCTGCATCTATGACTTCAGGACACTTGCCACCTCTGTATGCCCAGGTGGTGGGACTGGTGAATCCTGAGCCCTCGCCAAACTCTGACGACCTAGATCACCCCACCCAAGTCTTCCCAGCCCCTGGACAACCCCACCCAAGACCACCAGAGAAGTGGTTTATATCGCAAATCGAATTGTGTTCCTCCAGAACTTCAACCCTGCAAGCCCTGAATTCAGAATCAGCCCACACTCCTCAGATGGGCACTGAGGATCCTCTTCTGTCTGGTGCCAACCTTCTCCATGCCCCCGTGTGAACTACCCCATTGCAAATACGTTCTACCCTTGCCCAGCGCTTCCCACCTCCATGCCTTTGCCAGCGCCGTGCCATCTTCCTAGAAAGCCCCCACTCACGTTCGCATTCTCCATTCACTCATTTAGTCAACGATTATTTACTGAGCATCGATCAAGTGAAGGAAAATCTCAGCAGGTCAAGGCCCTGCCCGTCCCCTCCTTCTGAAATAGCCCCTTGCCACTCCCCCACGGAGCCTCTCGGTTACCCAGCCAGCTTCACTAATACTCAGAGGTATGGGTCCAAATCTGTTTCCCCTTTGAGAGCCCATCCGGGGAGGGGCCCAGGCTCATCACTGGTATCCCCAGCACTCAGTCCAGGTCTCAAGCCAGAAGATACCTCCAAACGTGAAGTGAGGCACCAGGCCACGGAGAGTAAGAGCCAAGGCGTGGTTCCTGGGAACAGTGGTCTGGGCCCCAGAAGCCCACGGAAGAAACTCTGAGACTGGTCAGGGTAGCCCTCAGCCCCCACAAAGCTATGCCTGAGAGGTCAGGGGCAGCTTTTCCCCCTTGTCACCCCAAGGCCCAGCCCACTCAATAAATTCTTATCACTGGATTTGTTAGAATATCTTTGCAATTTAAAACACAAATATAGCAGGGTCAGGTCTTGCCTGGGGAGGGAAATTAAGGGGGTCACACTGGGCACTGCTCCCTCCCAGTCAGGAGGTTGGGGTGAGGAAGTGGCTGTTTTCCTAAAGGGGGCAGCCAATAGGGTCTGGGAGCCCCTGGCTGGAATTTTCACCCCCGGCAGAATAGACCAGGCGCCAAATAGGTGCCCCTGGTCTCCCCCTCACCATGGGCTTGGGACCCCAAATGAAGGGTTCATTTTGCGGAGTTGGTTGGGGTGGGAGTGGAGCTACCAGAAGAACCGGGGCAGGGGTTCAAGAAGGCATGGATGATAGGGGTGGAACCAAGCTAGGCGTCTTGCCATGCTCCAGCCACCTGGATGTCAACCAGAGCTTTGGTCAACACTCAGGAGGCAAAAGTCTGGAGCTTAGGGAGCCACAGGGGAAGAGGAAGAGGAGCTGAGAGACAGAGAGAAGAAAAAAACAATGGCAAAGAAAGGCCATTATCAGCCATAGCCAACAAGAGAGGAGCGGGGAGAGGCAGAGAGAGGCCGCCTGGGAGGGGGAAGCCAGCAAAGGCTGAGGAGGCCACCGCCAGGATCCAGCAGGCCTAGCCCCACCCCCAGTGGTAACTCCCAGGCAACAGCTCTTACCCGGAAGGCCCTGGGAATGACTCCAGGCTGCCAGCAGGACTGAGGGAAGTCACAGAAGCCTGCCTGGGGCTGACAGCTCTGACCTCCTGTTCTTCAGGTGGGCCACCTGGGGAGGAAGTGGCCACGATAGCCACCAGAGTCCTCTCCAATTCCCCCAGTGCACATTTAGATCTCCACGGGGCATCTTTGGCCCACAGAGGGGCTCTAGGATGGAGACGGTAGGAAGGCTTCTGGGGCCCAAACACAAGGACAATGCCAGGACCCAGCATAGAGTGCCAGGCTGGGCGGGAGTGATTCGGATCCCTGGGATGGTAGTGAAATCCCAGAGCTGTGCAGAGGATGACAGGATCCGGGCTTCCAAACCATCAGGCAAAGCACAGACAGCCTCTGGCCCCAAATCCAGGAAGCACATATTTAACCAAGCTAGGGTCAAAAGGTCCCACAGGTCAGGAGCTTTTGCTCAACTGCCTCCAGCTAAGAACAGCCGCTGGCCCAGTAAACGTGCCACACGCAGCAGGAGCCCGCCTGCCAGGTCAATAAAGAAGGCCTGGGTGCCCTCCATGCCTCACCAAAGACCAGGGTCAGCGGATACCCTCGCAGTGGAAAAGGGCTGTCCTGAGACTTAGAAAACTACCTCCATCTCTGCCACAAAATCCTCCTCTGTGAAATGGATAAGAAACTTGCCCACCGGTCCTGCATTCTCACAAAGTGGCTGAGAGATTCCAGAAGGATAATGGAGGTGGAAGTAAGGTTTAAGCCTGAAAGCTGGTATTACCATAGACATTACCATACTCCAGAGACCCAGGTAGATACTGACTGGTCCAGCCACCACACCCCTCCACGCAGCATCCAGGCTGAGATCAAGACTTCTAACCACACAGGTTCACAGGCGAGTGGCAGGAAAGAAGGCATATGGATGGGGGCTGCTTGGGATCCTGGCAGTTACAACCCCAGGGAAGTCCAAGCTGGAAGGACTCAGGAGCAACCAGAGAAGGCTTCCTAGAGGAGGAAAAACCCGCCCTGGAAACAAGGAGGATGAGGACCCTGTAGGAGTCCTGACCCCAGACCCTTCCTTGGGCCTCTCACTCCAGGAGACACGGGGTTCTCTCCCTCTCAGAGGCACCATCTTGGACCACAGCTTTCCATCCCATCTTCCACAGGACTGGCTGGGTTGGCAGTTAGGGGTGTGGGGAGGTTCCCTCAGGCAGCCAGCACAGGTCCAGAGTGTGGGAGGAGACTCACGAGGAGAGAGGGTACAAAGCACAGCCACAACCTCAATGCAGAGCGAGGCACGCGGGGGGCAGGGCTCCAAGCAGGGATGGGGCACCAGGCTGGCAGACCTGGAGACGCCCCCTCCCATCCCCGGCTTCTTGGGAGCTCCTGAGGGTCCAGGTCTGGTGGGGCGCGCCTTGCGGCGAGTTCCCTTCTTCCAGCCACCGTCCTGAGGAGCAAAAGGCGCGGGGACACACACATACACGCCCGGGCACGTCTCCGCACTCCCCCAACTGAACCTTGGTGTCTTCCGCCTGCCTGCAAAGACAACCTCCTGGGCCCTGGGCCTGGGAGCTGTCGCCGCGCGGTCCCGCCTGACCCTGGCGGGGTCACAGCAGTCTGGCGCCCGGAGCGGCTCCAGCGCGGCGCCGCGGGCCTAGGTGGGTGTCCCAGAGAGCCGGTGGCTGCGCGACTGAGGAGGTGGAGGCGCACCCCTCCGCCCGCCAGGCGGCCTGGCCCGCGCCCCCGCCTCGCTCCCCTCGCGTTCTCTTCTCTGGAAAGGAAGGCCGGAGTTGCACCCTGAAAGCGCCTCCGTCCCCACCCCTCCCGGCCCGCCGCGCCCCAGGGGCTCCACAAAGTTGCTGCAAGTCGCCGGGGCTGCAGCGGTAGGTGAGGGTGAGGCGGGGCCGCGGCCTGGGGTGCCGAGCACGCCCCATCCCAGCCCCAAGCGTGCACGCCCCCCACGGACGCGCACCCAGCACCCCACCCCCGCCGCTGCCCCCGAGGCTCCCGCCCAATCAGAGGCCGCGCACGCCGCGCCGCCGGCGGGCAGACAAACCGGCTCCCCGGCCTGTGCCCCTGCGGCCCTGGCCCCGCTGGAGCGGCCCGGCCCGGTCACACTCACCGTCCCGGGCGCGCCGTCCGCGCGCGGCTCCGCTCCGGGCCGGCATCCCCCGGCTCGGCTGCCTCCGGTCCCCGCTCCGGCTCCGGTTCCCGCTCCGCAGGGCTCGGCTCCGCGATGGTGGCCGCGGCGGCGAGCGCGGCAGGGAGGGCGTGTGTGTGCGCGTGAGAGCGCGCAGCGTGTGCATGTGCGTGTGCGCGGGAGGGTCCCGGCTCCCCTGCGCGTCCCGCTCCTGCCTCCTGCTCGCCACGCCGCGATGCCGGCAGAATCTCTACCGCGCGCCCCCACTGCCCGGCGCCCACACACGCGCACACCCGGGCGCGCACACCCGGCTCCGCACTCCCGACTCGCCCTCCTGGAGCGCTCACAAAGACCCCCTGCCGGGACGGCCGGAGCCTGCGGAGGGCAGCCCTGGGCCCCGTCGGCCTCAGGTGCCCCGCTGCTCCCCGTAGGGACCCCGTGAGCTGCCCGGCTCCCGCACCCTGCCTGGCCGGGCCGCGTCCGCGCTCCCAGCCGGAACCCGGGCCCAGGTGCCGACTCCGGCTTCCCGCACTCCTGCAGGAAGCGCCGGCCCCCTCCGCGGCGCCGCTGCCCTTCTCCCCACTTCCAGTCCGGCCTCTCCGGCGCCTCCCTGCCTTCTCCCACCTGCCCAGCCCGGTCCTCGTTCTCCCCGCTGCTCTCCGTCTGTCTCGCCGCCGCCCTCTCCCGCGCCCCTTCCTCCCCACCGCCCTGCGCTGCCTCTCACATTCTCCGCATTACAGCGGGTGCCGCCCGCCGCTCGCGGGGCCCAGGGTTTGAGCGCGCAGTGGGCGGCGAGGGGACCCGCCGCGCCCGGCCCCGCCGCCCCCTCCGCTCTCCGCGGCTCCGCGGCTGCTAGCTCCGGCCTGGCACTAGGGTGGCGACGTCCCGCGCTAGCCTCGGCTGCCGCTGACAGCTCTCATCTCGCCCGGGCTTAAAGGGATAGCGCACCCGGCTCGACCGGCCCCACCCGGGGGCGCCGGGGAGGGGACCTCGCCGCGCGGGAACAGTCCGCGGCGGTGGCGCAGCCGGGACCGTGCGGGCGACGCCCTGTCCGCCGCCGTGGAGCCCGGCCCTCGGGGCTGGAGGTGAGTCAAGGAGAAGGACGGTCGGGAGCTGCCCGGACCACGCCATCCAGGGGGCGCTCAGCGGCCAAGCCTCTGGGCCGACAATGGGTGTGCGGCGGTGTAGGCTGAGCGCCCTGGACTGCGTGGCCGGGGAGGGGGATCAGGGAAGCTGCCGTCTGAGTCTGAACTCCAGGTGAAGACACCTGTCATGCTGGGAGGACAGGGCTCACGGGCTGGCGTCCCGCTCCTGCTGTGTGACCTTGGGCAAATGCCGACCCCTCTCTGCACCTCAGTTTACCCCCTTTGGAAGGGCATGGCTTCCATCATTTCTGAGCCCATGCCCAGCTCTGATATGGTGTTAGGTCCCCATAGGAGGGGGAGTCCCAAGGTAGTCCCTCAGCCCCCAGAGTCCCACCTCCTTGCCTGTGACAGCTGAGGCCACCGCTGAGACTGCAATCCTTGCCACCCCGGACACTCACCAGTACTGGTCTGCCTCCTCCTTCCAACTGCCTCGTCAGGGGAACTAGGGAACCAGGCAAAGTTGAGTCAGTATAGGGACCTACCGTTTGCAGAGCTCCCTCACATCCAAGATCTCCCTGGACCCTCATGACACCCCTGGGAAGTAAAGTGCACCCCTACGCTCCCGGTCAGCCTGATCCTGGACAAGTCTGGCACGTGAGCATTTCGTCTTCAGGGCCCCCTCCCCACCCTTACTCCCACCCAGGCTGTCCCTTGCTCTCCAACCCTGCAGAGGGATGCATTTTGCCCATTGTTTAGGAAGTTTCTGTCATGTGCCCCATCCTGTGCTAGGTCCTGGAGACACAGATGATTTAGACACATTCCTACCTTCAGAAAATAAGAATAAGGGAGGTATGATAGAGCTATGGGGGGTGGAGGAGGTCCTAGAGGAGGTGACATTGGAGCCAGGTAGTGAAGGATGAGTAAGAATTGGCCAGGCAGAAAGGAACAGGAAGGGTATCCCATGCCAAGAGAAGAGCATGTGCAAAGACCTGGAAGTGGGAAATGGAGTGATGGGTGTTTTGGAGGGAAGAGAAAATATAAATCCTTGATGTGATGAGTTTCGACTTTGTTCTGGGGCAGCAGCAGAGCTGCCGCTTGGCAAATCTAGGCAGCAGCCCCCACCCCCACCTTTCAGCCATCACAGGTATGGCTAAGGGCTTCCCAAACCCAGCAGCTTTTGCCAGAGGCCACCCCATCTTCTGTTTCTCCCCTCTAAGCCCAGACCCAACCTCTGCGCCCACATCCACAGCCAGACGCAGCACAGCCTCCCCCTGCTGTCCGGAGCTGGAAGTAGGAGAAGCCCAGGCTGCGCTGTGGCTGTGATGTGAGTCCAGAAGGGCCAGGCTCCTGTACCCACCCATCATGAAGGTACCCTGTGAAGACCCCAGACTTTGGTATCAGGCAGATCCAGTATCAATTCCAGCCTCAGTGTCCTCCTCGGTACAATGGGAATAAAAATACGTTGCCAGTAACGTGACTGGCAAAGAATCCACAAGGGACGATGCTCAGGAATGGCTCAGCACACAGCGGGCATGCGGCAAGTGGCCTTTTCTTCCCCGTGTCTTGAAAAAGAAAAGAAGAAAATGTCTTTTCTTCCACAAAGCTTGGCTTTGTGGTCCATCCCAAAGTCCCTGTTGTCTCCCTCTCCCTCTTTCCCTGGCCATTTTCCTTCTACCTCCCTACCAGACTTCCTGGGGGTCTCAAGGGAGATGAGCTCATGGCTGTTGCCTGCTCTGGCTCAGCACGCCTCCTGAGGAGTCTTCCCAGGGCTTCCAGGTGAGCCCTAGGGAAGCCATACGGAGACAAACAGCCTTTCCCCAGAGTCTCTGACATCCATGCAGAGCAGCGATTTCATCCTGCATCCCCATCCGTTTCCCACCATCCAGATCTCCCGCTTACTTCTGCTGTCTTGGGAGCCACACAGCCTTTGGGTCCGTGCTTGGGAATTTATGCCCAGCTATGAGGTGCAAACTCAAATAGGTGGCACACTTTCTCTGAGCCTTAACTCCTTCCGTAAGTATGGGAGCAAGCAGGTATGCACCACAGGGATGACGAACCTAAGTCTATGTCATTTATTTTCCCCAGCAAGTCCAAGCCTAGGCCCTCTATCCAGGAGTTCTGCACAAAGGCAGTCATGTGCAGAGGCTGCTCTGGGATCTCCTTGTGTCCTGCCCTTGTGCTGGTGGCCAGAGGCTGTTGCCACCTCTTCCTTCCAGCAGGCTTTACAGAGAGGTGTGGCATGAATAATGACCAGGCCCACTGTACGGCCAGAGCAGTAGTAGCTGGGGGCCTGGGGCAGGGACCAGGAACAAGACTAGTTGGGCAGCTAGCTCCAGGAGGTAGCTCCTCTACCAGGGGCTGGTGGCTGGCTGCTTCCCACCACAGAGGCTGGGTCAGTTCCCCCGCAAATGCCTGCCCAGGGCCGCTCTGCTGTTTCCGGCCATCTTCATGGGCCAGTCATGGAGAACTTTGGCAGTGTTCCAGATCTAATCATCACACCAGGTCCAGCCGAGACTGAGAGTGGCCCACATGGAATTCGAGGAGGCAGTGGGCATTTCCCACCCACTTCCTCTGAAACCCCCTGGTTTCCTAAGCCAGGCTGAAAAGTAGGTCACCAAGGGTTCAGAGAAATGCCCTACCCAGCTGGGCTGTCTCCTTGCCGTCTCTAAACACATCCAATCTCCCCACCTCCACGTCTTTCTCCACCTGTCCCCATCAACTTTTGGTTTCCACATGTCTCAAATCCTTCCATGCCTAAGCAGCTGGCGTCAACCACCCCCTCCCCACCCCGATCTCTCTCCTCCTCCCTGCTTGTCTTTACTCTTGGCAGAGTGTGGCCAGGAGATTTTCATTCATTGGCTCACCCTCATGCTAATCTTGGTGTTATCATTCCCATTTCAGAGAAGAAAAAAGCAAGGCTCAGGGAGAGGTTCCAGGATTTGAACTGAGAGCTAACATTCTTTATTCTTTCCATGAACATGCGCTGTGGGCCTACTTCATGCCACACACTGTGCCAGGCATGGGGAATACATGGTGGAGACCTCAGAGTCCAGATGAGACAGGAAGAAACCAAACCACCATGCAAACAAATGTAAAATGACAACTGGGACAAGTGCTGTGACAAGGTCTGTGGGGACCTGGTCTAGTCTGGACTAGGGAGTCAGGAGAGGCTTCTTGCAGGATGCAACATTCAACGTAGCACCAGAGGTGGAGTAGACAATGACCCAGAGAAGTGGGGACTCCAGAGAGAGGGAATAACGTGTTGAAAGTCCCCATGGTGAGAAGAAAGAGAGAAAAGTCATGTGGCCAGAGCATGAGGAGAGAGGATTAGAGATGGGGGTGCAGGTGGCATGGGTCAGGTTCTAGTGGGACCAGCGAGGAGTTGGGGTTTTAGCCTAGAGGCTCTGGGCTGGCCCTGGAGGTTCAAAGCAGAGGACAGTGCTGCCACTGTTCCTCCAACTATCACCTCCCAGCCCACCGCTGTGCACCCAGGGACCACTTCCACCCTCTTCTCTGATGCCCAGGACCTGGCACAAGGTGAGACATCCTGGGGAGTCAGACTGGGCAGCTGAGTGGGCAGCCTCATGACGGAGCAGGAGGCCTTGGCCCCGCCTCTCGTCAGATGCTAGCTGGATGCAGGACTGTGTGCGGTGCCATCTCCCATCCCCCACTGCGTTCCCTCACAGGTTCAGAAAGCAGCTGCTCCCTCCCAGGTGACACTGCACCCTGCCATCTGTGTGAGGGGCCTCTTCTTTTGTGTGAGTTGCAGTTTCTGCTTGGGAGGCTGCCTTACCTTGTTAAGGCCCTGCCTAAAGAGGTGGGGATGGCCCTGAAGGTGCTGTCCCCAGGTCAGCACAGGGCCTTGAGCTCATGGAGCAGGGGCCAGGCCAGCTTGTTGAGAGGGCCCAGGTCAATCCACAGTCTGCCACATCAGCTTTTTTTATACTGATCATGCCTACCTGAAACGTGGGGAGTGCTTTGCTGTCCACAAGTCTAATTGTACGTGTCTTCTCAGGGAAGACAACCTACAGCCCAAGGAAGCAGGAACAGGGATTATCCGCATTGTACAGATAAATAAACCAAGGTGCAAGGTTATGGCCATCTGGACGCTGGATCCCTGCAGTCCAGCACAGTCACACAACAGGGCCTCAGGAAAGGGTGGTGCTGGAGGCAGCAGGGCAGCAGGAGCTGTGGGTGTCAGGGTTCTGGGCAGAGAGTGGACCTTGCCTGTTACTGAGAGATAGAGATATGACTGGACTTGCCCTTTGGAAGGCCGAGGAGTGGGGTGGGGGTGGGTGGTGGGAATCTGGAGACCTGGGATTATGCATAGTTTGGGGAACTGACCGGCCATGCAGTTCCCACTCACCACGGTGGGCCCTGTGCTGGGCCCATGGGGTCTATCCTCAGGGAACACACAGGCTGTGGGCAGACAGACACATGGGTAGCCATGCACACAGAGGAAGGCCAAGGTTCCAAGTTCTGGAGTGGGCACTGTGTTGGGGTGGGGCCTGGAGGCCAGCAGTGTCACAGAACTGAGAGTCAGGAGTCCATGGAGCCTGGACCTGAGGAAGGGATGGCCTGGCGACGCATCTATGCAGGCATCAGCGGAATCTGGCTCTCCCAGAGAGGCGAGAGACGATGGTTCACTGGGCTGGGGAAAAGGGCCTGGGGCATGGGGAGTACCCTGGGGGAGGAAGCACGACTAGGTCCATGTCCCTTCTGAGTCCTCAACTCCCACCAGCCCAGGCCTGGCCCGATGCAGGGGTTCAAGGAGTATGTGCTGGCCACGTGGATGTGTTTGAATGCAAGAATGCAAGAAAGAAGAGCGGGGAGAGGGAGAGAGGGAGGGACGAGGGACCAGCATGAGCACAGAAAGAAACCTATGAAAGTACCTCCACTGTTGGGGAAGGAGCAGGATGGTGAGTGGGGTGGGGCTGGAGGGGACCCCCAGGCCTTTTCAGCAGATGAACTGTTTCCTGGGAGCTGACCCCTGCCAGGCTTCACAACCTTGTTCCAGGGAACCCTCACCTGGACACCTGCTGTGAGCAGTCTTTGGATGCAGCTGCCCCTGGAAGGGCAGGAGTGCTGCAGCCTGAAGGGGCTTCTGGGCAGTGCCCTCCTCCCCTGCTGCAGGGATGCCAGAGCTGATAGGCCTCAGGTGAGTACCCTCCCGCTGACGAGGAGGCTGAAGAGAGAGCCTCCTTGCCCAAGGCCTTACTCTTCTAGGGACAGCTGCATCCAATGACTGCTCCAAGCATGGGATAAAGGCTGCCCCTTTTGTCCCATCTCAGAACACTTCCGCAGAGACAGCTTGGATCCAGAGCTCCTCACAGAGTCTGCCTTGTAATGGCATCATGGCCCAGCTCCCCTGGCCCCATCCTGCCTGCCTTCACGTGGATCTCCCTCAGAGTCTGCTTTCTAGGGAACCAGCCTGCCCACACTGGTGTTATCATCCCCATTTACCCATGAGGGAACTGAGGCACAGAGGTTGCCCAGCTGATAAGTGGCAGGTCAGGTCCCGGCTGGGGAAGGAGAAGACCAGGGCCCCGAGGTGGCTGAAGGTGGGTGGGAGAGGTCCGTCCCCAGGTAAGGCTGGCCCAGCCCACAGGCCAGCACTGGAACCCGCAGGGACCTCTTCCATCTGCCCCCTCTCCCCATTCCATAGACAGAGAAACAAGTCAGAGAGAGAACAAAACTTGCCCAGGCTCATGACATCAGTTAATGATGGCCCCAGGAATATTCTCTAGAGTTCTGCCTTCCAGCCCAACATAGGTGTTACCTTTGGACAGGAGTGATGTTCACTTTCTGCCTGCCCCCCTTTCCAAACCCTGCACTGGGTCTCAGGGTCACGAGTCTGGCTGGCTTGACCCTTACCCAATTTCCCATGGCTGGAATGAGGTACCTGAGGTTCCCCCAGGCCCTTCACAGAGACCCCTGCAGCTGCCTGAGCTGTCCAGCTCTGGCATGAGGATGGGATATATTGGGCTGGGTGGGCAGGCCGGCATCTGACTGGCACAGCAGAGCAAACAGACAGGAAGGAAATCAATTTGAGTGTTTGATTAATTTTAATTTTTAATTTGCAGGGAGAGTAATGCACCCCATTTGACACTGCACACTCGCTGTGAGCTGCTGGCATTCACCATTGCTGCTACTACTGCAGCCTGGTATGCCCAGTGGCTCCCTGCCCTTCTGTCAGGTGAGCCTGTCCCCTGCATGGCAGACTGGCCTTCTGCAAAGCTGGGAGAGAGAGTCCCCTTGCAGGATCGTCCACCCCTTCCGCCTAGAAGAAAAGTGTCTAGTAAGTTCCCTCTGTGTGAGATGAGTAGGGCCAAAAATATGTTCCCCTGGGGAAGAGCCCAGTTGGACAATGTCTGTTCCAAAGTCAGGGTGTGTGAATGGACTCTCAGACTTGGTGGCAGACCAGTTTAAGGGGCAGGGGAGACTCTAAGCGCACCTAGTCCCACAGGTACTGAGTAGTTGCCCAGCCTACCTACATTCATGGACGGCCCTATACTTAGAGTCAGGTCTGTCTTAAAACTGGAAGAGTCCTAGCTCTGTGTCCTGCCACTTTGAGAGTCAAAGCTCTGCTGTCTCTTTGTTTATTTGGAACTTGACCATGCATGGGCTGGGGAAAGATGGCCTGACCTGGGAGAGACTAAGTCTTCCCCTCAACTCTGTGGCTTCTCTCCCCCTGCCAGGGCCCAATCCCTGAGAGCAGTGTCCTATGAGGTTGACAGCAGAGGCCCTGGAATGAGGCAGGCCTGGCTGGAACCGTGGCCCTGCCACTTGTTAGCTGTGTGACCTCGGGGAAGTCACATATTCTTGTTGGGTATAGCCTTCAGGGACCCTTCCAACTGTTCTCCTTCAGGACTCACCTTCTCTTGGTATCTTCAAAACGCGAGGGTCAATGGCCTCCTCCAGGAAGCCCTCCATGATGAAGCCTTCTTTTTTCCCCACCTCTACTATTCCCAGCTCTGAACATGAACTCTCTCTGGCCCCTCCTTGGCCCTCAGTAGTTTGACTTTGTGCACCTCACCCTCTGCATGTGGTGTGTGCCAGAGACAGCATGGCCTTTGAAGCAGACATCCCTGGTTCAAATCCCAGCTCCACTCTGTGCTGGCTGCGTAGGCCCATCCCTTGAGCACCTCAGATGCAGTGGATTCAAAACTGAACTTATCATCCCTCCCCAAGTCTACCCTTGCCCCTTTTTCATCTCAGTAAGCAGTACCTGAGTTTACCAGTTTCTCAAGTCAGAGAGTTAGGAGTCATCTGAGACTCTCCCTCTCTCCTGCCTCATTCCCTGCATCCTATTCTGTCCCTGTCCTTGGCTACATACCCCGTGATGGGGCAGGCAGAGGGGAGGACGGGGATTCTCTACTGCCTTGCATGGCAGGGCTGGGAGAACACTCAGAGAACACCCAGTTCTCCCCTCCCATTTTATAGATGAGGACACTGAGGCTCAAAGAGGGTCAATACCTGCCCTGGGTCTGATGGTGAATTGTTCATAGCAGAGCTGAACTGAGAAGCTAGGTCTCCTGTGCAACGTAGGTTGGCATCTTGGTCAAGGCCAGGCCCTGTGACAGTGGCAGAAAGAGAACAGATTTCCTGAAGCCCTGGCCCACTTCCCCCCTACACCCCAGGCCCAGAGAGTTTGCAGGGAAGGAGCGAGGGAGTGGGGTTGTGCTCAAGTTCCTGGGCAGAATGAATAGTCTACCAGTGAGAGTTCATGAAACCAGAGACATCACAGTATCCAGAACCACATCATCATGGGTGATTCTGCAGCCTGGCTCCTGGGAGTCCTTCTTGAATCTGCCCGCAGGAGCAAGCGAGGAGAAGCCTCAGTCATGGAGCCAGTGGCCACCCTCTGTGTCTCCCCACCCAACTCTCACTGAAATTCCACTGCTGCGTCTGACCCAAGTGCAAATTAATACATTCTCTGACCAATGGAAGAGCTTGTACAAGGGTGGGAAAGAGGGCACAAAGAGGAGTCAACCAGGCTGAGGGTCCCATGGGGCATCCAGGATGACAGGGCTTAGTCCCCTTTATTTTTTTATTTTTATTTATGTATTTATTTATTTTTTGAGACAGAGTCTCACTTTGTTGCCCAGGCTGGAGTGTGGTGGCACAATCTTGGCTGACTGCAACCTCCACCTCCTGGGTTCAAGCAATTCTCTTGCCTCAGCCTCCCAAGTAGCTGGGATTACAGGTGCCCAGCTATTTTTTTGTATTTTTAGTAGAGACAGGGTTTCACCATGCTGGCCAGGCTGGTTTCGAACTCCTGACCTCAAGTGATCCGCCCACCTCAGCCTCCCAAAGTGCTAGGATTGCAGGCATGAGCCACCACACCTGGCCTAGTCCCCTTTATTGAGCACCTTCTGTATGTTGGGCATGATGCCAAGTGCTTTGTAAGCTTTAGCTCAATTTTTCGTCCTTGTAGCTCCAAGGTTCCCCACCATGAGGCCCAAGCATCACCCAAACTTTCTGGGTCTCATTGTCCGCCCCTGTGAGATAAAAGTATAATCATATCTGACTGACTCACCTGGTATCCACAAAAATTTTTTAAGAAAATTTAAGAAATGAAATTAGTAATAATAACCGCTTCTAGAGGCTGCTGGATGATTAAACAAGAACATGTCTATAAAGGGCTTCCTACAATGCTGGACACAAAGTGGATGCTAATTAAATGCTGATTATAAATGAACTGACTCACATGGTAAGGCACACAACCTGCTCAGTTCATGCTTGTCAAATCTGAGCTGTTAGTAAGGTAAATGCTTTGCCACTTTCTCCTGGAATGGGGCAGAGCTGGGAGTAAAGAGGGGTGTCTGGCCAGGGCTAAGGCACAAAGGAGTTGTCCAGAAATCCAGAGCACTGACACTAAGACAAGGCAGAGAGAAGGAGTGAGGTCACAAGGAGTGAGGTCACAAGAAATGGGCCACAAGAGACCAGCCCCCGATCTTGTCTTCTAAAAGCCTCGCTCCCTGAGGTTTGAGTCTGGGCAGGCCAGATCCAAAGTCTCCAAGTTCTCTGGTGCTTCCAAGCCTGGAAGTCAAGAAGAAGGAAGGAGAGCCTCACCTATTGGGAGGGAGAGGGGAGTGGCAGAGACCCAAAGTGAGACAGAGACGTCAGGATAACAACCACGTGACAGCCACGACTATGAAGCACTTACAGCATGCACACGTGCTCAGCCTGCACTACGTTTTCTCGTTGTAATCCTCTAAACAACCACATCAAGGGTACTGTTAGACCCATACACAGATGAGACTCCAAGAGGCTAATTATGACTCGCCAAGGTCATGGCCTGTAAACCTCAGAGCCAAGATTTAAGCCTGGCTCTAAAGACCATGCTTGGAACCACTACAAAAAAGAAGAAAGAACGGGGAAGTTGGTGCCAAGGCCCAGCATCTCCTCAAGGTCCCAGACTTCCTGGCCCAGGGCAGTGGGGCCTCCAATCTCCCAAACTAATACTTCCTTAGACAGCCTTGCAGACACTTCAATGGCTTACGAGCCCAAGGAATATCTGCCTATTCCCAGCCTTTGACCCTGGAGGTAAGAGCAGGGGTACCATGGGAAAAACCTGGCCATGCATCAGAGCTGGGGCAGAATGCTTGGGGTTAAAAATAACATTTTTACAGCAATAAGTCCATGCCAACCACTGCTGTAAGTTTTATATATATATATGTTTAATTCTCACAATAACATGTAGAAGTGAGTACTTTATCATCCCCATTTTATAGATGAGGAAACTGAGGCATACGGTGCTTAATGCACCTGAAGTCTCACAGCCTGAGTGGCAGAGTCCAGGTTTAATTTCAGGCAGTGAGGTTGCAGAGGCTGTGACTATAATCATTCAACATCCTGCCTATAAAAACAACCTAGGGCTGCTCTCAAGCCCAGAGCCATGCAGGATGGTGTTGGGGATAAGATTTGACTTACAGCTACTATTTGCTCACAGTTTATAGAATGCAGAAAATAAGACACTTGTGTCTTTGCAGACTTGGCACAAAGCAGCAAGCTGGGCTGCTCCTGTTCTTGCCTTTGCTTCAGGAGATATAGCCCCAGGCAGTGAGGCCGACCCACTGAATGACTTGGGCAAGTCATGTTCCTTCAGGGCTCAGGCCCCCCACCCTTTTTTTTTTTGAGACAGTTTTGCTGTTGTTGCCCAGGCTGGAGTGCAATGGCGCAATCTCAGCTTATGGCAACTTCCGCCTCCCAAGTTCAAGTGATTCTCCTGCCTCAGCCTCCCGAGTAGCTGGGATTACAGGCATGTGCCACCATGCCCGGCTAGTTTTGTATTTTTAGTAGAGATGGAGTTTCTCCATGTTGGTCAGGCTGGTCTCAAACTCTCGACCTCAGGTGATCCACCCGCCTTGGCCTCCCAAAGTGCTGGGATTACAGGTGTGAGCCACCTCGCCGGCAGCACCAGCCAGTTCTAAAAACCCAGCCTCCTCATTCCACCCACCTCCTGGAGTCCGAGGCGCTCTTCAGGGTTCTGAAATACCTCTCCTGGCTGTAGGCCAGTGGTCTGGAAACCCTAAAGCTGACCTGGTTCTCTAAACACGTTCTTTAAATCCAGGCAGGAAAACTGACATTTTGGACATGGACTGTTACCCTAAACACACAGGGGGAGCTGTTTCTTAGATCCCCCCACCCCAGCAAGAAGGGTCCCTTTGCGAAGTTCATAAATTAATGCACCTCTCTCTCCTCCCTGTGGATGGCTCCATTCACATCTGAATTTTGATGTAATGGAGGTGCCTTAATGAGATGGGCTGTTCTGTAACCCCAGAATTGGGGTGAGTGCAGCAGGAGGTGTTTAGCACGGGGCTCAGTAACTGTCATCAGCTATCGTCATCACTACCACTGTTGTCATCTGCCCTGGGCAACCCCTCTTCTGGGACAGCAACCACACCCTGTTGTGCACCCCCCAACTTGCAGCTCCAGAAAGCACGCCCAGGAGGAAGGCAGTGGTCTTCATCGCTATCTTAGAAAGGTGGCCAGATGGCAGTGTTCTGGGAAAAGGGGAGGAAGCTCTCCCTTTAGAGGCTGCCGGCTGGGACACAGGACCTCATTAATCAGTCTCCATTGCAGAGTAACCATGTTGGCTCCACCACTGGATCCAAGGGCCTTCAACTCCTTTCGGAGATCCCCTTTGTGCTAAAGCCCCCTGCCTTGGGGGACCTGGAATATCCTTGTCCCTCTTGTGCTTTCAAGCTAAAACTAGGTAAAGGTCTAGAGAGGCTGCACTGAGAGGTCCTGGAGGGGCAGCCCCATAAGGTGGCTCCATGACAAACTGACTATGAAGCCAGCTGTTTCCTCCACACCCCACTTCTTTGGGCCCCCAGGCTCCCCATCCCAGTTGGAAACCAGGCAGCCACATTCTAGCTATTGAAGAAGGCAGGGGCCCTCCCCATTTAAGAAAGGGGCCCAGCTCATGGGGAAAGGGCTATGCACCCACAACAAGGGTGGGGGGTAGGGAGAGAGGAGAAACTGCCTCTTCTCTTTGCTTCCTCACCCCCATAGTCTCCCAGCTACCCCAGCTCAGAAGGGGCAAGGCCCAGGGAAAATGCCCCTCACTCTTGTCATCATATCTAGCCCCAGCGAGCTGGGACACAGGACCTTCTTAATCAGTCTTCATTGCACATTAACTATGCTGGCTCCACCACTGGATCTGGGGACCTTCAACTCCCCCTTTCAGAAACACTGAGTACCAGCTGTGTTCCTGACCTGTACCAGGCCATTCTCTTACACACTTTTGATCCCATTTAATCTTTATGACAGCATGTGGAAGTAGAGATTTTACAAATGAGGAAACAGTCTCAGAGAGGTCAAGGCACTTTCCCAAGGTCACACAGCTGAGAAGGGGTGAATCTGGAAACTCCAGTCTGCCCTTTTGTAGCCTGATGAGAGCAGCTATTCCAGCCCTGCCCCAAATGGTTGACCCCACAGGGTGGCCACAGCACCTCTGCCTGAAACCCACATTGAGGGGTCAAGGGGAAAAGGAATGCCTGGCCTGGCACTGCTTACACCCGCTCTGGGAGAACCTGTCCATCTGGCTCCCTGCGCCTTCAGAGCAAATGCCGTGTGGGTAATGGTCAAGGTGTTAGATTTTCCTGGAGAGGAAAAGCAGTCACCCCCAAGGCACAACTTCTTCCTTGCTCCCTGCTTGGCATGGAGTCGGGCACCCAGCACACTGCCAGGGCTGAGAGTGGGAAACAGAGAGGGAGTGTGCATTGAGGGGTCCAGGAGGCAGCTGTGCCTTCCTTCCCACCCATTTGACCACAGGCCGCTCACTTGACTGGGCCACTGAGACTCATCAGAAAATGTTAATATGTTCTGAAAGAGTCGGGTCACAAGTGTCACCTATCCCCCAGGAGTTAGGCAGTTAAGAGGAAGTGGGCCCACTGAGAGGGTTAGGGAAGTGCCACCCCACATAGGCACACAGTCTCAGGGCTACCAGGCCTCCCGATTTTTCAAGAGAAGCCAAAATTCAGACTTTGTGCAGAAAATGCCCATTTTTTAAAGGTTGGCCACTAATTCAATTTTTTAAAGTACCGTATGGGCCGAACATCTTGCTTCTGCCCTTAGATGTTACCACTGACCCCGGCTCAGTGGATATCAGCACAGTGTGAGCCCTTTGCTCACACAGGGCTCCCCACCTTGGACACCGTCCCCTTCTTTCTGAATCTTCCCATGTCACTTCTTGGGTCTTCTCCATCCCCAGCCTCCGGAGCCATAGAGGGGTGCCTGGACCCAGGCCCAGCACTTCCCAGTTCCCAGAGCCCCTTTGCTGTGGTTTGAGTATTTCTGTCACCTCCAAAATTTATGTTGAAACTTAATTCCCAGTGCTACAATATTGAAAGGTGGAGCCTTTAGGGAGGTGGTTAAGTCATGAGTGCTCTGCCCTCACGAATGGATTAGGGCCTTTAAAAAAGTACTTGTGGCTGTCTGGGCACAGTGGCTCATGCCTGTAATCCCAGCACTTTGGGAGGCCGAGGCAGGTGGATCACCTGAGGTCAGGAGTTTGAGACCAGCCTGGCCGACATAGTTAAACGCCGTCTCTACTAAAAATACAAAAAATTAGCTGGGCATGGTGGTACACACCTGTAATTCCAGCTACTTGGGAGGCTGAGGCAGGAGAATTGCCTGAACCTGGAAGGCAGAGGTTGCAGGGAGCCCACATGGTGCCACTACACTCCAGCCTGGGCAACAGAGCGAGATTCAGTCTCAAAAGAACAAAAAAAGTGGGGGCTTGTGGTATTTGTGGGCGTGAGATCACCCTCTTTTACTCCTCCACCATGAAAAGAAATCACATTCCTCCCATCAGAGGATGCAGCCTTCAAGGCGCCACCTTGGAAGCACAGAGCAGCTCTCACCAGACAGCAAACCTGCCAGCACCTTGATCTTGGACTTCCCAGCCTCCAGAGCTGTAAGAAATGAGTTTCTGTTCTTTATAAGTCACCCAGTCTCAGGTATTTGTTAGTGTGGCACAAAGGGAATAAGACACCCTTTCCATACACTCTCATCTGAGCCTCAGGCATCATGGTCCCTTTCTAAAGATGTAGAAACTGAGGCTAAGAAGGGACAGAGTCTTAAGTGGGTGGGCTCTGACCTCAGCCCAGGCCTCCTCCTGCTGCCCCAAGTCAGTGAGCTGATCCCTCCTGCAGCCCAGGGAACACAGGCAAGCCCTTTCCTCCTGGGCTCCACCAGACTGAATTGGCCTGAGCACAGATGAGGACACCAGGCTGTTGTGAAGAGCAAGACACCAGGATCCTGGGGGCAGAGGAGGCACTGATTTTACTCAACTCTCCATCCTCAGTAGGCCCTTTAGAAAAAAATTTTTTTGCAACAGGGTCTCATTCTGTTACCCAGGCTGGAGTGTAGTTGTGCGACCATGGCTCACTACAGCCTCCACGTCACAGACCCAAGCGATCCTCCCACCTCAGCCTCCTGAGTAGCTGGGACTACAGGTGTGTGCCATCACTCCCAGATAATTCATTTATTTCTTTTTTTGAGACAGCGTCTCGCTCTGTTATCCAGGCTGGAGTACAGTGGTGCAATCTTGGCTCACTGCAATCTCTGCCTCCCAGGTTCAAACAATTCTCCTGCCTCAGCCTCCTGAGTAGCTGGGACTATAGGTGTGTGCCACCATGTCCAGTTTTTATACTTTTAGTAGAGATGGGGTTTCACCATGTTGGCCAGGCTGGTCTTGAACTCCTGACCTCAAGTGGTTTGCCCGCCTCAGCCTCCCAAAGTGCTGGAATTACAGGCATGAGTCACTGTGCCCAGCCTTAATTCATTTGTTTTTTATAGAGATGGGGTCACTATGTTGCCAGGGCTGGAAGTGGACCCTTTTGATTGACATTCTGTGGTGGAGGAGGGCCCCAGTCCCCAGAAAGGGCCAAACTAGGCTGTAGGTGGGCTGCTAGTGGCTTTGGTAGTGGGAATGGATGATGGATTGATTGGATTTTTTCTCCATTTGGAGGTGATGCTGGCTCTGTTATGTGCAGTCTCATTGATTTTTTTAATCAAGAAATTGCTCCATCGGTGGGGTAGGCAGGGGTGGGAACTAGGCTTAGGGGCCAGGGCTTACAGAGAGCTGGGGCTCAGGACCCAAAACACAGATCCTCGTGGGAGACTGGAGAGGTGAGGAAATCCACAAGCCTAAGACGTGGAAGCACCAATGTCCTTTCTCTGTGTTTTACGCATATGCACACACATGCCCAAGGCATGTATGGAAATACCAGCACATGCACACACGTGTAAACAGGCAGATATACACACGTACACACTCATAAACCTCCAAGCCTTTGCTCACACAGGGCTCCCTACCTGGGACACCCTCCCCTTCTCTCTGAATCTTCCCATGTCACTTCTTGGGTCCTCTCCATCTCCAACCTCTGGAGCCATAGAGGTGTGCCTAGACCCAGGCTCACACTTGGGGTAATACCCACACCCAACCCTCTACAGGAGTTCTGCGTGTCAGTGGGGTGAGGGCTGGGGGAAAGGGTCCTGAAGCAGGTTCGAGCCCAGTGCCCAGGACAGTCCCAGGACCGACAGCGGGGCAGAGAGGCATCCTGAGGCTGCCAGGATGGGAGTGCTGAGCCTGCTGGCAGGGGTCCCATGAGGCCCCTCTGTAAGGAGAAAAGAACAGCCCAGGCTGGGCCAGGAAGGGCCTAAAAACGCCTCCTTCAGTGCCCTCTCCTGGAAGCCCTCCAGGACTGCCACGAGCCAGCTGCTCTCTCCTTTCCCTGAATTCCTCAGCCCTGACTATTGGCAGAACCCACTGGATACTATGCTCAGGGAATTTTAAATCCATCTTCCTGGAGCCCCCAACCTTTGGGATCAGCTGAGACCCAGGATTGGACTTACAAAATCCGAGCCCCTCAGCAGTGAGGAGGCAGCCTCCTGCACCTACCAACGGAGAAACCAGACCAAATATGATTGGTCACTTCCCTCTCATGGGAGGGAATGCATGAGCTGATTGGCTGGTGATGCTTATAAAAGGGAGAAGCCAGTGGGCACAAAGAGGCAAAACCTATACTAAGAGAGATGGTTGGGTTTGGCTGTCTTCAAAGAGGACAGTCCCAGTTCAGAACTCCCCCTGTCACCCAGGCAGGCCAGAGCAGAGAACTACCCAGTGGAGGGGTCCCGTTTCAGCCACACTCCCAGCAGATTTCAACCTTGGTATTCCCAGGAAGGTGGGCCCAAACTCTCAGTCTGCTCATGGGGCAGAACTATTTGCAATAAAGTGAAAGGTTCTGGCACTCGGAGGGTTAAGCCTAGATTAACTAGAACCAACCCATGCACGTTCCCCAGAGGGCCCCAGTACCCGTAGGTGAGGGTGTGTTTCTGGAAGGTAGGCAGGGGTCCAGCCACATCTGGGAGAAGCCAAGAGCTTCCAAGCTGGAGGGGCTTTGGGGATGATGTAGCCCAGTTGCTACTACACAGATGAGGAAACGGTGGCCCAGAGGAAGGGAGGCAGGGGAGAATTTGTCCTTGGTCACTCGGGTACTTACAAGCAGATGGGACTGGGACCCAACTGGTCTGTCCAGAACTCTTTCCTCTGCACCACTCAAGCCTGCAGATCCCGTGTTGGGCCTGGCTCTTGTTTACCTCCCTGCCTTTGCATATACGCCTGGAACGCCTTTCCCTCCACCTCCACCAGGTAAGCCCCCACCCACTCTTCAATTTTCAACCCCAGGTTCACCTTGTCTAGGAAACCCTCTCAGGTGCCCTCTTTGTTCGTCTTTGTGCTCCCGAGGCCTCTTGCACACCCAGCTCTGGTCACACTGGACTCTGTGTGTTTACATATCTGTCTCCCCACAAGGCTGTGACCCCTCGAGAACAGAGTCCATCTGCTCCATCCTCATGTCTCCGCCAGCCCGGTCGGGTCCAGGGCACAGCTAAAGGCTGATAAATAAATGTCTCTTCAGTAGAGGAATGACAGACTTTGGTATTTTAATCTCACAGTTTTCTTCCAACATGATTCCTGTTTTCTGTGTGCCCAGCCCTGTGCTTGGTCGGAGAAAGAGGGGGAAGAGCGGAGGCCCAAGCCCCACCCTCAAGAGCTCCCAGTCCGGACAGGGCAGATGTGTTCAGTCAAGGGTTCAGGCGTCGTGAGCTCGGGGTTATTACTTAAGAGACCTGGGTGCCAGGAGTGGGAGCACTAGACGCAGCTGAAACTGGTTTTGCCCTGGCCTGGGTGCGTATGCAGCAGGCAGATCCTGGGAGGGGGCTGTCTGCTTCCCTAGGTCTTCCAGGCCCGTTGTAAAGCTGTGAGACCACTGCTCTAAAGAGCTCTCAGGCCCCATTGCACAGCTCCGGGGGGCATTTCGTACGTGAGCAGCACACCCCTGGAACACTGCTTCATAGACTCCAGTGTGAATGATGCCCCCCCCAACCCCACCAGAGCTGTGTGATATGGTGGCCCTTTTGGCTCAGGAAACATGAGCTGATGGTGGGCCTGAGCGGGAGTCCTTAGCCTCACCTCTGCAGCATCCCTGTTGGTGGCCACGGATGAGGGCTGATGACAGACTTCCAGCTGAGACATCCCTACCCGGGACAGTCTGGGTGCTCCCAGCTCTGTGTCTCTTCCCAGCCCCTGCTCTCAGCTCCCGCTTCAGGCTTTATCCTGCCAGGGTGGAGGTGGCCAATGGCCCTCTAGCTGAACAGGCCCCTGGATGGCAGCCATGCAGTGGTTAACCACAAGATGCCCAGCTGCTGCAAGGCCATATTTACATTTTCCAATATCAGGCCAAGAAATGGCTAATGTAGCAAAAAACGGTTACTCCATGTAATAGTGGCACTACCAAGCCATTGTGTGCGAGACACCATACATCATTCTTAACTCTCACACAAATTCTGGGGAAAATGTGTTATTAGTCCCATGTTGCATATGAGAAAACTAAGGTTCAAAGAGGCTCGGGCCACACTGTGTCATGGCAGAGCTGGGACTGAAAGGTGTCCTGCCTGACACCAGAACTTTCCACCTGTCCCCTTCTATCCCCTCTCCTAATCACCCTCTGGCCTCAGCGGCTGTAAAGGCAGCAATGGATTGAGTCTGAAGTAGCTTTGGCCAGTGTGAGCAGAGAGCACTGTACAGAAAGGGTTCCCTACTCAAGGCTGTGGACTACCCTCTCCTGCAGCAGACAAGAGCCGTCTTCTGTGTACTGCATGTCAATGTGATTACGTGTACATGTGGCAGTGTGTACATACATGTAGATGTGTGTGCATGTGGCTGCATGGGCATGTGGCTCTGTGTACATGTGCCACATGAAACAGTTATGTGCCCTGGTCCCAAAAACACCAGCATCAATTTCACTCATTCACACAGGCACTAAGAGCAGGGAGCCTGGGAGTCACACTGACTAGGTTCATGTCCCAACTCTGCCACTTATCTGTGATCTTGGGTGAGTTACTTAATCTCTCTGTGCCTCTGAGTCTTCATCTGTACACTGGGGATAATAATAGCTTCTAAGTGGAAAATCTGCAAAGGTCTCTTGAATGGCCAAGATGTCTGTGGAAACTCATAGGATGTGGGCAAACAAGGCATTGAATCCTTCCTCACAGAGTTAAATGAGTTTCTATCCAGGACCTGTGCCTGGTAAGTGCTATATGGGTGTTAGCCACTGTATTTTTCAGCAAAGGCTGATTGAGCACCTACTGTGTGCCAGGGAGCATGATAGGGGCTGGTCTACAATGCTAATCAAGACAAACAATCCCCGTCCTCAAGGGGATCACAGTCTTTTGAGGCTCCTCAGAGTAGTCTCCTTCCTTCATCCACAAACATGCACTGACGGAGGAGACAGGCAATGACTGAGGCCAATGCATCTGGGAGGATGGAGGAGGGAAGAGGTGACATTGAGACCCCACCCTCTCTAGTTTTCCTCCTGTCCTCCTGGCTGCACCGTCTCAAACTGCCCTTGGGCTCCCTGTCCTCTGCCAGCCCCAGTCCTGTGGGGTGCCCAGGACTCTGTGCTCCAGCTCTTCTCTCTTCCTGCCCACCCACCTTCTCCCATCTCCACACAGATGGCCCCTACATCTCTGTTCGAACCTGGCACCCCCAGCTACTCGGTCACCCAAGCCAGTGGCCTGGGAGTCCCCTGTATCCACCCCCATGCCCACCCCACTCAACCACTCCCTAAGTGCTATCGACCCTACCTCTGGCACTGCTCTTGAATCCACCCATTTCTCTCTAACCCCACCAGGCCCCTGCTCCAGTCCATCTGTACTAGGTGCTGTTAATGCCTCACCCAGATCCGGTTTTGAAGCCAGGACATTTGTCCACTAGCTGCGGGTGGTGTTGGCTGTTAACAACTCACAGCTGTGCGCTTCTAGGGAGCAGTGCCCTCAGCCAGTGGAGACCAAACTTTGGTCATCAGGAAATGCCTGGGGAGGCCTACTCTCCCCCAGGTGTAACCCACGGTCAGCAGGCAGGTCCAGGATCAAAAGCCGCCCCTCATGCCCTGACAACTCTGTGGTACAGTGCAAGCACCAGAGCTCCCCAGGGGATCGGGTCCAGACCAGACTTTGGATGAACCAATTCCACACCTAGGTTCTGCTCCTGTCCCACCCTGCTCCCCTCACCCCTCATGCGTGTCACTGAAAGCACTCAGATCCCTTTCCAGGCTCTGCCTTCCAGGAACCCAACCTAAGACCCCATCTCCCACATAGGGCCAGTCACAGTGACATCTCCAGGCCCTGGGAGGCAACCCAGAGGACAGGTGGGGCCTGGGCTGGGGCAGAGGGCCACTGGGGCCTGGGGAGGCGAATGCCAGGATGCTGAGCCCCCAGCCACCTTGCCCCCAGGCTGGCCTGAAGGAACCAGCCAGAGCCTACCTGGCCTCCCTGACGCTGTGATTAAATTTTATGCCAGACGACGGGGAGCTGGAGTTTTCCCTCCTCCCTTTTTCTTTTTACTTCCCTTTCTCTTCTTTTCAAAGGCTGAGCCCAAGTTAATCAGATAAATTACTCAGCAGTTGCACCAACAATTTTTCTAAGGTTCAGTCTCCCCAGAGCTACTCATAATTACTCCAGACTGAGACATTAAAGCAAAGGGGAAAGAAGAGTGGGGAAAAAAGATGTTTTTAATTAAAAAATTAATTTTTCCAACACTGACGGCTGCCCAGCTGCGGCACTTCCCCACTCAGGAGACCATCCCCTCCATCCCTCTCCTCCTCATCAAACCTCAAGGTTGGGGGGTGGGCCTGGGAAAGGCAGCTCCCTCCCTGAACAAAGTCACCTCCCCCTCCAGCGGAAGCCTCTCTGTCTCCCCTCCCTCACCTGCAAAGTAAGTGGTAGGACTGCAGGATTCTACATGCGAACCGCAGACAGAGGACACAGGCTTTGGAGTCGGGCAGACAGGGGTTCCAGCTCAGTCACTGAGGATGCATGTGGCTTGCCTAAGTCCCCTCACACTTCTCTACTCAAGTGAGATCCTCAGGCCAGCGGCATCGACATCGCCTGGGGGCCTGTTAGAAATGCAATTTGGACCCCATCCCAATCAGATGAATCAGAATCTGTGTTTGAATAGGATTCCCTGTGACTCATACCCACAGAACCTTTCAAGAAGCACTGCTTTGGTCAATCCAAGCTTCAGCCACCTGGAAAGTGGCTTAGTTTGCAAAGATTATGAAGTTGTACAAGAAAACAGTTTAACAATCTGTAAAGCAGAAATCTTAAAAAAATATTGACGAGTTGTTAACCTGCGCCATTCCAGTGCCTGGAATCAAACCTCATATCTGGTTCAGGAGCTTGACCCCATGAGCCAGAAGCTTTCCTGCTCTCTTGAATACTTTGCTCCCTGTATCTGGGGCCCAACCAGAAGTTTCCTAAAGGAACCAAAGGGTTTGTAATGCAGGAAATCTTGACTGGAGAAAATAGCCACCCGCTGTCTGAAGCACTGACCATTGTCCAGGTGCCTCCCCTGCTCACCGCGTGCTGGGGCTGCTGGTGGCGTTAGGGCTGCTGTGGGTGAGGGGAGCTCACTCCAATGTCATGAGGATGGACCTGTCCACTCTAGACAGACATCAACAGCCACGGGCTCCCATCCTTACCTTGCCATTGCTTTCTGGGGTCTTTCCTAAGGACACAATCCGTAATATGGACAAGTTTCACACCAAGAAGATTCATCAGGTTACCTTTAATAGGGAGTAAATATAAATAACACTGAGGGCAAGGCTAAGTGATTGTTAGTAAGGACCTTTCAAATGTTATTAAAGACTTTGTAATGACAAGAGAAAATGTTTATGATGTAATATGGGATACAGAACAGCTATACACGCATCTATGTTAAAAAAAAGTTTATGTACAAACACATCCTTATGCTGAAGCCCTAACTCTCAGTGTGATGGTATTAAGAGATGGGACATTTGTGAGGTAATTAGGTGTAGATTAGGTCATAAGTGTGGGACCCTTATGATGGAATTAGCGCCCTTATAGGAAGAAGACAAAGAGATATCTCCCTCTTCCTGTACATGGTTGCTCTGAGGAATGACCATGTAAGCATGCAGTGAGAAGGCGGCTGCTTACAGCCAGAAAGAGAGCCCTCATCAGACACCAAATCTGCCAGCACCTAGATTGTGCACTTTCCAGCCTCTAGAACTGTGAGAAATAATTGTCTGTTGTTTAAGCCACCCAGTCTCTGGAATTTTGTTATAGCAGCCCAATCAGACAGTAATACGTTTTAAAAGAGGTAAAACCAAGATAACAATGAAAAAATCCAAAAACTGATTTAAGGCATGGTTTTGTACTGGAGACTTCAGAGGACTAAGGAACAACTGCAAAACCAATAGTTACAGGGACAAGAAGAGAAAGAGAAACCCTCCCTCAAGATGACTGTGCAGAGTAAAATTTTAAAACACGTGAAGAAGATTGATGCCAAAGCAAAATCAACAATGAGGAGGCTTATTGATTGCAGAAAAAGTAAACAATAGGGAAATATTTAAATGACTCAATAGAAGCCTATTTGGACCCCTTAGAAAACTGAAGGAAGGCTGGGCATTGTGGCTCATGCCTGTAATCCCAGCACTTTGGGAGGTTGAGGCAGGTGGATCACCTGACATCAGGAGTTCAAGACCAGCCTGACCAAAATGGTGAAACCCCATCTGTACTAAATACAAAAAATTAGCTGGGCATGGTGGCGCATACCTGTAATCCCAGCTACTTGGGAGGCTGAGGCAGAAGAATTGCTTGAACCCGGGAGGCGGAGGTTGCAGTGAGCCGAGGTTGTGCCATTGCAATCCAGCCTGGGCAACAAGAGTGAAACTCCATCTCAAAAAAAAAAAAAAAAAAAAAAAAAAAACTGAAGGAAGGAAGCCAGGCACTGTGGAGCATGCTGGTAATCCCAGCCAGTCAGGAGGCTCAGGTTGGAGGATCACTTGGGCCCAGGAGTTTCAGTCCAGCCTGGGCAATGTAATAAAACCTTGTTCTCTTAAAAAAAAAAAAAAAACACTCAATAATTGGACAAATTTTAGACTAGACATGTCCAAAGAAAAATATAGTGAATTATAAGCTTATATTAAGAAATTTACACTCACACCTGTAATCCCAGCACTTTGGGAGGCCGAGGTGGGCGGATCACGAGGTCAGGAGATTGAGACCATCCTGGCTAATGCAGTGAAACCCCGTCTCTACTAAAAATACAAAAAATTAGCCAGGCATGGTAGTGGGTGCCTGTAGTCCCAGCTACTTGGGAGGGTGAGGCAGGAGAAGGGCGTGAACCCTGGAGGCAGAGCTTGCAGTGAGCTGAGATTGCAGCACTGCACTCCAGCCTGGGTAACAGAGTAAGACTCCATCTCAAAAAAAAAAAAAAAAAAAAAAAGAATGAAAAAAGAAAAAGAAAAAAAGAAATTTACATAGAAAATAGTATAAAAAGATAAAGAGATGAAAAATATGGAAGTTTCATTAAAAAGAGCAAATATCTAATGTTTGAGGAGAAGAGAACCAGGGGATGAAAAAGAAGCAATAGTCAAAGACATAAAAACAGATCATTTCCCAGGATTAAAGAGAAAGATAAGTTGTCAGTTTGAAAGGAAAGTAAACATTGAGTGGCCGTGCATCATAAACACAGCCAAGCCAGTACCTGAACACATGGTAGTACACTGAAGAATATAAAAGACAGAGACAAAAACTTAAAGGTGACCAAACAGAAAAGACCATTCATTCACCAAAGAATAACAAGTAATATGGTTTGGATCTGTGTCCCCAACGAAATCTCACATCAATTTTTGGTTTTTTGTTTTTGTTTGTTTTGTTTTTGTTTTTGAGACAGAGTTTCACACTCTTGTTGCCCAGACTGGAGTGCAATGGTGCAATCTCAGCTCACCATAACTTCCACTTCCCAGGTTCAAGTGAGTCTCCTGCCTCAGCCTCCCGAGTAGTTGGGATTACAGGCATGTGCCACCATGCCCAGCTAATTTTTGTATTTTTATTAGGGATGGGGTTTCTCCATGTTGGTCAGGCTGGTCTCGAACTCCTGACCTCAGGTGATCCACACGCCTTGGCCTCCCAAACTGCTGGGATTACAGGCGTGAGCCACCGCGCCCAGCCTCATGTCAAATTATAATCCCCACTGTTGGAGAAGAGGCCTGGTGGGAGGTGATTGGATCATGAGGGCGGACATCCTCCTTGCTCTTCTGGTGATAGTGAGTTTTCATGATATCTGGTTGTTTAAAAGTGTATAGCAGCTCCCCTTCTCTCTTTTCCTCTGCTCTGGCCATGTAAGACATGCCTCCTTCCTCTCTACCTTCTGTTGATTGTAGGTTTCCTGAGGCCTGCCTGGCTGTGCTTCCTGTACAGCCTGCAGAACCATGAGCCAATTAAACCTCTTTTCTTTATAAATTACGCAGTCTCTAGTAGTTCTTTACAGCAATTCAAGAAATGAGTAATACAGAAAATTGGTACTGGGAAGTGGAGCATTGCTGTAAAGACACCTGAAAATGTGGAAGCGACTTTGAAACTGGGTAATGGGCAGAGGCTGGAACAGTTTGGAGAGCTTAGAAGAAGACAGAAAGATTAGGGAAAGTTTGGGACTTCCTAGAGACTTGTTAAATTGCTGTGACCAAAATACTAATAGTGATATGGACAATGAAGTCCAGGCTGAGGTTGTCTCAGATGGAGATGTGGAACTTTTTGGGAACTGGAGTAAAGGTCACTCTTGCTATGCTTTAGCAAAGAGGCTGGTGGCATTGTGCCCCTGCTCTAGGGATCTGTGGAACTTTGAATATGAGAGTGATGATTTAGGGTATCTGGCAGAAAAAATTTCTAAGCAGCAAAGTGTCAAGATGTAGCCTGGCTGCTTCTAACAGCATGTGATCATATGCATGAGCAAAGAGGATCTGAAACTGGAATCTATATTTAAAAGGGAAGCAGAGCATAAAAGTTTAGAAAATTTGAAGGCTGACCATGTGATAGAAAAGAAAATCCCATTTTCTGGGGAGGAATTCAAGCCAGTTGCAGAAATTTGCATAAGTAAAGAGGAGCCAAATGTTAATAGCCAAGACAATGAGGAAAATGCCTTGAAGGCATTTCGGAGATCTTAACAGGAGCCCCTCCTATCACAGGCCTGGAGGCCTAGGAAGGAAGAATGGTTTCGGGGCCAGGCCCAGGAAACCGCTGCCCTGCGCAACCTCAGGACACTGCTCCCTGTGTCCTAGTCGCTCCAGCTCCAGCTGTGGCTAAAAGGACCCCAGATACATCTTAGGCTGCTGCTCCAGAGGGTACAAGCTGTAAGCCTTGGCAGCTTCCATGTGGTTAAGCCTGCAGGTGTACAGAGGGCAAAAATGAGGCTTGGGAGCCTCTGCCTAGATTTCAGAGGATGCATGGAAATGCCTGGATGTCCAGGGAAAAGTCTGCTGCAGGGGCAGAGCCCACATAGAGAATCTCTATGAGGGCAGTGCAGAGGGAAAATATGGGGTTGGAGCCCCCACACAGAATCCCCACTGGGGCACTGCCTACTGGAGCTATGAGAAGTGGGCCACCATCCTCCAGACCTCAGAATCATAGATCCACTGACAGCTTGCACTGTGCACCTGGAAAAGCACCAGGCACTTGAAGCCAGCCCATAAAAGCAGACAAGGGGGCTGTACCCTGCAGAACCACAGGGGCAGAGCTGCCCAAGGCCCTATGAGCCCATTCCTTATGTCAGTGTGGCCTGGACATGGAGTCAAAGGAGATTATTTTGGCATTTTAAGATTTAATGACTGCTCTGCTGGGTTTTAGACTGGCATGGGGCCTGTAGCCCCTTTATTTTGGACAATTACTTCCTTTTGGGACGGGAATATTTACTCAATGCTTATAACCCTATTGTATCTTGGAAGTAACAACTTGTTTTTTATTTCATAGCCTCATAGGCAGAAGGGATTTACATTGTCTCAGAAGGACTTTAAACCATGGACTTTTGAGTTAATGATGAAATGAGTTAAAACTGAGGGACTGTTGAGAAGGTATAATTGTATTTTGCAATGTGAGAAGGACGTGAGATTTGGGAGAGCCCAGGGGTGGAATAATATGGTTTAAATTTGTGTCCCCATCCAAATCTCATGTCAAATTATAATCCCCAGTGTTGGAGAAGGGGCCTGGTGGGAGGTGATTGGATCACAGGGGCAGACCTCCTCCCTGCTATTTTCATGATAGTGAGTTCTCACGAGATCTGGTTGTTTAAAAGTGTGTAGCACCTCCTCCTTCTCTCTCTTCCTCCTGCTCCAGCCACATAAGATGTGCCTTCTTCCTCTTTGCCTTCCACTATGATTATAAGTTTCCTGAAGCCTCCCCAGCCATTCTTTCAGTACAGCATGCAGAACTGTGAGCCAATTAAACCTCTTTTCTTTATAAATTACCCAGTCTCTGGTAGTTCTTTATAGCAATGAGAGAAATGACTAATACAAGTTATGCAGACCTTGTGCCAAGGAGAAAAGAGGCCAGAAAGCCATGGAGCAAACACTTCAAAGTACTGAGTGTGAGAAAATGGAGGGTAAAATTCCATTTGCAGCTAAATAATTACTCAAGATTAAAAAGGAAATAAAACCATTTTCATACATATAAAACTGGAAGAATTTATACCCAAAACATATTCACTGAAAGAAGTCCTAAAGATGTACTCTGGCAAAATGAAAAGTGAACCTAAGGGGAAAATTAGAGTGTGAAAAAAAGGAGTGAGTGCAAAATTGATAAATATGTAAATTGAGCTATTGACAATAAAATAATAACAATGATTATAATAATAATACCTATAGCTGTGTTTGAAAAAAAGATACTACCAAGATTCTAGAAAACATTTTAAAAACTTCTTTACTTGTCCACAAGGATTATAGAGATATTGAATATCCTTGGACTTCATTAAAATAACTTATAACTATATGTATATTGAAATACAAATGACTTTAATATCACACTCTCAATGAATGGAACAACCAGAGAGAAGGTAAGTAAAGAAATAGAGGACTTAACACAATAAACCAACTAGTTCTAACAGACATATACAGAACACTCTACCCAACCACAGCAGCATACACATTCTCAAATGCACAAGGCATAGTTTCCAGGATAGACCATATGCTAGGCTACAAATAAACTCTCAATAGATTTTAAAAGATACACATCATGGAAAATATATTCTCTGACCACAGTGGAATGAAGTTAGAAATCAATAACAGAAGTAAAACTGAAAAATTCACAAATTTGTGAAAATTAAACAGCATACTCTTAAGCAACCAATAGATCAAAGAATAAATCACACAGGAAATTGGAAAATACCTAGAGATGAATTAAAATGAAAATGTCACATAGAAAAACTTATGGGACAAAGCAAAGGCAGTGCTAAGGGGGGCATTTATAGCTACCAACATTTACATTAAACAAAAAGAAAGCTCTCAAATCAACAACCTAACTTTACAACTAAACCCAAAGCTATGAGAAGGAAGAAAATACTAAAGATTACAGCAGAGATAAATTAGAGAAGTGAAAATTAATGAAATCAAAAGTTGGTTCTTTGAAAAGACAACAAAATGGACCAACCTTTAGTTAGTTGAAGTAAGAAAAAAAAGAGAGAAGACTCAAATTACTTTACAACTAAACCCAAAGCTATCAGAAGGAAAAAAACAATACTAAAGACTAGAGCAGAGATAAACAAAATAGAGAATTAAAAAATAGAGAAAATCAATGAACTCAAAAGTTGGTTCTTTGAAAAGATAACAAGGGCTGGGTGTAGTGGCACATGCCTGTAATCCCAGCACTTTGGGAGGCCGAGGCAGGTGGATTATCTGAGGTCAGGAGTTCGAGACCAGCCTGAGCAACATGGTGAAACCCCATCTCTACTAAAAATACAAAAATTAGCTGGGTGTGGAGCCAGATGCCTGTAATTCCAGCTACTGAGGAAGCTGAGGCATGAGAATTGCTTGAACCTGGGAGGTGGAGGTTGCAGTGAGGTGAGATTGTGCCACTGCACTCCAGCCTGGGAGGCGGAGGTTGCAGTGAGGTGAGATTGTGCCACTGCACTCCAGCCTGGGAGACAGAGCAAGACTCCATCTCAAAAAAAAAAAAAAAAAAAAAAAAAAAGAAAGAAAGAAAAGATAAGATAACAAAATTGACAGAACTTTAGCTAGATGAAGTAAGAAAAAAAGAGGACTCAAATTACTAAAATCTGAAACAAAAGTGGGGACATTACTACTAACTCTACAGAAATAAGAAGGATTTTAAAAGAGTATCACAAGCAATTGTGCACCAATACTGGACAGCCAAGATGGAATATGGACAAATTCCTAGAAACACAAAAACTACAAAGATTAAATCACGAAGAAAGAGAAATCTGAATAGATTCATAACTAGTGAGGAAATTAAATCCATAACCAAACATCTCCCAACAAAGAAAAGCCCTGGACCTCATGGCTTTACTGGTAAATTCTACCAAATATTAAAATAAGAGTGAACACCAAATCCTTCCAAAACTTTTAAAACTGGAAACACCTTTTTTTAATTAAAAAAAATTGTTTTAAGACAAGGTCTTGCTCTGTCACCTAGGCTGGAGTGTAATGGTACAACCACAGGTCACCATAGCCTCACCCTCCCAAGTAGCTGGGACCACGAGCACATGCCTGGCTAATTTTTCAAATTTTTTGTAGAGCTAGGGTCTCCCTATGTTGCCCAGGCTGGTCTCAAACTCCTGGCCTCAAGTGATCCTCCCACCTCAGCCTCCCAAAGCACTGGGATTACAGGCGTAAGCCACCACACCTGGCCAGCCATATAGAATCCTAAGGAACCCTAAATAGCCAAAACAATCTTGGAAAAGAAAAACAAAACTGTAGGACTCATACTTCCTGATTTCAAATCTTATTACAAAGCTTCAGTAATCAAAACAGTGTGGTACTGGCAAAAAGACAGACATATAGACCAATGGAATAGAAATAGACAGAAATAGAAACATCACCCACAAAAATTAACTCAACATGGACCAAACACCTTAATGTAAGACCTAAGACTGTAAAACTCAGAAGAAACCATACGGCGAATCTTCATGACATTGGTTTTAGCAATGATTTCTTGGCTATGACAACAAAGGCACAGGCAACAAAAGAAAAAAACAGGTAAATTGGATTTCATCAAAATTTTAAAACTTTGTACATCAGAAAACATTGTCAACAGAGTAAAAAGGCAACCCATGGAGCAAATATTTACAAACCATGTATCTGATAAAAGATTAATAGCTAGGGCTGGGTGTGGTGGCCCACACCTGTAATCCTAGCACTTTGGGAGGCTGAGGTGGGCGGATTGCCTGAGCTCAGGAGTTCAAGAACAGCCTGGGCAACATAGTGAAAACCCGTCTCTACCAAAATACCAAAACTTTGTGAGGCGTGGTGGTGCATGCCTGTAGTCCCAGCTACTTGGGAGGCTGAGGCAAAAGAATTGCTTGAATCTGGGAGGTTGCAGTGAGCCATTGTAGCACTGCATTCCAGTCTGGGTGACAGAGCGAGACTCTGTCTCAAAAAAAAAAAAAAAGATTAATAGCTAGAATGGGATGGATGAGTTGGCTCACACCTGTAATTCCAGCACTTTGGGAGGCTGGAGTGGGTGGCTTATTTGAACTCAGGAGTTTGAGACCAGCCTGGCCAACATGGTGAAACCCCATCTCCACTAAAAATACAAAAATTAGCTGGGCCTGGTGGCAGGCGTCTGTAATCCCAGCTACTCGGGAGGCTGAGGCAAGAGAATCACTTGAACCCGGGAGGCAGAGGTTGCAGTGAGCTGAGATCGCGCCACTGCACTCCAGCCTGGCAACAAGAGTGGAACTCCATCTCAAAAAAAAAAAAAAAAAAAAAAAAAAAATAGAAATAAAGAAACTATGACCCATGCTACAATTTGGAGGAATCTTGAGAACATTATGCTAAGTGAAATAAACCAGCCAAAAGGACAGATACTGTATGTTTCCACTTACATGAGGCATCTAGAATAGTCAAAATCACAGAAATAGATATGTTAGAATGGTGGTTGCCAGGGACTTGAAGGAGGGGGAAATGGGGAATTATTTAATTGTACAGAGTTTCAGTTTTACAAGATTAAAAGAGTTATGAATCTGAATGATGGTGACGGTTGCACAACATTATTAATGTATTTAACAACAACAACCCTGCACTTTAAAGTGGTTAAGGTGATACATTTTATGTTAGGCGTATTTTACCACAATGAAAAAAATTGGAAAAAAGTAACCACAAAAGGTTATAAATACAATTTCTAGCTTGTGAGGTGCAGCTAAGGCAATATTTGGAAGCAAATATATAGCCTGCAATGAATTTACGAAAGTAGAGAAAAGATTTAAAGCAAATATCAGTGATTTAACTCAAAAAGGAAGAAAAATAACAAAAGAATAAGCCCAAAGAAAGTAGAAGGAAGAAAACAGAAAAGAAAGGAGCAAACTTTTTTTTTTTTTTTAATTGAGATAAGGTCTCACTCTGTCACCCAGGCTGGAGTGCAGTAGCCCAATCTTGGCTCACTGCAGACTCAACCTTCCAGGCTTAAGCGATCCTCCCACCTCAGCCCATCAGTAGTTGGGACTGCTGGTGCACACCACAAAGCCTGGCTAATTATTTTTGTATTTTTAGTAGAGACAGGATGTCACCATGTTGCCCAGGCTGGTCTTGACCTCCTGGGCTCAAGCCATCTGCCCGCCTTGGCCTCCCAAAGTGCTGGGATTATAGGCATGAGCCACAGCACTCAATGAAAACTTTTTAAAATTGGAAACAAACAAAAAAAACACAGAGAGGTAGAGAGGTGAAACAATTTCATCTATCACAACTGAACTGCAGAGTCTCATTTTACATCCTGTAAAAATTTTTCATTCTAACTGTGTCTATCTTTGAAAAGTTATAACTTGTTTAGGTAGTCTCATTATACCTGACTTTTTTGGAGATCTGAGGATGGACTTTAGATAGAGGCATGAATGTGTTGACCAAGGGACTGGGGGAGAAATCTTTGCCAGATACTTCTAGGGCCCTAGCCTCATGTTTATCCTCTCAACACCCAGGGAAGTAGTGAGTGGCTGAGGGTCAGAGAGGCACAGGCGCTTGCTTATCTGTGGTCATGTGATGATTAATGGCACAGCTAGAAATGGAACGCAGGTTGCCTCCCCTCACCACCCCAGCTTTTCCCCTCTCCCCAGACCACCCCCAAGCTGCAGGGAGATTGTGAAGTCTCCTTCCTGGGGCTGATTCAGACCAATCTTATGTATGAGACCTCGTTCCCCAGGCCAGAGACAGGCGATGCCAATGCCCCAGGCGATGCTGTTTAGCAGTCCAGCCTCCCCTCATTCTCCCTTGGGGAGTCTGACAGATCTTAGAACCAGATGGAGCTGTGGCATTGATGGACAGAGCACTGTCTCCATCACCTGGTGTCTGAGGCTCACCTTTACTCGCAATCAGCAGGGAAGGTTGTCTTACAAGACCAGAGATAGAGCATTCAAGGTGGACAGAAAAAAAAGCTCTTGTTAGAAAATCATCATTCTTTGCAGCTGCTTAAAGTGAGGCCCAGCCATTCTTTAGTTAATATCTCTGCCTACTTGGGAAGAAAGGTAAATCATTGACAACTGCTCATGAAAGTGACTTGGCCCAGCACTGCGCTTATAAAACCCCGGACTGGTAAATTCCCTCATCTGTGAAATGTCCTTCCCCAGAGAGCTTCTACAGTGCACAGGCATCCAGCGATCTGTGGGCACAATTAGAGCAGAGGCTGGATGCAGCTCTGGGCTCTCTGCCAGGCCAGCTCTGCCACTTCTCTCCCTTTGTGGGCTCCCATTGATCGAGTCAGGATGGCATCGGATTCCCCCACAAGCTCTGACCTAATGGGTTGGACTCTAAGGCAGCCTTGAAGAGAGTCACCAGCCCACCGGCCTGGGGCTAGTAACATGTATCCCAAGGGGAAAGAGGAGTGATGCCCCCATTGCCTGGAACTCCTGGGGAGTAGAGGGAAAGCAGGTCCCACCCAATTCCTTCACACTGGCACAGTATTAGAAAACATTGTACAAATTCACACTGAAGACTCAAAAAATAAGTCACGGAGCAGTCAGGGCTAAATGAAGCCTCAGAGCACATTAGCTCAATCCCCTTATTGCTCCGGGCAGGAGATGGAGGCCCAGAGAGGGTGAGCCCCCTGCCCAAGGTCACACAACGCGGAAGCAGACCTGAGTCTGCAGCCTCCAGAGTCGCAGCAGTTGCCGGCACCTCACAAACCCGAGGCCTGTGGCAATGGGGACCGAATCTCCACTGCCCAAAGCGGAAGCCTCAGGAGCAGAAGAGAGAGGAAAAAGAGGGGAGAACAGAGCGCAAGGGGCAGGAAGGGGCATGAATCTGCTCAGTCCAATTGCAGCTTGATCAATTGCAAATGGGGTGTGGCAGCAGAGCGGCTGCTGGAACCGCAGCTCCCCGGAGCCCCATCAGTCAGCGATATAGTAATAAAGTGGCCGGGGCTGGAAAAATGCTATGAGACTCCAGGGCGTTCAGTCTCATCCCGCTGGATTATAACCCTGTTATGGACACCCCAGGGGCTTGTTCTGTCTCCTTCAACCCAGCTCGGGAGATGAAACCTTCCGGGGGCGCTAGGGGTGGGGTGCTGGCTGGTGGGATGCAGCCCAAACCCAAAGGAACGGCTGGGAGCAGGAGAGGCAGGAGCGGGAGTGGGCTCCTCCAGAGGCACGTCTGCCAGAGATATCTGGGGCGACCCTTCTCCCTGACCCCCAACTCCAGTGTCCACTGAGGCCTCAGCTACGCACTGGGCTGTGCCATGGGGGTCAGAGGGAGGAGAAGCTGGGGGCCTGGCCTGGGAGTCCCAGAGTGCCTGGGGCACAGTCCTCACACGCCAAAAGATCAAAAAGAATAGCAGATACTGAGCGGTTCAGCTGCTGAAATGCAGAAGACAGAAAGGGCCTTGGAGGTTTCAGAGTGGAGGACAAGCTTCTTGGAGGAGGCGAGGCCACACCAGGGCTCAAAGGGTCATAATTTTGTTGCTGAACCTTGGCCACAGTTTCCTGCAGGCCTCCACCTCCTCCTTATCCTCGCATCCAGGGTCAGAAACTGTCCTAAACAGCAGGTGTTCTCCGACTATAAAACTCTCTTGGCAACCCATTACGTCCAGGAAGAAGTCAAAATTCCATCACATAATAATAAAATTCAGCCATAAAAAGAAATGAAATTCTGATACATGCTACAACATGGATGAAACTTAAAATCATTATACTAAATGAAATAAGCCAGACACACAAGCACACGAGGACAAATATTTTACGATTCCACTTACATGAAGTATCTAAAATAGGCCAATTCATAGAGACATGAAGTAGTATAGAGGTCACCAGAGGCTAGGGGAAGGGGGATGGGGACTAACTGTTTAGTGGGTACAGTTCCTGTTTGAGATGATGAAAAAGTTCTTGAAATGGATAGTAGTGATGTTTGCACAACATTATGAATATACTTAACACCACTGAATTGTACATTTAAAAATGGTTAAAGGCCTGGAGTGGTGGCTCACACCTATAATCCGAGCACTTTGGGAGGCTGAGGCAGGAGGGTTGCATGAGCCCAGGAGTTTGAGACCAGTATGGGCGACATGGCAAGATCCCCTGCAATGGGCTTCTGTCCTGGCCACTGCAAATAACTCACTGCCTCCTACTGGCGCCAGATCCTGTCATGGCGCTGCACATGCTATTCTCTTGGCCTGGAACTTCAACTCCTCTCCTCTTCCTGGATAACACGAGCTGGTTCTTCAAGACTCCACTGGTGCACCACCATCTCTGTGAATTCCCCTACCGACGTGTTCCCTACACAAACAGAGTCAGAAGCACCCTCATCTAGGGACCCACATCTCCTGGGCTGCCCACATCAAGGTTCTTAATTTGTGGGTACATACAACAATGCCACTCTTTTGAAATGGGGCTGGACGAGGCAGTCCAAGACATCACAATAAAGATTCCAACATGCCAGGCACACGCCTATAGCCCCAGCTATTTGGAAAGCTGAGGTGGAAGGATGCTTGAGCCCAGGTGTTCAAGATCAGCCTAAGCAACATAACCAGACCCTGTCACAAAAAAATGAAAAGATTCCAGGGTCACTTCCCACAGGTATTCTTAATTAAAGCAGCAACAAGCCACATGACTGATCAGAGGTAGGATATGGGTTCTTTCTCCAGCATTTCAGATGTGAATGTAAGCCATGGCTCAAAAGCAGTGGAAGCATTGCTATAACATTAGGGTCAAGCTGAATATTAACTTCCCAAGGGAATGCAGGGATATTTTGGTCCACCAGCAACTGAGAATAAAAAGAAGAAGATAAAGACCTGGAGAAGATCAAAAGCACATCTGAAAGCTGCAGCCAGCCTATCTCTCTAGGGAAATTTTAAAGTGACCCAACTAGAAGCATTAAAAACAGGTATTAGCTCAGGAACTTTATGATCTATAAAAATAATACCCATCAATCAAGATCTGGTTTCTCATTCTATCCCAGTATAGATGATGCCAAATTTACATAAATGAAATCATGATTATTAGATAGGCAGAGAGAGACATACAGACATATATGACTAGACATACTTAGATTTATAAAATTGCTGTGAGACTTAGACACCTGCACATCTTATATGTCAGCAAAAACAGTGATTTATTCATGTCTCTGTTTCCTCAACTTGACTATGAGCTCCTTGAGGGCAGGTCCCTTATCTTTGTGGTCCCACTCTAACAGAGTACCACACATAAAAGGAAGGAAATAAATGTCTGCTTTGTAAATGAATGAGTTATTCTTTGCATCTCCAGCACCCAGCACAGTGGGTGTTTCTCAGAGGAAGCTTCACACCTGACATGCTGCCCTCACCTGCACTACAGCTCTGCCTCCCATTGTTAAGATGAGAGCAGCAGGAAGCAGAAGTTGTTGCACAGAGGGGAGGGTTGTGCACTGGCTCCTTGCTCAGCTGACTGGGAGGGACCACAGAGAATTGAGGAGCCTCCACCCTGAGAGGCCGGACTGCCTGGGGCCTGGGGCCTGAAGACTGAGGCAGGAGCTTCACAGAACTCTCAGGAGCTGCAAGTAGCTCAAAATCTGCAGCTTGGAATGATGAAATCAAAATGAATTTGCAAGAAGAGACCATTCACAGGAGCAGTGTCCATTACAGCAAACAAATTAGAACAACTCAAATGCCCTTTGAAAGGAAAATGGATACATGGGGGCAGAATCTTTCCATGGAATACTGTACTGCGATGAAATTGAAAAAAAAATGACCACTATGTACAATAGTATGAGTGAATCTTAACATAATGTTGAGTGAAAAAGTAAATCTCAGAAGATCATATATAACATGATGCCTTTTTATAAAGATCACAAACAGCTCAAATCAGCAACGTATTGCTTAGGCATCCACGGATATGTGGTTGTGGTGGCATTACCCATGCTGAATGAGTCTTCTGATTCTTCCTTCATTTTGGAAGACATTTTTCCTTCATGCCCTCTTGAAATTAGGGATAGCCTTGGGAAGAGCTTTGGCCAGTGAAATGTCAGCAAAAGTGCTCAGCGTCACTTTTGAGCAGAAACATCTAAGAGCTGGTACATATTTCTTATTCTTCTCTTCCTCCCCAAACAAAAGCAAACCCCAGAACTTAGAGCTGAAATGGCAGTATCATTAGATAGTGGTTGTGCCATCCACATGCCTGGGTCCCTGAGTGCCTGCAATGAGCAGAACCTCTGCCAAACTGCATTGGCAGAAAAAGAAGTCTCTTTCAGGGCAAGCCACTGAGACTGGGGGTTGTTATTGTGGTGTAACCTAGTTTATCCTAACTGATACAGAAACAAATTTAGGCCGGGCGTGGTGGCTCATGCCCATAATCCTAGCACTTTGGGAGGCTGAGGTGGGCAGATCACTTGAGCTCAGGAGTTTGTGACCAGCCTGGCCAACATGGTGAATCCCCATCTCTACAAAAAATACACACACAAAAAAAATAATTTAAAAAGTTAGCTGGTCATGGTGGTGAGTGCCTATAGTCCCAGCTACTTGGAAGGCTAAGGCGGGAGGATCACTCGAGCCTGGGAGGTGGAGGTTGCAGTGAGCTGAGATCATGCCAGTGCACTCCAGCCTGGGCAACAGAGCAAGACTCTGTCTCCAAGAAAAAAAAAAAAAAGGAAAAAGGAAAAGCAGAAATAAATTTATGTTTGAAAGGGCAAGAGGGCCTGGACCTAGTGGTTCACACCTGTAATCTAAGCACTTTGGGGGGCCAGTGCAAGAAGATCACTTGAGGCCAAGAGTTTGAGGCTTCAGTGAGCCATGATCACGCCCTTGCACTCCAGCCTGGGCAACAGAGAGAGATCCCATCTCTTAAAAAAAAAAAAAAAAAAGATAAGGGAGTGATACATACAAAATTCAGCATAGTGCTGACCTCTGAGGAGGCAGCAGGGAGAAGGGAGAGGGACAAAGGGAGGGGCACCAAGGTAGGTACAAATATTGTTAAGGTTCCAGATCTTGAGTTGAGCTCTGAGTTTAAAGGCGCTTGCTATGTTATTGCAAACACATTTATTAATTACAGTGGCCTTGCATGAGCCAATAGTAAGAGTGCATCCTAACTAGGGGTGTGATTAATTCAATCGTGTGCACCTGAGATTCATTTAAAAAGGAAAAGAAAAGGACTATTGCTCAACTACGAGCTGGAAACTCAGTATTGGGTGTGCCCAAGGGGAGCTTGCATCTCATCTTGTAGGCAGTGGGCACCCACTGAGGGTATAAGGGAGGGCAAGGGTGGGGCTCAGAGGTGTGTTTTTCCTCCTAATTCCCTAAGGTCCAGGACCTGAGATTCCATTCCCCACAGCCCCTCCTCCAGGCCCCCAGGAAACTCTCCCTCTAGCCAGCTGGTTAGAGGTGGGAGACAGGATGATCACAGAGACTTTGTTCCTGGCAGCTTGTCAAACCTGCCACAAAGCTTCATTTCAATGCATTTGCATGAAACGATTTTATCCCAGCTGCCTCCTCGTCCCTGCCCCCACCCCAGGGGCCCTTGCAGGCCTGGCTCCCAGGCAGTGACCTTACAGGCCCCTGGACCAATCCCAGAACCCCTTTGATGATATCAAGTTTATTGGCAAGAATTCTGCTTTTCCTGTATGCTAGGAATCATGAATCTTACACAACTTTCTCTCCTTCATGATCACTGCAGTCCATGGGGAGCCGCTGAGGAGTTGTAGGCAGGAGGGGACGTGGTGGGATGTGCAAGGTGGAAGCTCACTCTGGCTGACAGGGAGGGACAAGGGTGGAAGCAGGGAGATCACCAAGACAGGAAAGGGAGGACACCTGGACTGGGGAGGGACGGAGGGACGGAGCCACGGAGCGGATCTGAGAGCCACTCAGAAGGTAGGACCTTGGAGCTCGGCAGTGAGTCCCAAGCCCAGCTTCATGGCCATGGAGAGGAAACAGGAGCAGTCCTGTCCCCCGGACTATGGGCACCACAGCTCACAGCTAAGGCTGAAGCCAGATTGGATGGTCCAGGGCCAGAGAGAGGAGTCTGGGGTCAGGGGGAAGCAGGGAGGCAGGGAATAAGTGACTATTTGTCATTGGACCTTTAGAGCTATTTGAGTATATTAATTTGACCCCAAGATTTCAACTGAAAAAAGAAGAAAGCACATTAAAGTCAGACTGCCACAGCCTTGGACATTCAGTATCCATACCGCACAGGCAAGCTGCAGGCAGTTTATGACCCCTTGAGATTGTGCACTGAGTTGGTTATGTGGATGCAGATTTTTTCTGAAAAGCATGTTTTATTGAATTCTCAAAAGGGCCTGTGACCTGGCAATAATGATAATACTTAACATTTAAATACACTAACATGGTATATACCACATGATATAGATATAGACATAGACATACAGACACAGACATGGATACAGACACAGATCAACTCATTTAATCCCTCAACGGCTCTAGGAGGAACATTGTATTGTCATGTCCATTTGACAGATGTAGGGACTGAGGTACCAGGAGGTTCAGTGGCTTGCTGAAGCTTGCTCAGTTAGTGAGATTTGAGTCTAGAGTTTCAGCCACAACCCTGGCCCCATCTGGTCTAATACCGAACTTGTCAGGTAGACAAATGAGACCCCGGGGCACAGAAGCGTTCACCCCGGGTTCCACCGACAGAGAGTACTGGCCCCTGTGGACTCACAAACATCTGTGCTCCCAACCCTTCTTGGACCTCTCACTTCAAGAGTAATAGGAAATCTCAAGGCCAGGTGCGGTGGCTCACACCTGTAATCCCAGCACTTTGGGAGGCTGAGGTGGGCAGATTACTTGAGGTCAGGGGTTTGAGACCAGCCTGGCCAACATGGTGAAACCCCATCTCTACTATGAATACAAAAAATTAGCCGGGCATGGTGGTGGGGGCCTGTAATCCCAGCTACTGGGGAAGCTGAGGCAAGAGAATTGCTTGAACCTGGGGGGCGGAGGTTGCAGTGAGCCAAGATATCACCCAAGGTCCAAAGAGCCTGGGCAACAGAGCAACACTTCACCTCAAAAAAATACAAAAATAAAAACACAACAAAACACACACACACAAAAGAGCAATAGGAAATCTTGGTCCCTCCGCTCATCCATGCCCACAGCTGGCAAGGTGGTTTGGTGCCAGGGACATCTCAGGAGCAGGCGTGGAGCAGGGGAGAGCTCCCACCTGCCAGCACTACTGCTGCTACTGACAACCCAGGTCCCAATGCAGGGAGAGCCCAGCCAGGCCAGCCCTCAGCAGGGACAGTGTATTAGTCTGTTTTCATATTGCTATAAAGAACTGCACCAGACTGGATAGTTTGTAAAAGAAAGAGGTTTAATTGACTCACGGTTCAGCATGGCCGGGAAGGCGTCAGAAAGCTTACAATCACAGCAGAAGGTCAAGGGGAAGCAAAGAACCTTCTTCACAAGGTGAAAGAAAAGAGAAGTGCTGAGCAAAGTGGGAAGAGCCCCTTATGAAATCATCAGATCTCGTGAGAACTCACTCACTCACTATCACGAGAACGGCATGGGGGAAACCGTTCTCATGATCCACCAATTACCTCCACCTGGTCTCTCCTTGACAGGTGGGGAAAATGGGGCTGATAACTCAAGATGAGGTTTGGGTGGAGACACAAAGCCTAACCATATCAGACAGGGATCCCCGTCCTCCATAACCCTCCCTACTGTGTCCCTGGTCTCTCTTCCCCACCTCCACCCTCCGCTCCATCTGAGCCTGAGGAAAAGGAGCGGGCTGGTGACCTTGGGTGGGACCTGGCACCTGGAGCCTCAATTGCCCTGCCTCTCCTCCCTGTAGTCCCACCCCCGAGAGTGTTGGGCCCTGCCCACTGGGATGTGTCCTCCAAGGCCTTGCCTGAGTCTGACCCTGCCTTCCTCAGGAGTGTGTGAGCCCCTGGGCCAGGCTAGAGGCCACCTCCAGGGAACTGTGGCAGAGGCAGGAGCCAGGAGAAGAGGAGGGCGAGAGGAGGCCCATGGGCAGATGCTGGGACCCCAGAATTCTGAGAAGGGCCTGAGCCAGTGTTCATGCCTTGGTCTCAGAGTCCCCTGTAGGACTCCATGTGGGGCCAGATGACAGGATATCACAACAGGATATAAGTCAGGCACCAGACCTTGAGTCTGCAGAGGCCCAAACAGGACCAGGGGCTTGCTCAAGACACCACAGAAGGTCTGGCTGCACCAGGGGAAGGGAAGCCTGGTGTCCCTGGATGGCAGGGGAGGAGGGATTGTCTAGGGCACGGTTGGAGCTTGGAGGAGGGCTAGAGCTCTGAGAAGGAGGATCAGAGGGGCTTCCTGGAGGAGGAAGACACAGGAGGGGTCCCCAAGGTAGGGGCGTTCAGACAGGCTTAGAAGAGGAGGGCCTCGAGCAGGACAGGTTCAGGCGAGGCAGGAGGTGGCCAGAGTCAGACCTCCTGATGGGGGTGTGTGGGGGACTTTGGACCAGAGCCCGTGAAGGCCCCATTGAGTGGAGAGTCCACTACTGACCTATTCCTCCAACCAGGACAGAACCGAAACTGGTGCCAGCCTCAGCCTGGCAGGAAATTCCTGTTATCCTAATAGTCTGGGCCCCCTCCCCCCACCTCAGACTGGGGCCTGCAAGTCAGGGTTCTGTTTCACCCACGGTCATCCCAGGGCAGGGCTGTAGCCCTCCACAGCCCCACCCCACCCTGGGCCCCAGCAAGCAGCCCTGAGCCAGAATTTCTCCAGGTTCCAGCCTCCGTCAGCACAGAGCGGGCTATTCGTAGAGGGCTCTCGGCAGCAGCGGGCTGGCTCAGGGATGCCAGCATGGTCAGCAGTGTTCTCAGCTTTTCGCTCTTGCAGGGAGTGGTTCTCCCACCCAGCATGCTCTGGTGACCAGGGTGACCTGAGCAGCTGTGACTCTCCTGTCAGCTGAGCCCCCAGGTGGTCACAGGACAGGAGGCTGTGGCAGGCCCTCCCTCTGCCTTCCGAAGCCCTGCTGCCCCTGGGCCACTCTAGCACCCCCGTCATGGGAACCAAGGGTAATGGTGGGGTAGCCCAGTGGACCTCATAGCCTAGACTGCATCGTGTACATGGTGCTTCATGGGAGGTAAGGAACATGCTGGAGCCAGCGAGCCCCACCTGCCTCAGCCCCTCAAAGAAGGACCCCCCCAGAGGAGGGTGGGCCAGGCATAAGTCACCATCATAAGGAAGAATTTGTTGAAGAGAGCCCCATATTCCCCTTGACAGAGGGCAGAAACTCCAATGTTTTGGGGGGCTAAGTGGGCGCCAGGAGGGACACTGTCTGCTTGCAGGTTGGGTGTTTTGCTTGTAAATGGTAAGAGGGAGAGATGCGCACTGTGTGGATAGGGCTCCTCGCGTTTTAAGAGAACTTTAAAATGCAGAATTTGTGGTGGAATCTCTCAGGTTTTTTTTTTTTTTTTGAGACGGAGTCTCGCTGTGTCGCCTAGGCTGGAGTGCAGTGGTGCCATCTCGGCTCACTGCAAGCTCCCGCCTCCTGGGTTCACACCATTCTCCTGCTTCAGCCTCCAGAGTAGCTGAGACTACAGGCGCCCACCACTACGCCTGGCTAATTTTTTGTATTTTTAGTAGAGACGGGGTTTCACCATGTTGGCCAGGATGGTCTCAATCTGACCTCGTGATCCGCCCGCCTTGGCCTCCCAAAGTGCTGGAATTACAGGTGGGAGCCACCGCGCCCAGCCGGAATCTCCCAGGTTTTAAATGTTGACAACCAGGTCAAATTTCAAAAGAATGTATCGTTTAAACAAAACACATCCAGGAACCATACTGCGGGCCAGGAGATGGAAGCAAGGCGTCCATGGTGTGGCCCAATTTTCCAGGGCTTCCTCGGCCCCATATCAGCAGGTGCGTGCATGGGAGCCCCCGCTAGCCAGATAGGGGAAGCAAGCCTCAGGACCCCAGACCCCCAAAGACAAGGCACCACACTTTACAGCCCCTCCAGCATTTTCCAAAGGGTGGTCCAGAGAAACTTGTTCCTGGAGTTATTCATAGACATTCCTTATTTAGAGCCAAAACACTCTGGGAATCTTGGGGTTGAATAAATCAAAACAGACTTCTTTACTCCAGGACATCTGGGAGCCTTTCACCTGTTACAGTGCCTTGTGCGTATCCAGGAGGCAGAGACTGTGCAGTGCTTCCCAAACCAATTCCACATGAAACCCATAGAATGTGGTTCTAGAAGTGGAGCTCAACACACCACCCACCCATTTCACAGACTCAGCCATCCCAGGGTGGTGGGAGCCCAGGTTGGGGTAGGGAGGGGCAGAGGAGCTGCCAGACTGTCAGGCGCTGGTCAGGAGCAGGCCTTGTCCTGAGGACAGTGGCAGAACCCAGGAGGAGCAGACTGAAGGAGCCAGACCCCTAGGAGGCCCCTGCTGTCATCCAGGGGACAGGGAAGGGGTGGAACCAGGCCTGAGGCAGGGAGGCAGGTGCAGAGTGGATGCGTCCCAGGGAGATTTTACAAGTGGAAGAGACAGTCAGAACTTGGTGACTGGAAGGCTGTGTGGAGTGTGGGGGAGGGAGGAGGTGAGGACGAGACTGGGTGAGGGCTAAATGGGCAGAGCTCAGATGGAGACTCTGGGCCCCAGGGGAGGGGTGCTCAGAGCCCAGGCTGGGGACCAGTTCCCTCCACATCCCCTGACCCACGGCCCATCTCAGGGAGCTAGGCTCAAGCAAACTTCAGCCACCCGGAGTTCCCGTGGCGACAACAGGAGAGGAGCCCCAGAGGACCTGGGCAAGCAGGAGGAGAAGTAGGTCAGGGCACCAGGTGCTCAAAACCCGACCACCCCTGCCTCAGGATCCAGTAGTGGACCAGGGGGTGGCCAGGAGAGAGGCAGGGCCCTCCTGCTCCTGCCTCCAAGCTCCTGTGCCCCAAGTCAGGCTGGAGGGGGGCCCAGGTTCCTGCTGCTGTAGTGCTCCAGTGCTGCCCGGGCCCAGGCCTGGGTCATTTCTGCCTCCAGCCGTCCTTCTCCCTCCCTCTGAGAGGAGAGACGGGGGCGATTCCCATGATTGTCTCTCCTGCTGCCCCCACAGCCTCCAGGCTAATTTTAGCCCTGCCATCGGGCTGCAGCCGGGGGCGTTGGGTTGGAGAGAGCTGTGTGTCTGTCCAGTTCTGAACACAGGCCTTGGGGGCCCAGCAGGAGGCCGGGATGGGTGGCCCTACCCAGACAAACGGCTCAGCCAAACAGGCCCTCCCAACACCCCATGCCACCCTGCCTCCCTGTGGGCCTTCTTCCTCCCACGGGAACCCCTCTGGGGCCTCCCGCTGCCTGCCAAGCAACAGCCACATCCTGTTCACTCTTTGGTTAATCCCCACTGCTCTAGACGTTCTCACTAACCAAGTTAGGCTGGTGGTTAGTCGTCAGCTCCTCCCTCCCTGCTGCCGAGCTGGGCTTTTGTTCCCGTGGTTCTACCTATTCTCCCCGGGATGTTTCCAGCAACCTTGGAACCAACCACGCATTAAAATCCCACCTTCTGTTACACGTCAAATATCCCCCCCTCCGTGAAGCATCCCCAACTCCTCAGCCAGAGCTGAGTTCTCCCTTCCCTGAGCACCTCGTGCTCCTTAGAGCCTGGTATTCGGGCGCCTGAGGACTCTCTGTCTCCCACGAGACCCTCATCTCCTCGAAAACAGGGTCTGAGTCCTATTCATCTAGTTCCCCCATAAGCTCAGCCTGGTGTGGGCATACAGCAGGCATTGCTGCAGCCTGGGCGGGGTGGTTGGAGCTGGGGCGAGGGTTGCCTCTGGGTGAGGCTGCTGATGCCATCTCAGTCGCTAGTTTGCCTGTGGTTGAGGCCCCTGCCCGCTTGCCACCCTGATCTAAGGAAGACTGCCTCACCTGCAGGCCCCCATGGCTCCTGGTTGCCCTGCAGAAAGCAACGAGTGTCTGACCCCAGAGGCCAAGCCTGGGACATGCAGAACCTCTGGCCTGATCATAAACGACTCAGGCCAGACTGTCACCCTAGTAATTTGAACCAGGACCTCCCAAGTGATGTAGTTCATTCATGCAGAGGCAGAAGCCAGATCACGCCTCTAGAGCAGCTGAATACAGGTCAGGGCCACATGGGGGGACCCCGAGTTATGGGGGAGCAGAACCCCAAGGAAGATGAAGAAGCCCATGGGAAGAGAGGAGAGAGCAGAGGAGACCCTGGGGAGCAGCCAGTGGGGAGAAGCCCCTGTTACCACTGCAGCCAGAGGCCTGGCTGCGCACACATGACCCAGAGAACAGATTCGGGGCAGACCATTCCATTTAACCGGCAAAGTGGGATCATTCCCGCAGAGGGGAAAAGAGCTTTTCCTGCCACCCAGAGCCAAGGTGGGGCCCCTCCAGGAAGAAGTGAGGAACAAGGGCTTTAGAGCCGTTTTGAGGAGCATCCCGGGAGTTCCAGGATGGCCAGGCTGCTGGGGTGATGGGGGAAGGGCTGGGAGGAGGAGGCAGATCCAGAGATGCCCTGAGCTGGAGCCCACAGCCTGCACTCACTGCTGTGCTCCTGGAACTGCCACTGAGCTGATGCTGGAACCGCTGAGAGGCACGTGTCATGCAGGTGCTGGAGCCTGCCAGCACCTCCTCTTGGAAAAACTGAACCAGGAGCAGCACACAAGGGGGTGTGGAGAATGTGCTCCACAGACATCTATCCTGCTGCCCAGACAGCACAGAAGGGCCAGCGTGGGGCCCAGAACCAACAGCAAAGTCACCTGGGGAAGACCCAGAGAATCCACTGTGGCCTGTGCCCTCGCACCCGACGCAAGGACTAGGACAGACAGGAGAGCCTGGTGGCGGGGTAGCGGGGGCTAGCAGCTGCAGTACCTCTCACTTTCTGCAGCCACAGGAGAGCGGTCAGCCAAGGCTGCGGCTGGCCAGGTGGTTGGCCTGTGGCTGTCCATCCAGGCACCTGGATACCCTGACCTGTGGGTGTTTCTGGCAGAACAGGCCTAGAGGGCAGGACCCGGGCAGGCATCACTCGCTGTGGGGATGCTGCCTCAGAGAGCCCCTGTTGACAGTGGGGGAGGGAAACATGAGAGAGGCAGGCAAGGAATAGGAGGCGCGGTTCTGCTACCCCCACCTCAGCCTCAGCCCTTCCTCCATGGAGCCCCACCCGTCCCCATCAATGCTACCCAACTCCACCCCCACCCCTGCTCTGTGCGGGGCCCTGGGGCCACTCAGCCTGGAGTGTTCATGATTCACCGCCTGCATCCCACACAAACAGGTTCCACCGCTTGGCCCAGGCAGCAGGTGGCTGTCCAGGCCCTGCCTCCCAGTGCAGGCTCCTGTTCAGGGCGGGGAAGCCCAGCCTCCATTTCCTGGGAAGAGGAGGCTCAGGGACCCTGGAAGGGAGAACGCTCCACACCCCCCACACCCCCCAATAGAGGCTGGTGGCTTTCTGCTGTGGGAAGTTGGGTGCCCCGAACACAGGGTCCCAACCCAAAGAGAAAGATGCCCCTCAGCATGTGAAGGTGGCAGGGATCAGGGTGCTCAAGTCTGAGCTCCAGCTCTGGGAGGAGAGGCAGGGAATTGCCTTGGGGCCTCCATTTGTGTACCCGTCGAGAATGAGCACATTCCTTAGATGGTGGAAGGGTCTGGATAAGCCAGCATGGGGCAAGACCCATGTCCTCTCTGGAGGATGTCAGAGAGCTGCCTGCCAGCGGGCTATGACCTCCACCCCGGGTCCTGCTGCTTCCCCTCCAGGCTGAGGGCTTTAGGTGTGCTGGGCTGCGGCCAGACTCTTGGAGGCCACCACTGGCCATGTGTCTCTCCTCTCTGGCTTCTGGCCTGCTCCAGAGTGGACCCAGGTCTTGCCCCATGCTGGCTTATCCAGACCCTTCTACCATCTGTTTCCCTTGAGTGAGTTTCTAAGGGCAGGATCTAGGGTGTCATCTCTGCTTCACAGCTCAGAAGCACCCATGGGCAGGATTGGAACACCTCTGATTTTATCCAAGTGCACCAGGGCTGGGTACACACCAGGCCTGACACAGATGTGGTTCCGTGCCTCCCAAGCAAGGAGATGCTGGAAGAGGAGAAGGCGGGAGAGGCCCCAAAGGCCTAGGAATGACACCCCCTGCCTTGCCCCACCTCACCCCAGGCGGCGGGTCCCAAGGAGCCACTTCTCCAGGAGAAGGGATCCAGGTGGCCACTGGCAGTCATAAAGCCATCTGTAAAAGCCTCTTGACGGCCAAGCGCAAGTGCCCAAGCCCCCGCGGGTAGCAGAGCCGGCAAATTACGGCTGAGGGCCGCACGCCCTCCCCTCTGTATTTATATCTGCCTTGCTGCCTGAAAATGGATATTTATGTATTTTCAATATTCAGGGCAAACGCTCCATCACTCTGTGCTCACGGCTGCAGCACACGACACCAGCCCCACAGCGACTTTCTTTTCACCTGGTTTGCCCACTCAGGGCCCCGGAAGGGAGCCCCCCCACCCCCTTCTGCAGGCCTGCATGACTCAGGGAGGAGTAGAGGGAAGAAAGGGACCAGGCCAGCCTCCCTGTGGAGCCTCGGGGCCCTCTCGGAGACAGGGCCGGTCCCCCTGCTTTATAGACCAGCAGCCGAGGCTCAGAGAGGTGGGGTGCCTGGGCGGGGTCACACAGCATCCTCTCTAGGCCAGGGGTCCTCGCTCACGCCCCAGGCAAGGTGACTCCCTCCTGACCAGGCAGAGTTGCAGAGCCCGGCTGCCTTTCCGGACCCTCAGACCTTTTTTGTTTCTCTGGTTCTCTCTAGCGTCTTCTCTGTGTGTCTCTGAGTCTGACTCTCACCATCCCGGCCTCTCTCACATCTTTCTCCATCTCTTGCTTAGTGTCTCCCCATCTCTCTCACTGCCCCCCATCTCCCCACCCCACCTCCCCTCTCTCCTGACTCACATCCTCCCTCTCAGAGCCCCTGTCCTTGTCCACTTCCGTCTCCCTGACTCTGTCTCATTGCTGAGGTCAGGGCAGGGCAGGGGTGGGAGGAGCTGTCCTGGTGCCCAGCAGGGGCCTCCCTGGGCAGCTGTGTCGCCCCCGCCCCGGACCTGTGATAGGAGAGCCCCCAAGGCCCTAAGCCAATGCAGGCACAGAGCAGAAGTGGGGCTGAGCGTGGGAGGTTCAGGGTTCGGGGGCAGGTTTCCACTCGGTGGGAGCAGGTGAAAGACGTGCACGCCCCGTCCCCAGAGCTGTGTGGAGGGGCACTGTGGGTGGACTGCTGCGCCAGCCCCACCACTTGACCTTGAATGACCCGTCTGGTTCTGGGATTGGGGCTGAGTGATGAGGTCCCTGGGCCTGCCCTAAGCTGAAAAGGTTAATGCCCCTGGGCCCGGGGTCCCTCAGCCTCCTCACTGCCCACACCAGTTCCTTCACCTTCACCCTCCTGTTGCCCCTCTCCCGTCTCCTTTCCTCTCCTCTCTCATTTCATTCTTCTCTTCCTCCTTCCGTCCCTTTCTCCCTCTGCTGGGAATGAGAAGAATTAATTAAATGTGTCCTCAACTCCGGTCTCCTCACTTCCTCCAGGGAATTAGCCACTCCCTGCTCCTTGGGCTTTGTTAGATTCCAAGAAAAAAAATAACTGGTGTGTGCTCTGCGTGCATGTATGTGTGCACGTGGGCGTCCCTGCACACACAGTGGTACACCCCGGGCTGGTCTGCAGGTTTGTCAACATGTACTCATGTGTGTACAATTCCATGCACACTCCGGAGTCTGGAGACAGGACTGTATGTTTGCATGAATACACGTGTGCATCTCCTGGGGTGCACATGCGCCTATGTTCCATATGGGTCTCTATACGTGTGCACTCTGGGGCTTCACACTGAAACCCACCCCTGTGTGTACACGTCTCTGTTGGATCTGTGTGCTTGCACAGTGTGTCTGGGGAGTTGCGCGTTACTGTGCAAGTCTCTGTGTTGTGTGTGTGTGTGCTAGACCTATGTGCACACCTCTATTAATGCAGTATGTGTGTACATGTATATGAGCATATCTGTGTGCCGGTGTCTGTGTGTCTGTGTGTGCAGCATACACGCACCTTTGCCACCCTGCACACATCTCCTTCCTGGCTTCCTTGAGCTGGCAGCCTTGTCCCCAACAGGAGGTGCATCGTGCCGCATCTCTGGAGTGATGGCAGTGGTGGCAGTGGCAGTGTGGGTGGCAGAAGCCTGCAGGTGGGCAGGTGGAGGTGGCGCAGGGGAAGGTGCTTGCTAATGAGGCCACCTTCCTTGCCAGCCTGAGAGCCAGTGCCACTAATGATCTCTTCAGTAAGCAGCTCCCTGGGGAAGGGCTGCTGCCAGAGCCCTGCTCTCTCCCTCCCCTCGGACCCTCCTTTCCCCACTTCCCCCCAATCTTGAGGTGCTGCAGGAGCCATGAGCACCAGGATAAAGCACAGACAGAGCCAGCAGCCAATGCCTGGTCCCACCAGGACCCAGGAGACCGTCCGCCTGCTTGTCAGCCTGCCACCAGGAAGCCCACCCTGCAATGAACCCTCTGTGTTAGGGCACAGTCTCCAAAAAGCCTCTGCGAGTCCACTTGTGCTTCTGGAGGAAGAGGCCCTGCACACCGCAGACAGGGAGTGTGCTTCTGTAAAAGGAGCACTCAGCTGGGAGTCAGGCGGGCTGGCCACTAATCCCAGCGCTGTGTGACCTGGGGCAGGCCTTGTACCTCTCTGGACCTTGGTTTCCTTGTCTGTAAAATGGTGGAAGGCTAGAATGTCTGGTAAATGCTCAGCTCTGTGAGCCATCTGAACCTGTTTTGTTTCACCAATAAGGAATCACCCATAATGGGGGGAGACTAGAGCCACTCTAAACCTAAAGCAGGATTAGATGGTACACGGAGCTGAGCATTTGCTATTTTAACTTTCTGTTTACTTTCATGGATATATTTCATGGGTATATTTTCACATATATGTGTATATGTATGTATCTGTGTAAGCGTGTATGTGCACATGTGTATGTGTACATGTGTGCAGGTATTTGACTAGTACATCAGACCCTGATTTCACAAATATGGCTAAAGACGAGGCTAAAACATACACTTAAATTTTAAAAGTAAGCTGATTTTTAAAAAACGCAAAGTAAAGAAGAGTTCCGGTGGCATCTGAGTGTGGCAAAAGTCCTGATGAAAGGCGACAAATGGCTGCAGCCTGGCCTGAGTGTCCCTGTCCCCTTCCTGCCTAAGGGACAGTGGATTCGGGGCCCCAGCCTCCCTGGAATGAGAGATACACAGACTGGGCCTCGATCTCCCACCGTGTCCTCACAGCCCCAAGACAGAATGCCATGCGGATTGGCAGGAGACCTCGCTGTGGGGTTGGTGGAGCCGACCCTCCAGGCCACAGGCCCCACAAGATCTCTGAGGCCACAGAGCATGTCCGCACGTGTGACCTCCAGGGTGATTCGGGCCAGGGCACAGGAATGGCCCAGGCAGAGGTGGTCTGGGCAGAGGTGGCTCGGGCTGGGCCTGAGGCATCCTGGGGGCTCAGCATCACATCTCCTCAGAGGGGCCATCTGAGACTGCTGGGCCCGTGAAGAGTCTTCTCCCCAGTACCCACCTGTCCAGGGGAGAACAGCCAGCCCCACAGCCCCAGATGTCTGTGTCCTCCAAGAGGCCGGATGTGAATCACAGGAATTTACAACCCAGCCTGGTGTGGGATTTATGAGTCTGCCTCCAGCCGGGGCTGGCGGGGAGTGGCCGCTGTCAGCCCCCCATTGCCGTGATGGATGAGGCTGTTTCCTGCAAGACAAACTCCCCTCTGTGGCAGGCAGCGGAGGGAGAAGCATCCAGGCCCTAGGGCCAGCCCCATATCTGTCCCAAAGCCACATTGCTCATGCCCTTCCTTGGACCTGCCCAAGATGGGACAAACCACACTCAAAGCCAGAATGGATCTCTGAGGTAGCCCAGAACACACACACACACACGCACACACATGCATATATACACACACGTGCATGCATGCACATACACAGTACACAGATGAGGAACCAGGGTCCAGAGAGGAATGGGCCTTGCCTGAAGTCACCCAGCAGCACAGTGGTGAAACTGAGACCCCAGCCCGCAAGCCCCCTGGACTGGTCATTTCAGTGTCTTGTCACAGTGAACTGTCATATGGCCACGGGGGTAGTTTTCACCTCCAAATGTGGGCGCCTCTCCAGAGAACAGACAGACCTGGGTTTGAGTCCATGCCCCACCACTCTGTGTGTAAAGGTCATAACCTCTCTGTGCCCGTTCCCTTACCTGAAAAATGAGGCTCAAAATAACCCCAACTTACCAAGGTTCTTACGAGGTTCAAGTGAGAGGATGCAGGTAGAGCCGCAGGACAGAGTGGGCCCCTGGCACATGCTCCCTGAGTGGTGGCAATGGTTCTCCACCGTCTCTCGTGTCTCAAGGGGCCCCGCTGCCTGATTTGCTGAGGGCAGGAGGTCAGTCATGGTTGGGTGGGGCAGGAGGAGCAAGGAGACTTCGAGTGTGGGACTGCAGGGCAGGAGTGAGGCCACTTCCCACTGGAGGAGACCCTGGAAGTCTCCCTGGAGGTGGTGGCTTCAAGCAGAGGATGTAGAACTCTGTTTCTCTGGCTCTGAAGCTGACTGGAGGCTTCTTGAGTGCCACGGGGATGGAGGGAAGCACCCTACCCTGAAAGCCCAGCCCAAGCTTCTGCCCTGGATGACCTGAGGAGGAGTCCCTCCTTTCTCTGGGCATCCCCAAAATGGGGCCAGGGAGGACTAGACAACACTCCCTAGAGGCGCCTTTCTGCTCTGGCCCTTGTGCAAGCTGAAGGAGGCTGTCCAGACCCACCCTCTGCAGTACCCAATTATTGCCACTGGCAAGCAGCAGGGAGTAAACCTGCGGTCCGGCCTCTTTCCCTGCCGGCCAGTCTTTCCCCGTGCACCTTGTGATCTTTGCTCCTCCGTCCCCCCGCCAACTCGCCAGAGAGCCAGAGCTGAGGGTCCTTCACATCCAGACATCTGATGCTTCCCTCAGCCCTGCAGAGAGCCAGCATGCTGGCTGCTTTTCAGATGGGGAAACTGATGGCCGAGAGGGGAAGACTTGTTCAAGGTCACGCAAGGGCCAAGTGTGCCCACAGCGGAGGCGGCGTGAAAGGAGACTGCGGTCACACGGACCTGGCTGGGATCCTGGTCCCCTCACCTCCGGCTGTGTGTCATCGGGCAGGTCACCCACCCTCTCTGAACCTCAGTTGATAATAAGTGCTGAACACACGAAGCTACTGCTTTGTTTTCAGTAGAGTTTATGCTCCATGAGTGCAAAGACATGTCTGTCACTCACCTCAGCGCCCCCAGAGCCTGGCGCAGGGTCGGATTCGGAGAATAGCACCTGCCTCCCAGGGCCTGCCTGGCACTTAGCAGATGCTGTGTCTCCTCAAAACCCCCAATGGCCCTGGATCAGCGTCGCCTTGTTCCCTTCCCATCAGTCCTTCCTGCAGGACACCCACCCACCCGGCCTCGAGGGGGGCTCCTGCTCACCTCCCCACCTGCTCTCTGACTCCCACCCCATCCCTCTCGGCCCCCTTTCTCTGTCCTGGCCTCTCCCTCGTGTCCCTCTCTCCTGCCAAGCCCCCACTTGGCTCTACGCTGTTTACAAGACAACGATGACAGTTTTTATTTCTTTTGTCTCCCTTCCTCCCCTGAAGGGAAACGTGCTTCCAATCTTCCAGGAAAAAATGAAGCCTCCGGATAAGAAAAAGCAAACAAAGGACAGTGGGACCGTGGGTGTCCCCACCCCCGCCACCTGCAGGCCCCACACGCAAACCAGCGCCCATGCCCACGCCCGTGCAGCCCTCCTCCGCCAGGCCCCAAGAACGGCTCTGTTATTTTTGGGGTAATTGAAAATGTCGATCTTTATTCTAGAGGATAAGCAGGTCACAGGGACACAGGGAGCCAGAGAGAGAGAGAGAGAGAGAGAAAGGAAAGCCGGTCATGGGGGAGGATCTGGGGGAAAGAAAGGCCAGATGGGAGGACGTGGGCACTGAGAGGAAGAGGGAGCAGGAGAAGCGGCAGGGGCGGGCGACTCCCTGCCAGTGAGCAAGGCCACGCGGCCCCTGACCCAGGACTCAGGGGGATATGTCCTCCCACCAGCCCTCGACCCCACCCTGCAAGGAGCTGGTGGCAGGAGCTCCTGTTTAGTCCTCCCGTCCCTGAGCAGCCCCGAGGGTGGGCATCTCTGAGTGCTGCGAGCAGGAGTGGGGACCTGGCTTGTCTTCATGGGGGTGCCCTCTCACGACCATGTGCACAGCGCCCAGAGGCCGGGTCCCAGGCTGGAGGGCTGACAGCAGCCAGCGGTCCCCTCTCCTGTGGGAATGCAGGGACTCTCCTGACCTCCCTCCCATCAGCCATCCCACCTCTCTCTGCATGTCATGGTTTGTGGATTTACTTCTCCAGGGCAGTGGGGGGCACCAGTGAGCCTGAGTGGGTGCGTATCTGTTCATGAGATGAGATTCCTGGGAGAGAGGGATGGGGTGGGGTGGGGGGAGTAAGAGGTGTGGCTGCGCATGTCGTGGGGCCTGTGCGCATGTGTGGTATAGGCATGGGTCGTGTCTGCTTTTTCCCTGTGACTAGCATGAAGCATGTGTTTGAAGGCAGTGGTGGTACCAGGTGTGTGTGTGTAGAGTAAGGTGTGGGTCTGCGCATTTGTGTGTGTGTCTTGCCCCACGTGTGTGCGGTAAGGGACATGTGTGTGTGCACAGCCCCTACCTGTGTGCCTCCAGATGGTGTGTCCATGTGTCCCTGCAGGCAGGGCCCCTCTTCTGCTCCTGGCCCAGGGCCACCATCCCCCCAGGTCCTGGGAACCAGAGTGGTGATTGGCCTTGGGCCTCCCTCCAGCAACAATGGAACAACAGAGACCAGCCCCCACCCCAGCCAGTGTCCAGGAGGCTCGTGGGACTGCGATGTCACCACCAAGCTCTGGCTGAGGTAACCCAACATGGAGCCAGGCCTGCCTTGCCCCCTAGAGAGAAGGGAGGAACCTCAGGTGGGCCTCCTGCCAGACACCGAGCCTCATCCACCCTCCAACGTCTGCTCGTGGCGGGAGAGGGTGAATTCCCACCCTCTCACTGACACAGCCTCAGACCTCCTGGAGGCCAGGGCTCCAGGTGAAGATCATCTCTCCTTATCCCTGGGCCCAGCCAGAGCCTGGCACGGGGCAGGAGCTTAGCAAATGTTTGTTGAATGAATGAATGGATGGATGGGGGCTTTGTGTGTGATCAAGTGCCAGGCTCTGGAGTCTACTGACCTAAAGATACGATTCAAGTCCTACAAGGATCAAACCAGGGCTTCCTGCAAGGTCAAGCGAGAACCCCCTGAGTTGTTCAGAAGGGGCCACGCAGCAGTCGGCCAGACCTGGGAGGCCGTGCCTGACCTTCTGCAGGTCACCTCTCCGGGGGCACTACCACAGGAAAGGCAACATCAAGCGATGGGACTGCTTCATCCAAAGGTCAATCCCAAGCTAAACGACCCTGTCATTTTGCAGGCCGAGGCACAAGGGAGGCCCCATTCATCTTCCCTGGAGTTGGCATCCCTTTGATGGCGGGGCCATCTCTCATCTGAACATCTTCACCCCCCAGATATTCCTTCTGAACCCTCCATCCTCCTTCTCCCCTTCCCTTGGGACCATAAACCCACCCCAAGAGTGAGTCCTAGCTCCAGGGCCAGCTCCCAATCCTGCCTCTGGTCTGTCTGGTGGCAGCTGGGGCCAGGCTGAAGGTCTGACCTAGACTGAGCCATAAAGGCAAAATAATACTTAGTCCTAATAGAAGTGAAGCACCTCACCCCAGACGAGCCCTGGTCCTGGTCACACACGGAAGGAAACTAGACCTTTATTTAGAGATGGGCCACTAATCTGTCACGTGGGCTGGGCATGGTGGCTCAAGCCTGTAATCCCACTTTGGGAGGCACAGTCGGGAGGATCACTTGAGGCCATGGGTTTGAGACCAGCCTGGGCAACATAGCAAGACCACGTCTCTACAAAAAAATTTTAAAATTAATCAGGTATGGTGGCATGTGCCTGTAGTCCCAGCTACTGCAGTGAACCAAGATTGTGCCACTGCACTCCAGCCTGGGCAACAAGCAAGATCCTATCTCAAAATAATAATAATAATAATAATAATAATAATAATTGTCATATGACCAAATTTTTTTCCAGGCCCTTAACACCAGCTTCCTCAACTTTCCAGCAGAGGGCCTTCGCCTGGGCTAAGTGTTAAATCAGAAAACCCCTATTCAGAGCTTGGCCTGCAGTTCCCTGACCTGGTAACACCGGGGAGCATTGGCTGCTGTCACCTACCAGCTCCCACCCCCACCCAACACTTACAGACCAAGCATCACGAATTTTTGCAGCTGCCGTGATAAATGGCACTGTCGGCGAAATGACATCTTTCTAATCTGCCATAAGACAGATGGGTCCCCGAGCTCCCGCAGCCTCCCGAGAGCCAGCCCAGGCCAGCCTTGTTGAGGTGACGGGTAGACGCAAAGCCCAGGGCCTGGGGGGCGGGTGGGATGGAGAGGAGACCTCAGGGCCCAGAGTCAAGGACATCCCTAGTGGGGTTTACCACAGGCTCTTTTCTAAATATTTAGTTGTACGTGTGCTTTTAAAAATATTCCAAAGAATATTATATCCTCTGTTCCTTTCTGACCAAAGTTAGGTCTTCAATTCAATTTTCTTTTATTTTCTTTTCTTTTTTTGAAACAGGGTCTTGCTCTGTCACCCAGGCTGGAGTGCAGTGGCATGATCACAGCTCACTGCAGCCTCGACCTCCTGGGCTCAAGTGATCCTCCCACCTCAGGCTTCCAAGTAGCTGAGATGACAGGTGCCTGCCACCATGCCCGGCTTATTTTTGTATTTTTAGTAGAGACAGGGTCGCCCCATGTTGTCCAGACTGGTCTTGAACTCCTGGCTTCAAGTGATCCACCCACCTCGGCCTCCCAAAGTGCTTGGATTACAGGCTTGAGTCACCACACCCAGTATCAATTTTCTCTTTAAATTTAAACCTGGAAATTGTTTAGGTTTATAAGGATGAACCATTAGACACCAGTTCTGAGGCGGTGCTCTCTTCCCGTCTCCCTCTGCTCTGCGGAACAGCGTGCCTCTGCCTGAGCCATTGGGTCTGGGGGCTCTTCTCAGCCCCCTCCTCCCTCCCACTCCCTCCATGGCTCCCACCCTCTCTCCAAGCCCCTCTGCTGACCTCAGCCACATCTCCTCCATGCCTCAGGCTGACCTCGGGCTGCCAGGTCAAGGTAGAACTCCTCTCACACCTTCCTGTGTCCAGGAATGGAGGTGAATTGGGGCTCTGGATGCCAAGAACGGAGGAAGGACAAATGCCAGCCCCAGAGACCCTCGCCTCCTCAAGACCAACAGGAGCTGGTGCTTGTCCGCCCAGCAGCAGCAAAGCCAGAGTGGGTGCGGGCCAGGGTGGGTGGACACAGGCCTGGGCTTGAAGATTGAGGCAACGCTGCCCCCTCCTGGCTAATTTATGGCTGCTCCTCTGACAGGCACTCCCCGGCTAAGCTGTTGAGGCTGGGGACATAGCGAGTGACTCTCCAAAACAGCATGTGACAAGCTGACCCTTCCCTGCAGTCTGCCCAGCTGAGGGCTGCCTCCTGCTCTGCCCGTCCTGCCCAAGCTTCTCTCACTGCCCAAAGCATCTTCTGGCCCTCACACCTTCAGGGCAAAGCCCAAGGCCCCTCCCAGCTGCCCATGATGTGGCCTTGGGTAGCAGCCCCACCCCTTGCATCCCAGGCCCCTGCTGCTCTGTGCCTCCCAGGTTCCCTGTCCCTGTCCCTTCTGGGGCACCTGCATGTTTTGCTCTTACCTTGATCTCCACCTTTGCCCTCTCCAGCACACTATCTCTTCTCCTCTTGGGCCCCTCCCTGAGGAAACTCCCCTCTTCCCCACTCCCAACCAGAGGGACCCCCCGCTCCTCTGCCCCCACCCCACCTGCCCTGCCCCTGTCCTGGGGACTGCCCACTGTCAGTAACTCAGATTGGGGATTTGAGCTGAACCGGGTCAGCAGTGTCCACCTCAGGAGCCAGATGACTGCTGGCTTTAGACAGGGTGTCTGTCACCACCCCAGTACACAATTAAGAAAACTGAGGCCTAGAAAGGATCAAGGACTTGCCCAAAGTCTCCTATTACATCAAAGTAGCAGAGATGGAACCAGGACACAAAACCCAGGGCTCTCCTTGGATCATAGTCTGTGATTGAATAGAAACCAAGCCATGCTCTGAACACATTCCAGTCAGCAGGCCCAGCGAGGGCTCAGAGCAGCAGGTAGGACAGGCATGCAGGGTGTCCAGAAGCCCCTGAGGGACCACAGGCCTCAGAACAGAGGACAGGGGCCCAGTCCCCCCAGCAGCAGACCCTCTGTGTGCCCCCGCATGCCCATGGGGAAAGTGAACCTCTGATTTCTGGGTAAGGCAGGGCTAGGCCTGGCTGGGGGTGACCCAGCCTCAGTGGCCTCGGGCCAGAACCAGTGCTACCTCCTCAGCCCCATCTCATCAGGCTGCGAGCCCTGATGGTCCCCCAGTGCTAAGAGGGGCCGGATCTGGGGCTGGGATCCCCACCTTCCTGGTAAGGGGGTGGTCTCTAAGTATTTCAGGCCTGAGGAGCCTCCTGCCTTCCTCCCTCACTGCTTCTGCCCGTCATCCTGGTGCACAGCTCTTCGGGAAAACAAGCCACCCTGCACCCCAGCAGGTCACAAGCCACTCCAATTTGTTCCAAATGCTCCCTTTCCTCCAGCTTTGACAGAGACCCAGCTCACTCCTGGAGGTGGCCCTCTGCCCTCTCCGAAGCTGGCTGCTCAATCATTCACATCCCTCGTGCCTCAGAGTCCACAGTGGCGTGAGTCTCTGGCTGCCTTGGTCCCCAGACTGTGCCCTCCCTATCAAATGCACCATTCCTCTGGGGCTCTGGCGTCCAGGTGTGTCCCCTTTCAGCTCCTCAGGGCTGCCCTGGGTCACTACTCATAAACCTAGCAGCAATGGCTTGAGGCCACCTCCACTCCACCCCAACTCCTGCCATTACCCTGATAGCTCAGGCCTCCCCAGGGACCACCAACAATGCCCTGGCCTCCCTGTTCCCAGACCTCCTCATGTGCAAACACCTCCACTCCACTCCCTCACAGGCCGGTCCCCCACTGCAATCCTGGGCTTCCCACCACCTCATGCAGCACTGACCGCCGGTCTCCCTGGGAGGCCATCCCCTACCCCCATCGCTGAGACCCCAGTGCTGACCCTGCACTCCCTGCACTTCTGCCTCATCCTTCAGGCCCCTCCAGCCTTCACTGCCCTCCTCATCCAGCCTCTTTCCTGGAACATCCCAGCCCTGCATCCCCCAGGTCTGCCTTGTTCATCTGCATCAGGCAGCTAAAGCTGCTGGGGACAGTTTCATGGCTGGAACCCTGGACCTGCCCTCCTCGCCACCTGCCACCCACCCCCACCTCTGGGCAGCCTGCCTTCCCCCTGTCTCCCACCCCCAGGGATCATCCGCCATGTGGCTCACGCTCCTCTCTTCGCCTAGCCGTCACTCCAGTCCCCCCGTCCACCTGTCCCATCAGGCTGGGCTCTGATGAGCACCCCCAACCAGAGCTTCAAACCGCCGCGTCTTTTGTCATCAGCTCCCACTTCCTGCCTGGGACACTGTGGATTGCACCCCTCTCCTTGGACTTGTGCCTCTCATCGGGCTCCCTCCTGTGACACTCTAGATATCCTAAGTCCCTTCCATCTATTCAAAACCATCCCCCAGCCCACATGCTTCCCCATCACCGCCTGTCTGTCTCTGCCCAGCCCACAGACCACCTTCCCCACAGAGGCGTTTTCCAGCCGTCTCCATTCTCACCTCCCTCTCACACTTGACTTAGCCTGAGTTGGCTCCAGGCCCACTGCTCCAGCTGAAAGAGGCTTAACTCGATGCCCGCTGCCTGCAGGTGGCAGCTGCTTCCAAGGGACATTCTTCATCCTCTAATGCATGGCTTCTTGGCATCACTGGCCCCAAATACCAGCCCCGCCTCCCTCATGCTGCCCCTCCTGCCGGCTCCAGGACGCCCTCCTGCTTTCCTCCTGTCTCTCGGCTGCCCCTGCACCGGCTTTCTTCCTGGCTTCCTTCCTCAACCTGAGCTTTCAGTGTTGGCATTTGCTTATTCATTGCAAAGGGGAAGCAGTAACTTTACAGAAGAGAGGCCTGGCAGGCATCACCTCAACCAAGTGATACAAGTCAACATCCCAATGATGGCACAATAGATGTGTGCCTCTTGTTTTGTTTTTTTTGTTTTTTTTGTTTTTTTTAGAGAGAGAGAGTCTTGCTCTGTCACCCAGGCTGCAGGCTGCTGATTGCAGTGGTATGATCTCAGCTCACTGCAACCTCCATCTCCTGAGTTCAAGTGATTCTCTTGCCTCAGCCTCCTGAGTAGCTGGGGTTCTGGGCGCCTACTACCATGCCCAGCTAATTTTTGTACTTTTAGTAGTGACGGGTTTTTACCATGTTGGCCAGGCTGGTCTCGAACTCCTGACCTTAGGTGATCCTCCCTCCTCGGCCTCCCAAAGTGCTGGGATTATAGGTGTGAGCCATTGTGCCTGGCCTGATGTGTGTCTCTTGATAGGCTCGTGAGAAGGGCACGGCGTCACTTCCCAGATGTTCATGCCAAGATGCAGAACCTGAATCTAATCATGAGGAAACCAGACAAACTCAAACCAAAATTCACCTGCAAAAGAACTGGCCTGTACCTGTCAAAAAGGGCAACATCACAGAAGACAATGAAACACTGAAGAACCATGCCAGATGAACAGACACTCAGAAGAAGGGATAAGTAAATGCAATGTGGAAGCTGGGGTTTTCTTTTGCTATGAAGGATACTGCTGGGAAAATTGGCAAAGCTGGGGAGAAAAAAAATCTATGGCTTAGTTCAAAGTATTGTACCAATGTTAATTTCCTGATTTTCTTAATTGCACTCCAGTTATGAAAGAGAAGATCCTAGGCCAGGCGCAGTGGCTCACACCCGTAATCCCAGCACTTTGGGAGGCCAAGGCTGGCAGATCACCTGAGGTAGGGAGTTCGAGACCAGCCTGACCAACATGGAGAAACCCTGTCTCTACTAAAAATGTAAAATTAGCCGGGCGTAGTGGCACTTGCCTGTAATCTCAGCTACTCAGGAGGCTGAGGCAGGAGAATCGCTTGAACCCGAGAGGTGGAGATTTCAGTGAGCTGAGATGGCGCCATTGCACTCCAGCCTGGGCAACATGAACGAAACTCCATCTCAAAAAAAGAAAAAGAATAAAAGAAAGAGAAAGTTCTGTTTTTAGGAAATACACACTGCTTGAGCCCAGGAGTTTGAGACCAGCCTGGGCAACACAGTGAGACCCTGCCACTACCAAAAAAGAAGAAAATAATAGCCAGGCATGATGGTGTGTGCTTGTAATCCCATCTACTCAAGCAGGAAGCTCGCTTGAGTCCAAGAGTTCAATGCTGCAGTGAGCTATGATGGCACCACAACACACCAGCTTGGGCAACAAAGCAAGACTCTGTCTCGTTAAAAAAAACAAATAAAAAGGAAATGCACATGGAAATATTTAGGGATAAAGGAGCATTATGTCTGCAACTTACTTTCAAATGATTCAGAAAGAAATATATACAGATAGAGAAAAGAATTTAAAATGTGATAAATGATGAACATTCGGGAAATCTAGGTAGAGTATGTGGGAAATATTTGTAATCATCTTGCCACTTATCTAAGACTGAAATTATGTCCAAATAAACATTTTAAAGAAGAGACGTTGGCGTCTCAGGGCTCAGTGCTGGGTCTGCCTCTCATTTTGCACCATGCTCCTCTCTCCCGGGCAGTCTCATCTCTTATTGCTTTAATTCCTTCATCCACACCCCAGCAATCCTGAAGTATAAATTCCCCTGTTTAGACTTTCTTAGGAGCATTAGGCTCACCTATACAGCAGCCTGCACAGTGTCACCTGGATTTCTCACAGGCACCTCAAAGTCAACATGCCCCAAGATTTCCATCTCATAAGATGCCCACCCAGTCCCCATCCATCTCAATCCATGACACGGCCACCCACTCTTCCAAGTGTCTAAGCCGGAAACCTGGCTTGTCCTGCACACTTCCCTCATCCTGACTCCCACAGCCAACCAATCACCAAGTCACTTTGTAAGTTCCCCCAAAACAGGGTCCTGTGTTATTCGTCTGTGTCCCCAGCCCCCAGCATCAGCACAGTGTCTGACATACGGTCTGTGCTTAGGAAATATTTGTTGAATGAATGAATTTGTTGATCAAGGAAGAGTCCCAGGCACATGTCGGGCCTGACTCAGTGGACTGCCATCTACAACTGTGCCCATTTGTATCAGTTATCTCTTGCCGCATAACAAATTACTCTCAAAATCTAATCTCTTAAAACAGCAATCTCCTTCTGTTGCACACAGTTTCTGTGGGTTGGAAGTTTAAAAGTGACTTTGCTGGGTGGGTCTGGCTCCAGGTCTCTCAGGAGGCAGCAGTCAAGATGTCAGTAGAGGTTGTATTCATCTGAAGGTTTGATTGAGGCTGGCAGATCCACTTCCAAGATGGCTCATTCGCATGGTGAGTTGGTGCCGGCTGCTGGCAAGAGGCTTCACTTCTTCACATTGACACCTCCACATGCTGCTTAAATGCTCTCAGATTATGGTGGCTGCAATCAGAAGAGAGCAAGGCAGAAGCTGCCATGTCTTTTCTGACCTCATCTTGGACGTCACCTCATCATTTCTGCAACACCCTATTGGTGGCACAGGTCAGCTGTATTCAACATGAGAGGGAACTACCCAAGGGCATGAATGCCAGAAGGTGAGGCTCACCGAGGGCCATCTTGGAGCCTGGCTACCACAAGGCTTTTCACTGTGCAAGGACAAGAGCCAGTGGGGCCAGTAGGGGCTGAACTCCAAGCTGTGTATTCTTGTGTAGGGTGGCGTCCCCACTAAAGCTCCACACAGGCTCACAGCAGCCCCGCCAGCTTGCTCCAGCTGTCTCTTGGTTGTCAGTCTTGCCTCTTCTCCAAGGGACTCGGGGGAGTCACAGACAGCAGGACCCTGGCATAAAAATCATCACAACCACCAGGCACTTCAGAGTTTATAAAGCTGCGGCGCTTCTGTTGGGGGCCATCATTCAAGCACCTCGGTGGCTGTACATTTTACAGATGAGGAAAGGGGGACAGAAAGGCGAAGTGACTTGTCTGGGGCCACATGAAAAAAGGCTTGGCAGGACCAGGCTCCTGGCTCCTGACCCCACCTTCTTTCCACTGCCCTGTCCAGTGGCCAGCTCAGACCCACATCCCCTGACATCCACTGCAAGCCTCATTCCCAGCCCTAAGCAGGTATTTCTCACCCTCTTTCTGGGAGCCCCAACCCAGCCCTCAAGCAAATATATTCACAAATTTTTCATCCAGGTGGGGACTGTCCACTCTCCTTCCAAGAGGCTCTGTCTGCAGGCAGCTGGCTGTCCACTGGGGCAGCACAGCAAGGGTTAACAGCAGGAACTAATATTTAGAAACAGCACAATCCCAGAGGAGTCAGCTGTGGCCAGCTGGTCACAGCCACCGAAGCCACCAGCCTTTGTGAGTGTGGTATGGAAGACGAATGCCTGCTCCTGGAAAGGAAAGGCTCCAAGAGGGTCCTTCACCGCCCCCGGCCCTTGTCCTCCCAGCATGGCTTGTGCGTGGCTCAGAGGCCAGGGCAAAGCCCTCCACTGGCCTGCCTTCCACAGCTGACTCTTGAAGGTGGCAAACGTAACTCTTCAGCTCCTGAAATGTGTAATTGTTGGGACTGGCTGCTCCCTCCCATCCTGAGCCTGGCTGCCTGTACTTGGAGGAGCCCTATGTGTGCCTCTGCCAGAAGCGGGATCAGGACCACACCTAACAGAGGCCCCAGGTCAAAGGCCCAGGCCCAGGGCCCGCTGGCATGGAGCTCTTGGCCACAAAACTGCAGGGCCACTGAGCCAGTGCCTTAAAGCCCGTGCCCTGTTGCGCAGTAGTGGCCTAGGTTCTGTGACCTTCATGGCAGAGGGCCAATTCCCTGACGGCAGGCCCTGGGCAGCAGGAGCACACCCCTGCTTAGGCACCGCCCCATCTAGGTCACAGGCACACACCATTTCCCAGCAAGCTGGCTTTGGCCACAGGCTCCTTGGGTGGGGCCCAGGCAACGAGGGTGCAAAACACCCTGGCCAAGGGTGGGGCCAAACCACAGCCACTGCCCAGAGCAGGGACTCTTAGTCCAAGAAGCACTGGAGGTAGGAGTGACCAGCAGCGCCTGGCCAGCATGCTTGGCTGAACTCTGCTGGCAGGGAGGTGGGTATTACTGGGCCCTCTGTTGTCTTGTTCTCCAAGAACAATTGGAGAAATGGAGGCAGCACATACCACAGGTCACTGTAGCTTCAGAGAAGTTTGAATCTTCTTTCGTCCCTGGGTGGGAACATCCTTCTTCCTTCTTATAAGTGTGTTCTAAGGCTCCTTCTTTCCTCCTCCCTTCCACCCTGTGCTGTGTCCCATGCTTGGCTGGGGAGGCATGGACGCACACCTCCGGACCCAGCTAAGCAGACCCCAGGTGAAACTAGGAGAGCTACGGAGATCAGGACTCCAGGGAATCTTTTGAAAGAGAAGTCAACGTGCGCGAAGGAGGGCTAGGAGGGCTTGCTGGAGGAAGGTGAGATGTGGCCGGGGAGGTAGGGGCAGTCAGGGATGGCCACCAAGGACTCCTGGCCAAGCCAAGTCATGGCAAAGGTTGGAAGGCAGAAGGGAGAAGGCCGGAGCCAGACCTGAGGATGCCAGAGAGGCCCAGGTCAGCTCTGCTCAGCACTGAGGCTTCAGGGCCTCGGGGGAGCTTGCTGAGGAGCTGGAGAGGGGACAGTTGAGGAGCAGGCACGGCTGGTCCAGCAGCCTTTGTTCCAAGACAGTGGGAGGTGGTCAGGGGTCAGTTCCAAAGGCACACAGGGGCCTCGACTTTCTGCCAGTCTGCCTGGCATGATGCTGCTCAGCATTGGTCCAGAGTTCCAGCCCTAGGTTACGGCTGAGCAAAGGCCAGGCCTGTGTGCGCTGGAGCCACAGCATCCCTTTTTCACTGAGAGCCTCAGTTTCCTCATCTGGAAGCAGGGACACTGTCGGCCAACACATACGCTTCCCAAAGTTGTCAAGAGACCAGGTGAATGTTTTTTGTAAACTGGGAAGCCCCAGCAGAGATGCGCCAGCCGGGTTATTACCGCTGTGCTGGTTGCCATTATTTTCCAGGCCTGTGTTTCTCTGCCCAGCTAGCAACAAGGCAAGGGGAGGCTCCCAGCTAATCCAGACTTGAATCTCAGCTGTGGGTGGCAGCGCCCTTTCTGGAGGCTCCCAGCTAATCCAGACTTGAATCTCAGCTGTGGGTGGGAGCGCCCTTTGTGGAGGCTCCCAGACATCTGTGTAGGTGGGGAGCAGGGAAGATGGGGAGGGGGAAGGGCGGGGGAGATGGGGCCAGCGGAGATCTTCACCCAAATTTTTGATTCATAGAGCAAAAAGCCTTCTGTCTTCTTTTTTCATTCCTGAAAATAAAGCTCTTTTCCTCCAAATGTAGTCTTCCAAGCAGACCCCCCCACCCCCAGCCCCATAGCTGGTCAGTAATTAGCCCCTAACAAGGACCAGGTGTCCTGCTGACAAATTGTGAAGTCAATGCCTTTACCGCCACTGAGGCCAGCCTAGCACAGCCTCCATCCCAGACCTCCTAGGGCACCTGGATGGAAGCTCTTAGGTTTGCCAAAATCCCCACAGAACAGCAGCAATTGGTTTCTTAGTCAACTACAGGAGGCATTTATTTCACACCTACTGTATGCAGCAGCCTCTGGAGGGGAAAGTTGAAACTTTGCAACAAACGAAGTGATATGTGTAAAGTTATATGTAAACCATGAATCACAGGGATGTGCAGGATGACAGAGACAGAGGAGAAAGGATAAGCATTTATTGAGCACCTACTGTATGCCAGGTCCTGGGCTAGGCACTTGAGGTACATTAAAGCATTTAATCCTCATCAACCCAATTTTACAAATGAGGAAACTGCCACAGAGAGGTGAGGTGACTTGTTCAAGGTTTGACAGCCAAGCAGGAGAGCCGGCATTCGAACCCAGGTCTCTCTGGTTTCAAGACCAGTACTCATAACCCCCGCATGGACCAGGCACCACCACACCTCGAAAGTCCTGTCACTCAGCCATCTGGGATGCAGTCTGCACCACAGCCCTCACCTCCAGCCCCCGCCCTGGCCCTGGCTTTGACCCTGGCTATGTTGGCCAGATTTGCATCCGCTAGTGAGTGAGGGGCCTGAGACCCCGACCTAGCCTGGTGGAACTAGAGGGGTTCGTCTGGGAGGGAAAAGGGACAGGAGGACCCAGAAGTGGCCCCCAGATTGGAAGTCAAGCAGGCTGTGCTTCTCCCACCACTGGCTGGGGTCGCCAGGGGTTCAATCCTGGGGTGGACACGGGACCCCACTATCTCAGGTTATGGGGTTTCTAGCTAGCCAAGGCTGTCCAGTTAGGGGCAGGGGCAGGTGTCCCAGGCATGGATTGCTTAGGGCATGGCTTTGCCCATTTGGATTTTCCGAGACACCAGTGGGGCCGCCCCAATGCTGGCCGGGCTTTGTTTGCCAGGCAAGTTTGGGGTGAGTATGTTGGGGTCCAAAGGCACCCGGCGACAGTGAGAAGTGGGTCCTCCAGCTTCAGATGCCGTGGGCCAGGAACGGGGAGTGCTACAAGGCAGGAAACGAAGAAGGAGCCACCCTGCCCTCCCCTGTGAGGAGATCCCCAACACGCATCCATCCAGCTGCCCCCAGCTCTGCCTCTTCTCCCCTCCCCTTGCTCCCATGCAGATCCGTCTGTCTATCCACCACCTCCCCTCTTCCTTCTCTCCTCCTCTCCCTCCTCCTTTTGGTGACAGGCAGGACCCCCCACCCACTACCCACTCTCAGCCTCCTAGAGGCACAGCTGATGCCCCTCAGATACCCTGTGCCCCAGCGGGGGCTTGTCCTACAGATAGCCCTGGACCACCCCCTGCCACACCTCCTCATCCCAGCACTGATGCCTGACCCAGCAGAGGCTGAATGGAAGTTTGCTTTCGGAGAAGTGCTGGGATATATCCCCTCTCTGTCCCGATGCCAGAAACCCCAACATGACAGCACTCTTCCTTCAGCGAAGGCAGCTCTAGTTATGCCGTAAGAACTGTGGCCTTAGGGCCCATCCATCATCACTACCCATGTGTGATTCAGTGCTTCAGCTACACCTTCGAGATCATTCCCAAGAGCAACATGCAGCCAAGGAAGGGCCTGAGCCTCCTTCACAAGGGCCCAGGCCACACCCTTCTCCCCTTCAGATGGAGAAGCCAGCTCTAAAAGAGGGCATCACATGGTTCCCAGAAGGGAAGTGAGTCAAGGGAGGACCCCCGCGGGGTGAATCAGGGCTGGATCCCCAGGCTCCTTGTTCCTGCAAGGACCAGATCCCCTTAAGATCTCAGGGCCTGAGGGATGGGCTGGGCCGCCAGGGAGATGGGAAGGGAGCATCCAAGGTGACCAGGGCAGTCAGCTCATCCAGGCCCCAGTCTCCAGCCAAGGAGGGATTCCAGTACCCCCACTTCCTTGGGCTTCAACTGAGAGCCGTTCTCAAATACCTTCTTAGCCCCGACAGCATGCAGGCATGGTGCTAGGCTCTCAGGGGCACAGGAAATTGAGAGGCTGAACTGAGACTCATTCAGGAGGCAGAAAGGCAAATTAAATCTCAAACAGCCAAGATCTGGATGAAAAGTACAGAGGGGAGAAGATCAGGGGCAGGCTGGGGCGGTACACAGGGTGGGCCACACCAGGTGGGCCAGGCGGCTGTCGATGATGGCAGGAGAGGAGTGGGGTGCGTGCGTGTGGAGCTCGCAGACGAAGTGTATAGGCTGTGTCTGGGAACTGGGCGTGCTGCCTAGGAGGGGCGGGCAGGGGAGGGGGAGTTGGAAATAGCCCTGATGTCCACACTTACTGGCGCACACAGATGTGGGCACACACACTTGCACACGGCCACTCTCACAGACCTGGACAAGCATGGCTACTGCCTCTGTCTCCAAGTCCCCTACCTTAAAGACCTGGGCCAGTGGTGCTTGCGGGGAAGGAAGTGAGCACAGGATGGAGACGGGGTGCCCGCTGAGGTTCGTCTTCTATTCAAGGCCAGGGGCAAATGAACGAGGGGCCTGTGGGCCTGGGACTGAGGCCTGGTCCCTCCCTGGTCCCTCTGCTCCTTCACTGCCTTTCCCCCTGACTCCTGCCCCATCCAGCTCTCCTCTTGCCTCCAACATGCCCTCCGCCCCAGCATATGTCAGTTCAATAGAGCCTTCCAGACTTAAGACTCTTCCTCCAGCTGCAGGCTTAGGGCAGGCTTCAAATTTACTGTATTACCATTCTTACTGAGTTTGTATGAGGAATTTTTGAATGAACTGAATTCGTATGAACAATTTTGTACTTGGCTCCTCCATGGGGCAAGGGTTCCTAGCTCTCTCCGCTTCTCAGGAGGGTCCGTAACTCCAAACAGGACAGAGTAGAGCTGTCTTATCGCTGCGCTTACACCAGCAGTACGAGCTGGGTGTCCCATGTCCCAGAGCACGCACTAACCATGTTGTTAGTCCTGCAGCCCCACAGCAGCCCTGCAGGTCAGGAAACAGTCACTGCAGCCTCAACCTCCCAGGCTCAAGCCATCTCCCCACCTCAGCCTCCTGAGTAGCTGGGACTTCAAGCATGTGCCACCACACCAGGGTAATTATTTTTTGTAGAGACGAGGCCTCACTATGTTGCCCAGGCTGATCTCGAACTCCTGGGCTCAAGCAAGCCTCCCACCTGGGCCTCCCAAACTGCTGGGATTACAGGTGTGAGCCACCATACCTGTCCAACATTCCCATTTTATAGATGAGGAAACTGAGGCTCAGAGAAAAGCAGGGACTGCCTCAGGTCTCTCTTTGGGCACACAGGCCATGGTGTTCTCACTCACTCCAACAGCAGTGAGCTTCCCTACATCAGGCCAGGTGGACAGCCACCCACCAGTGGGCTCAGGCCCCAGCAGGGGAAAGAGGGAGGTCTGCAGGGACAGGCAGCTCCCTGAGGACTCCAGATGTTTTTTCCTGTCTCCCCTTCCCCCACCAGCCAGCGTTCTCTCCCTCTCCAAACCCTCCCCACTTTCTCACAGCCTAAGCAAATCCCCTTCAAAAAACCCTCTCCCCGCAAAGCTAGGGTTGCCAATGAAGCCATGTTTGTCTCTGATGTAGGGTGATAGCTGTAGGGCTGCCGTCAAGGTGGCCTGGTGGCAGGGGTGGGCCCCGTCAGGGACAGTGTCTGTCCTGTTGAGCATTCCTGCCTCTCGCTCAGCTCCTTCCCACGCCCAGGCCGGCTCCCAGCCTGTGGAGGAGCCCGCCGGCTCTGCCAGCCCTGGCATGCGTTAGGCAGGCCTCCAGCCATCGCTCCTGCTTCAACACTTCAGTGTGTGGCTTTCCCGCGGCCTAAGGTTGAGGTGTGTCAGTGACGCTGCCTTCCTTCCCGGAACTTACTGCAGAAACCCCTGACCCCAGACCAGCCCCCATGGATCCTGGGGAAACCTGGGCTCAGAGAGAGGAGCCTGCTTGTTCAGAGTCACACAGTGACTCCTCAGCAGATTAGGGGGAGGGCTCCTTAGTCCTTGTCTCTGGTTTGGGGTGTAGCTTCACCCTCAGGACCAGCAGCACCCCGGGAGCACACATCCCACCTGCTTTGCTCAGGGGTCTCCCCCATTGTAGGGCTCACAGCCTGGCCCCCAGAGGGGTGTAGAGATCACTGAGCCAACCAGGGATTTTCCAGCTGCCCTCCAACGCACCCCAGGGCTTTCCAGCTGAGCCGGCCTGGAGGCAGCTGAGCTTGGAAATATGGGATGCCTGCCCCACCCCGATTCACGCAGAGCCGCTCCACAAACCTGTTTATAGATTGGGTTCCATGAAGACTGGTACTAAGGGCCCTTGGAGGATGTCCTTCCCCAAGTCTGAGAGCCTGGAGGCCGGGAGCAGAAGGCGGTCCCAGCTTCCTCACAGCAGGCCTGGGGCTGTGTGGCCTCTCCTGCCCCAGCTTCGCACTCCTGCCCGCTGCCTGCTGGCCCTCACACCACACTGGCTGAGTGTCCCTTATCTGAAACGTTGGGGACCTGAAGTGTTTCAGATTTCAGAATTTTTTTTGGTTTGGAATATTTGCTTATATATAATGAGATATTTTGAAGATGGGACCCAAATCTAAACATGAAATTGATTTATGTTTCATATACACCTTATACACATAGGTTGAAGGTAACGTTATAGATTTTTTTAAGGAATTTTGTGCCTGAGAGAAATTTATGTTAAGTTCTTATGCGTGGAGGCCAGACACGGTGGTTCATGCCTGTAATCCCGGCACTTTGGGAGGCTGAGGCAGGCAGGTCACCTGAGCTCAGGAGTTCAAGACCAGCCTGGCCAAAAATACAAAAATTAGCTGGGTGTGTCTGGCGACACCTGTAATCCCAGCTACTCAGGAGACTGACGCATGAGAATTGCTTAAACCTGGGAGGCAGATGTTGCAGTGAGCTAAGATTGCGTCATTGCACTCCAGCCTGGGCTACAGAGTGAGTGAGGGTTCATCTAAAAAAGAAAAAAAAAAAAGTTCTTATGTGTGAGATTTTCCACTGGTGGCATCCTATTGGCACTCAAAAATTTTGGATTTAGGGGCATTTGGATTTTGAATTTTCAGATTAGGGATGCTCAACTGTGCTGTGCTATGTCCTTCTGTCCCCAAATATATCATCCTCCCTGGTCAAGGTGATCCTGTGTCCCACGGACTGGCTGATCAGATAGAACTAGGCCATCAGATAATAATCCACAACCGCTGGCACCCTTCCACTTCTGCTCAAGCTGCTCCATGCAACCGGCCTTCCCTTTTTCCCCATCCTCCAAGGCTCAGTTCCAGTATTGCCCCCCCGAGGAGCCTGTTCTAACCACAGATTGCTCTGAGACCCATGACCTGGACGGCCCCTCTCCTGGGGCCCTGCCCTCCATCTCTGTGGGGTTACAGGCCTTTCTTCCCCTACCCTCACCTGGCCTCTGTCCCGGGTTCATGACCTTCTTCAGCCTGACACCCAGTAAGTGCACATGCGTATGTGTGCACACACACACTCACACACACACATACACATTCACACACATACACACACTCACACACACACACATTACACACACACATACATACTCACACAATACACACTCACACTTATATACACTCACACTCACACAAACATACTCTCTCACACACACACACTCATACACACACACGCTCACACACACACACGCAGTGTTGCTCAGCAGGCAAGGAGAGTGTCCTGCCCCTGAGCCAGCAGCCCCAGGGAAAACCCCCAAAATCAGGGCACAGTGCCTTGTTCCCCCACCAGGGCAGGCCCTCTGGCCTAGACCAGTCCACTCTCTAGGGAGACAGAGGGGGCTGGGGAGAGGAGACCAACTTCCGTTCCCACCTAAGAGCAGCCCCTTCCCCCACCCACATTTCAGGAAGGGGCAGCTATAAATACCAGTGGGACCAGGACACTGATTCCCACGACACCCGCTTCTCCCTGCCCCTTCTCTGTGCACAGCGGCTGGGGCCAGACCAGCTCTCCTGCAGCTAGAGTCCAACCAGGCAGGCCTGAGGCCAAGCCACACACACACACACACACACACACACACACTGACACAGACACACACGTACACACACAGACACACACAGAGACAGACAGGCACACACATACGCACACACACACACATTGACAGAGACACAGACACATGCACACAGACACATACACACATACGCATAGTGACACAGACACACACATACACACACAGACACACACATACGCACACACACACAGACACACACACACATTGACAGAGACACAGACACACAGACACACACAGACACAACACAGAGACACACACAGACACAGGTACACACACACAGACATACACACAGACACACACATACACACGCAGACACAGATACACACACTAACACACACATACACAGGTACACACACACAGACATACACACAGACACACACATACTCACGCAGACACAGACATGCACACACATACATACACAGACACAGATATACACACACACACACACACACACACACACACACACACACTGTTACTTCCCACCCTGGTCAAGGAAGGAGCAAATCACCCTTTTTGGGAGTCTGTGAGCAGCTGAGAAGGAGCCCCTCCCCTGCGCCTCAGCCCTGACCCAGGCCCCACCTCTCCCTCCTCGGAGTCCTGAGCTGTGGGAACCCACACACGGAAGCAGGAGGCCAGGCACACGGTGGTGAAACACGGCATTAGAGAGCTCAGGTTGAATTCCGGCCCTAACACTCCATGTGTGACCTTGGGCAAGTGACTGTCTTTCTGAGCCTCAGTTTTCTCCTCTCTAAAATGGGGATAAATAATTTCGACCTCTTACGTGTTGTGAGGATTAAGCAAGACATTTTGCCTGGAATCAATGCTCGGTGGACGTCTGCTCCTGAGGCTGCAGTCACTCTGCTATTAGCATCTTCTTCCCAGGGTGGAGTGGCCCGGTGACATGGGGACTTCTGCTTAGGAGTCTTTAAGGAAGATTCCAAGGCAAAGGCTTAGAGGAGGTGGCCCTGTGAGTCTGTGTGGGAACAAGTGACGTGGAAAAGGAGAGGTGGGCTCTGGAGGGGGTATCAGCCAGCAGCTGCCTGCCAGCCCAGGACCTTTCAGAAGGTGGGAGGGGGTGGTGGTCTGCATCTGTCTGGCGAACAAGGCTGAGGCCCACACCCCTCTCCCAGTGCTAGAAGAAGTGGGGACAGCCCCTCCTTGGCCCTCCCCAGGGCCTGTTTCTCCCAAGCCTTGCAGCCCCTAGGATGGAGCTCACTGGGCCAGGGCACAGCAGGAAACCCCTGTCCCCAGAGCAGGTGGGTGGGGAGAAGAGAATGAGCAGGCACCAGGACCTTTTATGGGATGGGGGACCCTAGAAGCCTGTCTTTTCCCTGCTCTTTACCAACCCCTCACGAGTCCCTCTCTGGAGGTGGGGGCTGGAGGCCAGGGCCCAGGGACGCGAGACAGCTCACCTGCCAGAGTCACCAGGGGGCTGTTACCACGACTCATGATATAAGCAGTGGCGGCTGCATCACGAGGAGCAGAAATCCAGACTGAGGGAGGGGACAGCCCTCTCTGCTCTGGGCTGCTAGGACCCCTCAGGGGTATGGGTGTATGTGTGAGCTCAGAGTAGGGGGAGGTGTGGGGAGGTGACTGAGGTGACTGCAGAGTGGGGTGCGTAGCTTGGGGCAGGGACACTGGAGGGACTCTGGACAAGGGCCGGCCCGTGCCTGAGCCCTCAGGCCAAGATCCCATTGTGCAGGCCCCCACTGCCTTCACCCAAGTAGAGGTGACTCTTCTTCACAGACCCCTGGACAGGGCCTGGCTAGGTCCCCCACCCACATGTCCTAACAGAATCCAGGTGGCTGCCCCTGGCTGAGGTTCCATCTCTGGGCATCTGGGGCCCATGTGCTTCTGGCCACCCATCTGGAGCCTGGCTGAGCCCCTCTAAGGACGGGTACTCAGACGGGGGCTGTCCCTCCAACCGTGGACAGCTCTGGGGCCGGGGAGATACTGCAGAGACCTGAGCCAGCTGGCTGATGGTGCCATAGCCCTTGGGCTACCTGGCCCTGCTGTGTGGCCTTGGGGAGACCCCTGGCCCTATCTGGGCCTCTGGGTGGAATCTTCAGTCTCCTAGGTCAGCTCTAAATTCTGAGCTTGAGCCTCTTGGGAACAGGACAGGGAGCTCTGCCTCTATCTAGAGAGAGCCAGCTGCTTGTCAGGCTAGGCCTGGAATGGGGCTGAGAAGCAGCCCAGTCCGCCAGGGTTCCCTGGCATTGGAAAGCCACTTTCCTCAGTTGGCATGGAGCCCTAGGGCTCCCCCTGGGATGAGAGCAGCGGCTCCTCTCCACCCCCGGTTCCCATCTTCCACCCCCTGGCCCCAGCCCCGCCCTGCCAAAAATAAACCCAGACCACCCCATCTTGTACCAGCCAGACCCACCCAGCCCCTCCAGAGCCAATTGAGTCACCACTCAGAGCTGCTCCTTTTTTTAACTGTCTGAGTCACTGCTTGTGGATCCATGACACATGCCCCAGGCTACAGTTACCCCACAGCCCCCTACAAGCGCAGCCAAGGGAGGGGTCTGCGTAGAGGCTGGCAGCAGGTGTGAGTCCAGGCCATAGCCTTAGCTTGTGAGCCCTCCAGGCCTAGGGAACTCACTCCATAGCAAGCCAGAGATCAGACCTGTCCCTCAAGGTCCTGGCCGTGCCCAAGACAGCCCTTGGGGATCTTAGTGACAAGGTCAATCTGGGCTCTGCCCCATCACATTGCGTTGGGCCTTCCCCGTGGAGACTGCCAGGAACGGAGGGTCTCCAACCCCTAGACCCTGGAGGCTGGGGGTGGGCGAGGCTTGGCCTTCTGGGGTGAAGGCCACAGAGATGCCTGCTTCCTCCCTCCTCACCGGCTCCACCTGGACTCTGACCACGCTGCGTGGAGCACCATGAAGACTCTATGGGACGGAAGCCACACTTCAGTCTCCCCTCACTGCTTCTGTCTGCCCCTGCTGAGGGTCAACCTGGCTGCAGAGCACCCCCCATCTCTCAGTCCATCCCCCAATCCCGCTCTCTCCATCTCTCTGTCCCTTCCCACCCCTGGCTGTGGTTCCTCCCTCTCTTTCTGTCTGTCTTTCCTACCCTGTCTCTCTGTCTGTCTGCCCATCTCGCCAGTCCTGCTCTGTTCTCCTTCCCTTCTCCTTTACCCATTCCGTGGCAGTCAGAAGTGCTCCCTGCCGCCAGCACCCCACCCGTCCCCAGGGCCCTCTCTGCCTTCTCAGTAGATAGACCCTCACCTCCTCCCATTCCCACAAGGGACTCTGGGCCCCAGGGACCAATGCTGAGAAATGTTCGGCCCCCCTCACCAGGTCCTCCCCTGCCCCAAAGTGCAGGCTACATCCTGTCCCAGGGAGTGTCAGGATCCCACAGGCACTTCCTTAGGGGTTAAGAAAGGCAGGCGGGGGGCCTGGGAATGGCCCCACCTCCCAGCCCATGCCAGAGCAGGGGCCTGTAAGCCTCAAACCCCATCCGTCTCCTGTCTGTGGCTGTGGCCTCTGGCTATAAATAGGGGCTCGGATTCTATTTTCTTTAAAAAGAAGCACCAGACTCTGTCACCACAGGCCCAGAAAAGCAGTCTCTGGCTCTGGCAGTCCCTCGAGCCCTCCCAGGCCATTGTGTCCAGCCCCCTGCCTCTGAGCCCTGGGGTCCTGAAGGGCAGAGGAGGCCTGGAAAGGAGACTGGAGGTAAGACAAGGTGGGGAGGGCTGGGGTGAGCTCCCAGAGGCAGCCCCTCCCTCCTTTCCTCCCACCTCCTATCCCCAAGCAAGGTCAGTCTTGTCCCCAAGGCTCACAGTGTAAATGGAGAGAGGTGACAACAGCACAGCCCCCTGGGCCGCAGCGAGTGTCTTTGCACCCCAAGGACACAGAAAGCGCTTTGGGCTTTTTTCCTGAAACAGCGTGAGGACACTTCACAGGCGGACAGGAGAGAAGAGCTGGCCGGGCAGCAGGCCCAGCCTGAGCGAAGGCAGCAGGCGGGTCCTGCTAGGTGTACGCGGAGTCAGTGCAGGGTCCAGTGAGGCGGAGGTGTGGAGTGTCCTTGGAAGAGAGCAGGAGACCCTGCAGGCAGGGCCGAGGGCACCCTGGCCTTAAGTGCCACCCGGGGTGGGGGTCTGACCCTGGGGCAGTGGGAGCCACCAAAGGCAAGGGAGGCTGAGGGAGCGGCTTTCAGTTTGGGTTAACTGGGGCTGCTATTAGCAAAGGGAGTCAGATTTATTAAGCCAGATCAAGGACAGTGGCCAGCCGCCTTGTGGATGGACCAGGGAGCAAGAGAGGGAGATGAATTTGAAAGAGAATTTGGGGGCTGGATGGATGGAACCTGAGTATTAATCAGCAGTGGCCGTGGGGAGGGAGGAAGAGGAGAGTCCAGCGCGACCCTCAGATGTCTACTCAGCAACAGGTGGACAGTCGGGCCTTCACGGGGCTGGTGAGCCGGCTGTAGGGGAGAGGACACTGAGTCCTCCTTGCTTCGGGTGGGGTTGGGCTTGGGGGTTCCTATGGGTGTTCCTGGCTTGGACATCTGAGGGACACTGGCAGTGGGCCCAGAGCCCTGGAGAGTTGGTGCCAGTGAGAGAGACGTCCATGGGCCTCCTGGCTGCACAGACGCCCTGGGCAGGGGATGTGGACCCTGGTCCTGTCCTCAAGAGCTTCCAGTCTGGCCAGACCTGTGGCCATTTAGGCCAGAGATGGCTCTACTGTACCCATGGTAGTGGCCACACCTCTTGCCAGTCTGCTGGGCTGGTCAGAGGCCAGATGTGTGTCGGTCCCTCTATCCAGGTCCCCTTTCACAGATGGAGACACTGAGGCCAGGGAAAGCATGGAAGCACATGGCTCTGAGCCCTGTGTGTGTGCTGGGGCTGTGAGCCCTGACCCAGGCATCTGCCCTGGACGTGGACTTATGTCTGTGGGGTGAGCCCACCCTCTGCCCTGTATTCAGATGGGGGAACTGAGGAGGAGGCACACAAGCTACTGTGCACAAGTTGTGCCACCAGATTTCAGGTCCAGGCAGCCGTCCAGACCCACAGTCACCGTTTCCTCTGTTCTTCCCCCATCCCAACTCACACACTCACTATCTCCAGACCCAGCCTGCCAAGCTGGGGAAGCCCCGAGACGCCGCCCCGACAGCCCTGTCTTCGGCAGTTTCTGCTGCCAGAGCCAAGGGGAACTCAGAGATGAGCTGTGGCCTGCCTGGTCCTGGACACCACCCAGGAGATAGCCTGGCCCTCAGTCTCCTGGAGGCAGCTCCCACCCAGATCCCCCTGTCTCTCCATCCTGCTCCCAGACCTCTAAGCCCCCAGTGGGCAGGGCTGGCACTTATCACTGGCTTCTGGACATAGTCATCCCCCGCCAGCCCCTGCAGAAGGGCCCTCCCTATTCGGCCAGCCCCAGAGCCACAGAGGTGGGGCTGCCAAACTGCCCAAGGAGAGCAGATGCTTCCCTCCCCTCCTCGCTGCTCCGCCCTCCTCGCTGCCCCCTCCACCCGGCCCTGACAGAAGAGCCCCAGGGGACAAGAAGGGAAAGAGTGTGTCTTCCCCAGGCTGGGGTCCAGCTCTCACACCCTCCTCCCACTGGGGCCATTGGCAGATGCTCCACTTCCGATTCACAGGCAGCAAGCAAACCCACCACACCTCTCTGGGTGCACACACGGTGCATGTGCCCTGCTGACACCCACAGCCCCCAGCTCTGGAGCCACACCCACAGGAGCTTAAGTCCCAGCCCTGCCACTGCTCCACGGGCTAGCACGGAGGACTGCCCTCTCTGAGCCTCAGTTTCCTCACCTGTAACATGGGAGATGCCTCCCAGGAGCCCTGCTAGGGCTAGGGGGCTGCGCAGGCCCAGTGCCAAGTGAGGGTCCTTCACTCTTCCCTGCCAGAAACCCTACCCCAGCCTGGGTCCACTGAGGTAAGGGTCCCAGGTCCGCTAGGGCCAGGAAAGTGGGGGGAAAGGAGGGTACGGAAGGGGCCTGAAAAACCCACCCATCTCCCTGTACAAGAGGGAAAATTATAAAGCAGGGAAAAGCCTCTTGGAATGGCTCCCCACCGCAGCCACCCCACCCTCCTCGCCTGAGGCCTGGGGAGCAGCAAGGCTTCCACAAAGACACCATTGAGGCCCCGCTTCCTCCTCCTCCGGCCCAGCCCTCCAGCCTGGGTGGACTCTGGGCTGCTTCTTCCCTCAAAACTTCTCATTTCCCCTCCTGCTTCCTCTGTGCTCCACAAGGCCCCAGGGTTGGGACATGTGGCTGGGAGCCCAGGGCGCAGCCCCTATCAGCCTCTGTGGACCAAGCTCAGCTTCTCCCACCCCACCTGCCCCTGCTTCCACTCTTCTTCCAGATGGGTTCCCTCAACTGGTCGTGTTCCCCAGAACATGCCCCTCTACGTGGGTGACTCAAAGCGCTTGGTTAAAGGACGGTAGCTGAGGCCAGTGACCACGGTCAGGGCCCAGCCAATAGCTGAGGAAACTGTTTTCCTCCCTGGCCTCCTTGGCCTTGCAAGGGACCGGAAAGGCAACTAAACAGAAGGTCAGCTGACCTGAGTGTGCATCTCTTGGCTCAAGAGTTCTTGGGGCAAGAAGGGATGGGGCTGCCCTGACCCTGGCAGAGGTCTCTGCAGCGTTTAGACGTGGAGGCAGTCACCTGAGCAGGTGCCTGGCAGTCCAGCACCCCACTGGGATAAAGCAGTGTCTCCTGCCTGAGAGGACGGCTGCTGTTGTAAGCTCCATGGGATTTGGAACTAACCTACTGTTTTGTTTTGTTTCGTATTGTTTTGTTTTGTTTTGTTTGCAACAGAGTCTCGCTTTGTCTCCCAGGCTGGAGTGCAGTGGCGTGATCTCGGGTCACTGCAACCTCTGTCTTCTGGGTTCAAGTGATTCTCCTGTCTCAGCCTCCCAAGTAGCTAGGATTACAGGCGTGCACCACCACGCCCAGCTAATTTTTGTACTTTTAGTACAGACAGGGTTTCGCGATGTTGGCCGGGCTGGTCTCGAACTCCAGACCTCAGGTGATCCGCCTGCCTCAGCCTCCCAAAGTGCTGGGATTACAGGCATGAGCCACCACGCCTGGCCCGGAACTAACCTACTGTTGTCTGCATTTCAGTAGCTCACGGGACAGGAGAGGAGCAGGCAGTCCTTGGGCCGCGAGGATGGCTCTGGGTGATGGAATCCCAGTCTGGAAGCAGATAGGAAGAGTGGCTAAAGAGCAGTGAGCCCTGTGGGGTCTGCAGGTGTGTGAGCGTCTCCCAGGCAGCCCACCCTGGCCAGTGATGAGCCATCCAGCCTGGGCCCTGGTGACCCCAGTGTCATCACTGGGCAGGTCGCTCACCTTAGTCTGACCTTAAGTCTCCGCTGTAACCTACCCCCTTGTTACCCTCAGACTAACAGGGTTTTGGGAAGGTGATAGCTCAGTGTGGGTGGCTGAGCCTTGGGGGTCTGCTGAGAGAAGGTTTGAGAGGGGCCCGCCCCTGAGTAGGCACATCAGACAGCTTCTCCCTTGCCTGAGGAGCCCAGGGAGACCAATGTGCTGGGGAGGGGAGCCCCCAGTTATGGCTGAGTATCCAGGGCCCACAGCGGGACCAGACCAGGGATCCAGTGCACCCCTTCCTTGCCTGCCTTGCTGCCACATACGTGTGTACATGTGACACTGACCCGCACTCCCACACACACTCGCCCATGCCCTGCCTGCTGGCTTGGAAGTAGATTGCTGGCGGAAGTAAAATCGAGGAGTCCCTTGGAGGTGCAAGGGGAGGGGAACTGACCTGAGGTCTAGAGGGCCAGGTGACCTCAGGGAGGGTCCGCTGCTGGGGAAGAAAACCTGGCCTGTCCATGCTCTCACACAGCCGGCATTCAGCCCCTAGGTGGGCCACGACCCCACCCCTGCCCCGCCACATACACACCCATGAGGGGAGACAGCCAGCCCTTCATCCCGGCCTTGGCCCTCCCGGATCACCCCATCCCACAGCCCCCTCAGACTCCCTCACCCCTGCCTGCCTAGACCTGGAGCCAGGATCTCCCCCCATGGTGCCAAACCCCAAGGGGCGATGATGGAGAAGCAGGGTCCTCCCTCCCCAGCAAGCTGGCTGGGCGTCCCCTCCTCACTCCTGTGCACAGCAGCAGGCTTGCTGCCAACATCCCACCTTCTCTGTCTCCCTCGAGTTTTCCTCCTCCATCCCCTTCCTCGGGCCTTGGTCTGTATGTGAATCCAGTCTTTATGGAGGAGGGCATCTTGATTTCTCCTTCTCAGTTTTAATAACTTTCTCCCATGTTAGCTGTCTTCTTCCATTCCCATCACTGTATTGCTGTATTTGTGATTGAGTGAATGAATGAATGGGTCTCCCTTACGCATTCCACCTCTCACCTCCTGCTCTGTCTGTGGCACTGGGTGTCCCTCCCCCACATACAGATGTCCAGGCCTCCTGCTGCCACCCTCAACTACGGGCCCAGGCACTCCCCACTGGCCATCCTGTGTAGGGAAAAGAAAGAGAGATCAGTCTGTTACTGTATCTATGTAGAAAGGGAAGACATAAGAGACTCCATTTTGGAAAAGACCTGTACTTTAAACAATTGCTTTGCTGAGATGTTGTTAATTTGTAGTTTTGCCCCAGCCACTTTGACCCAACCTGGAGCTCACAAAAACATGTATTGTATGAAATTAAGGTTTAAAGGATCTAGGGCTGTACAGGATGTGCCTTGTTAACAAAATGTTTACAAGCAGTATACTTGGTAAAAGTCATCGCCATTCTCTAGTCTCAATAAACCAGGTGCACAATGCACTATGGAAAACCGTGGGGACCTCCGCCCTTGAAAGCGGGGTATTGTCCAAGGTTTCTCCCCATGTGATAGTCTGAAATACGGCCTCATGGGATGAGAAAGACCTGACCATCCCCCAGCCTGACACCCGTAAAGGGTCTGTGCTGAGGTAGGTTAGTAAAAGAGGAAAGCCTCTTGCAGTTGAGATAGAGGAAGGCCACTGTCTCCTGCCTGCCCCTGGAAACTGAATGTCTCAGTATAAAACCCGATTGTACATTTGTTCAGTTCTGAGATGACAGAAAAACCGCCCTATGGCGGGAGGCGAGACATGTTTGCAGCAATGCTACTTTGTTATTCTTTACTCCACTGAGATGTTTGGGTGGAGAGAAACATAAATCTGGCCAACGTGCACATCCAGGCATGGTGTCTTCCCTTGAACTTAATTATGACATAGATTCTTTTGCTCACATGTTTTTTGCTGACCTTCTCCTTATTGTCACCCTGCTCTCGTACTACATTCCTTTTTGCTGAAATAATGAAAATAATAATCAATAAAAACTGAGGGAACTCAGAGGCCGGTGCCGGTGCAGGTCCTCTGTATGCTGAGCGCTGGTCTCCCGGGCCCACTTTTCTTTCTCTATACTTTGTCTCTGTGTCTTATTTCTTTTCTCAGTCTCTTGTCCCACCCGACTAGAAATAGCCACAGGTGTGGAGGGGCAGGCCACCCCTTCAATCCTGCCCAGCAGCTCCGGGCTCCCAGACTTTCTCCCTTATAAAGTCAAGTGGCAGCAGACACCCAGGAATGCTGCTGCTCCCATGATGCAGCCGGGCTGTGGGGCTGCCCCCCAGGCAACCGGGAACATGGCGGGAGTGGGGCACACAGGGATCCGTTGCCAGAGAGTGGGGTACAGTGGGGGTGCCTGGGTGGGTAGGGCTCACACAGGTGGTGCTGGGACCTGCTGGATCTCTTTCTGCTTCTCTTTGTCAAATCGCTTCTCCTCTGGAGCCTCAGTGTGTCTGTCCGGAAAGTGGAAGCTGAGTGCCCTGCAGCAGGCTTGAGCTACAGAGAATGCTGACGCTGTGGGACTCAGCACCCATGGAGGGTGGGGCCCCGCGCTGGGGAGGAAGGAGGCCCCAGGCCAGGCCCTCCAGACTGTCCTAGGGCAAAGGGTGATGTGCCCAGGGACAGCCAGGATGGGGCAGAGGGAAGAGGGAGCCAAAGAGCTAGGGGGAGACAAGGAGGAGCAGAGGCAGAGCACAGCAGCAGCGAAGCCAGAGGCGAAGGAGAGATGGGGAGATGGGGCAGAGACAGGGATGGAGGTGGCCTCACTCACCCCTGGGGCTTCTGAGGACTTAGGACAGGGCCCACAGCAGCCCTCAGCCTGGAAGAGGCATCTGTGCCTGAAACCTGGCCCTGGCCTGGCTGGGGAAGGTGGGGCCCTAGCCTGGCTGGGGAAGGTAGGGCCCTGGCCTGGCTGGGGAAGGTGGGGCCCTAGCCTGGCTGGGGAAGGTAGGGACCTGGCCTGGCTGGGGAAGGTAGGGACCTGGCCTGGCTGGGGAAGGTGGGCCTGATGGGCAGAGATGCTCCTCTCACAGCGACCCCTTGTCCCCAGAGCCTGGTGTCAGACAGAGGGCTGGGCGTCGGGGTGGAAGCCTCAAGGGCCCATCCACACTCCTCCTAGCAGTGCCTCCAGGGAGCCCGGAGATGCCGGCGCACCCCTTGCCCTGACAGAGGAGGCTTACTGGGGACCTTGACCGAGGTTTCCTCTAGCCCCTGAGAAGGGACTTGGCAGGGAAGGACACAGGCTTTTTCTGTGCCCCCAGGCCTAGGTCTCAGGAAGAAGGATGGAGCCACCCCACCCTCAGGCCCAGACAGCAGTGCCCTGTGTATGGGGAGGAAGGGTGGGAAGCCTGAAGACGTACCCACCTTTAGCAAACCTCTCTATGGGAGCTGAGCAGGAGGGGCAGGAACCCTCCAAGAACACACAGCCCCTTTCATGGAGCCAGGCCCAGCCAAGTAATGGCAGGCGGGCACTGAAGGGCAGGACAGGCCCAGGCACAATCATTGCTCTGTCCTGGCAGCTCCCGGCCCACACACGCGCACACACACACAAACACACAGCCTTACACAAACCCAAAGCACATCCCCAGCAGCCACCCACATGCTTGCGCACACACAAATACACATCTATTAATAAACAGCCCTGGATGCTCACCGACGCGCCTTCCAGAGAGAGAAGCCCATATACGCAGCACCCTTCCTGCCCCTCCCACGGGGCCCCAGACCTGTGGGGCATCTTGCTCCTCTCATGCCCAAGGCTTGGCACCTCCAGGCACCCCATGCCATTAACCTTCTCCACATCCATATGGACAGCAAACTCCTAGATCAGGGAGGGACCCCCAGGACTAATCCCCACAGTCAGGAGGCGGAAGTGGTAGGAGGGACTGTGCCCATTTTACAGAATGGTGACACTGAGGCCTGAAGTGGGCCGCCTCTCCTGGCTCAGAGGGCAGCCCACGGAGCTGCCGCAAGTCTGGACTGGTGTTTTGATGAATCATGGGTCCTCTTGACCCAGGAGAGTCAACAGCAGGTCTGATCCAGCCTGTGCCAATGTCTCCCCACAACCTCCTCCATTGCCCGGCCCCAGTCAGGCAGCCGAGCCTAACTTGACCCATACTACTTTTCCCTCTACTTCTCTTCCTTCAAGTTAGCCAGAGGCTGTAGGGGGTGAGGAAACAGAAACCCTCCACGCCCCACCCAAGGGGGACCTGCGTACCCCTGCCAGTCTCTCACTTGGCCTTGCTGCTGCCCTCTGAGACTACCTATTCCTCCCTCTCTGTGACACCACCACCACCTCCTCCAGGAAGTCCTCTGGATTGACTCCTAGTTTATTAAATCTTAATCCTGCACACCCTCTCCATTCGAAGCCCCTCTTCAACTGCTCCCCAATTACCTCCAAGACAGGGATTCTGGATTCTTGCAACTGAAGCCCCTTAGAGAGTGTAAGAGGGGCAGAAAAAGGAGACCAGGAGGTGGGGGAAGCGGCACTGTCAGAGTTTCCAAAGCCCTGGCCAGCAAGGCCTCAAAGGCCTCTGTTGGGATGGGGGGCTGCCTGGCCATGCGCTCCAGCAGCACAAGACAGCCTGTGTGAGCCCCTCCCGCTCAGCCCCACAGGAAGCAGCAGGGCCCAGCCCCTCAATGGACCCATTCGGACCCCAGCGCTCTGGAAAGTACCTCTACTTCCTGCCACCCTCCCACTCTGGCCAAACAGGCTCTACTCTCTTCTGCTGGGAGGGGGCTGCAGGCAGGTGGTTCAGTGGTTAGGGCCAACCATCTAGTTCAGTTCCTGCCTGGCCCAGAGCCTTGATGTTGACCATGCCTTGGCCGGTCTACATATACCTTTAGTGAAAGGGTGGTGTGATGGTTAATACTGAGTGTCAACTCGATTGGGTTGAAGGGTGCAAAGTATTGATGCCCTGGGTGTGTCTGTGAGGGTGTTGTCAAAGGAGATTAACATTTGAGTCAGTGGACTGGGGAAGGCAGACCCACCCTTAATACTGGTGGGCACCATCTAATCAGCTGCCAGCGAATATAAAGCCAGCAGAAAAATGTGAAAAGGCGAGACTGGCCTAGCCTCCCAGCCTACATCTTTCTCCCATGCTGGACGCCTCCTGCCCTCTAACATCGGACTTGAAGTTCTTCAGTTTTGGAACTGACTGGCTCTCCTTGCTCCTCAGGCTTGCGGACAGCCTATTATGGGACGTTTGATTGTGTAAGTTAATACTTAATAAGTTCCCCTTTATATATCTATATCTATCTCCTATTAGTTCTGTCCCTCTAGGGAACCCTAACGCAGGTGGGTAGGCGAAGGCAGATGTGCCCCCTTCTCCGTGGGTGCTGGGTAGGTAAGAAGACAGTCCCCAGCAGACCCTTAGCCCCTTCCAGGCCCTGTCTTCAGCCTCAGCCTGCGTGGTGGCCTGGGGAAGTTGGGAACTCAGCTGTTCTCATCCCTGGTTCCTTGGCCACGGTGGAAACAATGGGGCCGGATCTGACTGCCCATCGGGGACTGTGACTAGCTCTTCAGCAGGAAGCAACAGCAGGGGTAATGGAGGAAGTGTGGGCCCACTTTGGTTTGACACTGCACATGGTCTCCATCTGGCCTCAGAGCCTTTGCTCCTTGGCAGACTCAAGGCAATAAGCTCCCGCCCCCACCCTCAATGGCAGCTGGAAGAATGGTCTGAGAGAGAAGCAGGGATAGGTGGGCCGTACTGACACCACCCCCGGATCCCAGCCGTGGCCCCAGCCAACCCATGGAGGGGGGGCATGGCACAGCAGGCGCTGCACAGGAGCCCAAGCACAAGGGCACTTAGGAGAAGGAATCTGAGCAGGGATCAGTCTGGACTGGGGGTGATTCTCCAGAAACTCCGTTGTTCGGGGCTGTGACCACCAAGCCAGGTGATCAGGCCAGTGATGGTTCCCTTTGGGCTGGGTTGGGGAGCCAGACCCGGGAGGGAGACTCCTCTGGGGCCCAGGGGAGGCGAGTCAGAGCTGGCGGAGGCCTCTGGCTCCAGGAACTTCCTCCAAGGAGGAGACCTGAGTTGCTGGGAATTTCTGGGTCTGACCTCCTGCAAAGTCAAGGTCTGGGTTGGCCACAGGGTAAGGCTGTGCCTTCTGGTGCCAGGACCAAGAAGATGCTGGTGTGTCCGGAATTGGTGGGTTCTTGGTCTCACTGACTTCAAGAATGAAGCCGCAGACTCTCGCGGTGAGTGTTACAGTTCTTAAAATCGGCCTGTCGGGAGTTTGTTCCTTCTGATGTTCGGATGTGGGAGTTTCTTCCTTCTGGTGGGTTCGTGGTCTCGTTGGCTCAGGAGTGAAGATGCAGACCTTTGCGGTGAGTGTTGTAGCTCATAAATACAGTGTGGACCCAAAGAGTGAGCAGTAGCAAGAGTTATTGCAAAGAGTGAAAGAACAAAGCCTCCACAGTGAGGAAGGGAACCCGAGTGGGTTGCCACTGCTGGCTCCCACAGCCTGCTTTTAGTCTCTTATCTGGCCCCACCCACATCCTGCTTGATTGGTCCATTTTACAGAGAGCTGATTGGTCCGTTTTGACGGGGTGCTGATTAGTGCCTTTACAATTCCTGAGCTAGACACAAAAGTTCCCCACGTCCCCACTAGCTTAGCTAGCTAGAGTGTGGACACAAAGGTTCTCCAAGTCCCCACCAGAGTAGCTAGATACAGAGTGTCGACTGGTGCATTCACAAACCCTGAGCTAGACACAGGGTGCTGATTGGTGTGTTTACAAACCTTGAGCTAGATACAGAGTGCTGATTGGTGTATTTAGCTAGACATAAAGGTTCTCCAAGTCCCAACCAGACTCAGAAGCCCAGCTGATTTCACCCAGTGGATCCCGCACTGGGGCCGCAGGTGGAGTTGCCTGCCAATCCCGCCCCGTGCGCCCGCACTCCTCAGCCCTTGGGTGGTCCATGGGAGTGGGCGCCCTGGAGCAGGGGGCGGCGCTCATCAGAAAGGCTCGGGCCGCCCGGGAGCCCACGGCGCGGGGGAGGCTCAGGCATGGCGGGCTGCAGGTCCCGAGCCCTGCCCCGCGGGGAGGCAGCTAAGGCCCGGCGAGAAGTCGAGCACAGCAGCTGCTGGTCCAGGTGCTAAGCCCCTCACTGCCCCTGGCCGGCGGGGCTGGCTGGCTGCTCCGAGTGCAGGGCCGCCGAGCCCACGCCCACCCGGAACTCACACTGGCCCGCAAGCACCGCGCACAGCCCCGGTTCCCACCCGCGCCTCTCCCTCCACACCTCCCTGCAAGCTGAGGGAGCCGGCTCTGGCCTTGGCCAGCCCAGAAACGGACTCCCACAGTGCAGCGGCGGGCTGAAGGGCTCCTCAAGCGCGGCCAGAGTGGGCGCCAAAGCCGAGGAGGCACCGAGAGCGAGGGCTGTGAGGGCTGCCAGCAGGCTGTCATCTCTCACTGGGACCCGGGCAGTGCTCAGAGGCAGCACCATATAGCAGAACCATGAGGGTGCGCCAGCATGGACCCCTTTCTGCAATCCACCCCTCCCTCTTTGCGGCACCTCGCCTCCTCCAGGCAAGAGTCTGAGCCTTGACCACAGCTCCCTCTCACACAGCTTCCTTCTTAGGTGAGAACCACCTGGAGGTGCCTGTGGCCACGGCTCTGACTGACAAACACCTACAGCTGCAGTTCTCCACATTCCAGCCCGAAGCCCTCCTTCTCCTGGCAGCAGGCCCAGCTGACCACCTCCTGCTGCAGCTCTACCCTGGACGCCTGCAGGTGAGTGACGTCCCCCTGAGATCTCGGCGGGATTCGGGGTGGGATTCCTTCTCTAGCTTTGAGTGAACACCAGCTGGCCGTGTGACCTTGTGTAAGTCACTTTTATCTTGGGGTCTTCAGTTCTCCACTGTGGGATGGGCAGCAGCAGCCCAGAAATGGTAAATCCTTCATGAACTGGCTCTGCCCACCGGCTCCCTCCAACCATGTTTCCCACCACAACCCCTCGCTGGTCCTTTGTGCTCTGACCGCACTGAACTGCTTTCAGTTCCTGGCCATCTTACAGTCGCTTGCTGCCAGGCTCTTGATGTACACTCCTTCTGCCAGGTGCGTGCCTCTCCCATTCCCTGCACATGCCCAACTCCAGCCTCTCCTTGAAGTCTTAGTGTGCGCATCCCCTCCTCCTGGGCTAGGCCCCCTCCTGGGCCCCCATGACCCCTGTGCATCCCTGTGGCACTGCACCAATTTCTCTGCAGCACCACAGTCTGTCCACGGCAGTAACAGCACCAGTACTGCCTCAGCTTCCTCATTTTTCCATTTCATCCTTCAAGACACCACAAGCTTTGTTAGCAAGGAGTCTTGTGGCTTTCTTGAGTCTTCCCCCAAGCCATGAAGAGTTTAAGAACCTAGGGTCTTATTCCAAATTTGTGCCAGGCTGGGTGCAGTTGTTCATGCCTATAACCCCGCCACTTTGGGAGGCCAAGGTGAGAAGATCACTTGAGCCTAGGAGTTCAAGACTGGCCTGAGCCACACAATGAGACCCCAACTCTATTTAAAAAAAAAAAAAAAAATTTGGGTCAGCCATCTCCTTCCACACCCCAGTGGGGAGAGGACTAGGGTTTGGTCAGTCTGCTGCTGTCATTGCATTCCCAGTTACCTATTATTCCAAGGCTGAAGTCGAGGTTCCAAGACAATATTTCTGGCACCTCTCACTCAAGGAGAGAGGAGGAGAATTTAAAAATACAGGTTGGATTTCTAGGAGAGCATCTTGCTGTATGTCAGTTCCTTGTGGGCAAAGACGACATCTGATTCACATCAGGGTCCTCAGAGCCCATCCAGGCCTGGCCCAGAGTTCCCTTTGGTGAGTGTTTGGAGGATGAGTAAAGAGATGGCAGGATGGCAAGAGGAGTGGCACCAGAGGCCCTTGTCCTAGGTTTTCTGCTCTGGGGCACCAAAAGTGGGGAACCCACTATGATTTTATAAGGGAAATGATGGATTCCAAGTGCTGCCCCCCATCTCCCACTCCCCATCTCTCTTCAGGTCAGACTTGTTCTGGGCCAGGAGGAGCTGAGGCTGCAGACCCCAGCAGAGACGCTGCTGAGTGACTCCATCCCCCACACTACGGTGCTGACTGTTGCAGAGGGCTGGGCCACATTGTCAGTTGATGGGTTTCTGAACGCCTCCTCTGCAGTCCCAGGAGCCCCCCTAGAGGTCCCCTATGGGCTCTTTGTTGGGGGCACTGGGACCCTTGGCCTGCCCTACCTGAGGGGAACCAGCCGACCCCTGAGGGGTTGCCTCCATGCGGCCACCCTCAATGGCTGAATCCTCCTCCGGCCTCTGACCCCCGATGTGCATGAGGGCTGTGCTGAAGAGTTTTCTGCTGGTGATGATGTGGCCCTGGGCTTCTCTGGGCCCCACTCTCTGGCTGCCTTCCCTGCCTGGGGCACTCAGGACGAAGGAACCCTAGAGTTTACACTCACCACACAGAGCCGGCAGGCACTCTTGGCCTTCCAGGCAGGGGGCCGGCGTGGGGACTTCATCTATGTGGACATATTTGAGGGCCAACTGCGGGCCGTGGTGGAGAAGGGCCAGGGTACCGTATTGCTCCACAACAGTGTGCCTGTGGCCAACGGGCAGCCCCATGAGGTCAGTGTCCACATCAATGCTCACCAGCTGGAAATCTCTGTGGACCAGTACCCCACGCATACTTCGAACCGAGGAGTCCTCAGCTACCTGGAGCCACGGGGCAGTCTCCTTCTCGGGGGGCTGGATGCAGAGGCCTCTCGTCACCTCCAGGAACACCGCCTGGGCCTGACACCAGAGGCCACCAATGCCTCCCTGCTGGACTGCATGGAAGACCTCAGTGTCAATGGCCAGAGGCAGGGGCTGAGGGAAGCTTTGCTGACTCGCAACATGGTGGCTGGCTGCAGGCTGGAGAAGGAGGAGTGTAAGGATGATGCCTATGGCCATTATGAAGCTTTCTCCACCCTGGCCCCCGAGGCTTGGCCTGCCATGGAGCTGCCTGAGCCATGCGTGCCTGAGCCAGGTCTGCCTCCTGTCTTTGCCAATTTCACCCACCTGCTGACTATCAGCCCATTGGTGGTGGCCAAGGGGGGCACAGTCTGGCTTGAGTGGTGGCACGTGCAGCCCATGCTGGACCTGATGGAGGCTGAGCTGCGCAAATCCCAGGTGCTGTTCAGCGTGACCTGAGGGGCACGCCATGGCAAGCTCGAGCTAGACATCCCGGGCGCCCAGGCACGAAAAATGTTCACCCTCCTGGGCGTGGTGAACCGCAAGGCCCGCTTCATCTATGATGGCTATGAGGACACCTCTGACCAGCTGGTGCTGGACGTGTCAGTGACGGCTCGGGCGCACATGCCCTCATGCCTGCAGAGGGGCCAAACTTACCTCCTGCCCATCCAGGTCAACCCTGTCAACGACCCACCCCACATCATCTTCCCACATGGCAGCCTCATGGTGATCCTGGAACACGCGCAGAAGCCGCTGGGGCCCGAGGTTTCCCAGGCCTATGACCTGGACTCTGCCTGTGAGGGCCTCGCCTTCCAGCTCCTTGGCACCCCATCTGGCCTCCCCGTGGAGTGCCGAGACCAGCCTGGGGAGCCGGCAACCGAGTTCTCCTGCCGGGAGTTGGAGGCCAGCAGCCTAGTCTATGTCCACCGCGGTGGCCCTGCACAGGACTTGACGTTCCGGGTCAGCGATGGACTGCAGGCCAGCCCCCCGGCCACGCTGAAGGTGGTGGCCATCCGGCCGGCCATACAGATCCACCGCAGCACAGGGCTGCGCCTGGCCCAAGGCTCTGCCATGCCCATCTTGCCCGCCAACCTGTCGGTGGAGACCAATGCCGTGGGGCAGGATGTTAGCGTGCTGTTTCGTGTCACTGGTGCCCTGCAGTTTGGGGAGCTGCAGAAGCAGGGGGCAGGTGGGGTGGAGGGTGCTGAGTGGTGGGCCACACAGGCGTTCCACCAGCGGGATGTGGAGCAGGGCCGTGTGAGGTACCTGAGCACCGACCCACAGCACCACACTGACGACACCGTGGAGAACCTGGCCCTGGAGGTGCAGGTGGGCCAGGAAATCCTGAGCAATCTGTCCTTCCCAGTGACCATCCAGAGAGCCACCGTGTGGATGCTGCGGCTGGAGCCACTGCACACTCAGAACACCCATCAGGAGGCCCTCACCACAGCCCACCTGGAGGCCACCCTGGAGGAGGCAGGCCCAAGCCCCCCAACCTTCCATTATGAGGTGGTTCAGGCTCCCAGGAAAGGCAACCTTCAACTATAGGGCACGAGGCTGTCAGATGGCCAGGGCTTCACCCAAGATGACATACAGGCTGGCCGGGTGACCTATGGGGCCATGGCACGTGCCTCAGAGGCAGTCAAGCACACCTTCTGTTTCCATGTCACAGCTCCACCCATTCCCCCTGCTCTGTACCCTCCATCCACGTTGGTGATGACCCAGACGTGCCCATCCTCACCAATGTCCTCCTTGTGGTGCCTGAGGGTGGTGAGAGTGTCCTCTCTGCTGCCCGCCTCTTTGTCAAGAGTCTCAACAGTGCCAGCTACCTCTATGAGGTCATGGAGTGGCCCTGCCATGGGAGGTTGGCTTGGCGTGGGACACAGGACAAGACCACTATGGTGACATCCTTCACCAATGAAGACCTGTTGCGTGGCCGGCTGACCTACCAGCATGATGACTCCGAGACCACAGAAGATGATATCCCATTTGTTGCTACCCGCCAGGGCGAGAGCAGTGGTGACATGGCCTGGGAGGAGGTACGGGGTGTCTTCCGAGTGGCCATCCAGCCCGTGAATGACCACGCCCCTGTGCAGACCATCAGCCGGATCTTCCATGTGGCCCGGGGCGGGCGGCGGCTGCTGACTACGGACGACGTGGCCTTCAGCGATGCTGACTCGGGCTTTGCTGACGCCCAGCTGGTGCTGACCCGCAAGGACCTCCTCTTTGGCAGTATCGTGGCCGTAGATGAGCCCACACGGCCTATCTACCGCTTCACCCAGGAGGACCTCAGGAAGAGGCGAGTACTGTTCGTGCACTCAGGGGCCGACCGTGGCTGGATCCAGCTGCAGGTGTCTGATGGGCAACACCAGGCCACTGCACTGCTGGAGGTGCAGGCCTCGGAGCCCTACCTCCGTGTGGCCAACGGCTCCAGCCTTGTGGTCCCTCAAGGAGGCCAGGGCACCATTGACACGGCCGTGCTCCACCTGGACACCAACCTCGACATCCGCAGTGGGGATGAGGTCCACTACCACGTCACAGCCGGCCCTCGCTGGGGACAGCTACTCCGGGCCGGTCAGCCAGCCACAGCCTTCTCCCAGCAGGACCTGCTGGATGGGGCCGTTCTGTATAGCCACAATGGCAGCCTCAGTCCCCATGACACCCTGGCCTTCTCCGTGGAAGCGGGGCCAGTGCACGTGGATGCCGCCCTACAAGTGACCATTGCCCTAGAGGGCCCACTGGCCCCTCTGAAGCTGGTCTGGCACAAGAAGATCTACGTCTTCCAGGGAGAGGCAGCTGAGATCAGAAGGGACCAGGTGGAGGTGAGGAGCTGGAGGTGGTGAGTGGGGGTGTGGGCCAGGTAGAGGGCCTCCCGCCCAGCCTCCATGCCAGGTACACATGTGACTTGGGCTGTGGCTGTGGTGGCCCCAGGTTACATGTGTGCACGTGCCTCAGATGTGCTCCTGTATATGTTGTGCTCCCAAGAGTTTCTGGGGAGCTTGCTGTGCACCCATCCTCCTGGGAGTTGTGTGTGCCTCCAGAGGACATGTTCACTCGTGTCCATGACGTGGCTGAGCATGCAGATTCCTGGACCCCACCCAGCCCTACAGAATCTCTGACGTGTAGCCCGAGAATATGCATTGCAGTCAGTTCCCTGGGAGGGCATCACGGGTCCTGAGCTTTGGGGATTGCTGGCCCTGGAGACAGGCAGCTGCTCCTCAGATCCCCGTGTCCCCCGCTCTTTTCTCAGAGCCCAGACCAGGACTAGGAGGTCTGTCAAGGGCTTCTGCAACCCCACAGAGCAGGAACCCCACAGAGCAGGAACCCCACCCAGGAACCCCACAGAGCAGCCACGGGCCCTCCAGCAGGCTCACTGACTTGCCCTGTGACCTCAGGCCAGTCCTTGCCCGCTCTCGGCCTTACTCTCCTACACTGCTCATTTCGGAGACCTTTCTGGTCTGCATGTCTGGAGCTTGGGGCCGACAGCGAGCCAGCAGATCTGGAGTCAGGAAGGCCTCACGGGAGGAGGCAGCGTTTGGGCCGGGCTCTAAAGAGCACAGGCCATCAGGGGCAGAGAATGGGGAGTGGTATTCCAGGCAGAAGGAGCATTCCAGGCAAATGCATAGAAAAGGAATGTGAGTTTGGGGGCGGTTTGGCCTCTTGTGGCTGGCCCATCAGGTGAGGGAGCCCGTGTGGCCTTTGGGGCGTGAGCTCTGTAGGGCCTGAGCTGAAGGCGGCTGTGCCTCCAGGAGGGGTGGGATGGGGCACTCTCTGATGGTCCTGGGTGGTAATAGCATGGGCTGGGGAGGTGCTACCTGCAACCAGCCACAGGCCTGAACAGATCCTGAGCAGGGGGCCTGTGTGTGTGCACATGCGCATGTGTACATGTGTGACTGCGTCAGCATATGATGAACTCGTGTGTCTGTGTCACTGAGTCTGGGGCTACATGATTACGCACCTCCCCTAGGGAGTGCATCTCAAGGTGTGACCGAACCCCTGCAACCGTGTGTGGGGTGGGTATTAACATGTGACCAGCAGCCAGGGCAACCCAGTGAAACCCCATCTCTACACAAAAAATTTAAAAATTAGACGGGCACGGTCAGGCGCGGGGGCTCACGCCTGTAATCCCAGCCGAGGCAGGCAGATCACGAGGTCAGGAGATCGAGACCATCCTGGCTAACACGGTGAAACCCCATCTCTACTAAAAATACAAAAAATTATCCGGGCATGGTGGCACGTGCCTGTGGTCCCAGCTACTTGGGAGGCTGAGGTGGGAGAATCCCTTGAGCCTGGGAAGTTGAGGCTTCAGGGAACTGTGATCGCACCACTGCACTCCAGCCTGGGTGACAGAGTGAGACCCTGTCTCAAAAAACAAAAAATGTGACCAGCTGCATGTCTGGCTGCTGTGTGTGTGAACCCACGTGTGTGTTTGTGTGTCTGAATGAGCAGTGGCATCTAGAGGAATAAGTGAGGCAAGATCAAGCGTGTTCTGGCTGCTTAGGGCCACAGTGGACCCCTCTGAGACCCCATCTGTGGCCCCCTGTGAGTCCTCATGACCTCTGTTAACCAGGCAGCCCAGGAGGCAGTGCCGCCGGCAGACATCGTATTCTCAGTGAAGAGCCCACCGAGTGCCGGCTACCTGGTGATGGTGTCGCGTGGCGCCTTGGCAGATGAGCCACCCAGCCTGGACCCCGTGCAGAGCTTCTGCCAGGAGGCAGTGGACACAGGCAGGGTCCTGTACCTACACTCCCGCCCTGAGGCCTGGAGCGATGCCTTCTCGCTGGATGTGGCCTCAGGCCTGGGTGCTCCCCTCGAGGGCATCCTTGTGGAGCTGGAGGTGCTGCCCGCTGCCATCCCACTGGAGGTGCAAAACTTCAGCGTCCCTGAGGGTGGCAGCCTCACCCTGGCCCCTCCACTGCTCCGCGTCACCGGGCCCTACTTCCCCACTCTCCCGGTCCTCGGCCTGCGGGTGCTGGAGCCACCCCAGCATGGAGCCCTGCAGAAGGAGGATGGACCTCAAGCCAGGACCCTCAGCGCCTTCTCCTGGAGAGAGGAATGGCTGTGAGAGAGGCCCAGGGGCTGCAGCCCAGCTCTGGGGGCAGAGTAGAGGGAGCCCCAAGGACTCCCAGTCTGGGGGTTATACACAGAGAGGAGACGGGGAGTCACATTTCAGAAGCACCTATGCTTTAAATACTGTATCTCCTTTCTTCCTTACAACTCCTCGGAGCCAGAACTAATGGTCCCCATTTTCCACCAATGGAAGCTGAAGCCCTAAAAGAGTCAGTCTCCTCCTGCACCCAAAGGCAGGGCGTGAAGCGTGCTGCTGGGGCCTGACTGCCAGCCCTGGGCCTGCCTCTAGGTGGAAGAGCAGCTGATCCGCCTACGTGCATGACGGGAGCCAGACACTGACAGACAGTTTTGTCCTGATGGCTAATACCTCCGAGATGGACCACCAGAGCCATCCTGTGGCCTTCACTGTCACTGTCCTGCCTGTCAATGACCAACCCCCGGTCCTCACCACAAACACAGGCCTGCAGGTGAGAGTATTCCTGGGACCAGCCCCCATTTCTGCTTCCAGAAAGAGGCCAGCGTCCCCTACTTCCTGGTACAGAGCTCCCTGTCTCTGAGCCTCAGTTTCCTCCTCTGCAAAATGGGGACACTGCCGCATGCCTCATGGGGTTATTGGAAGGAGAGATGTGAGATTGTGCTGAAATAGAACATAGGTGGGAGATTTTGTTACTGGACACTTGCAAGTGTGGTAGGCAGACTTCTGAGTGGCCACAGGTGGCTCTGCTGTTCCTTCTCCTGTGGCTCAGGACCAGAACACCTGACAGAATCACTTACAAACCTTTAAGGGCAGGCATCAGGGCGGAAGCCATTAAGCTTCCCACCTTCACCCCAGCAAGTGAAGGCCACAGCTTGGCTCCCCAAACTCCTGCCCCTTGTGCCACAGCAGAGCAGGGCCCCCATTTTTGCAGAGGTGGAAGTTGAGGCCCAGACATGGGATGGAACTTCTCCATGGTTGCAAAAGTAGTTCTGGTGGAACAGAAAGGGCATGGCTTTACAAAGCCCACATGGCAGGGCTTTAAACGCCAGCTTCTGGGGTGTGTCCTCCTCGGTCAGGAGCCACTGAAGGTTCCACAGGGGGGCTGACTTGGGCTGTCTGTGACATGGGGCGCCGAGAGAACTTTGGTGGTCTAGGATGTGCCCATAGAGGGTGGCCTCATGGTGCGGAGGCCACAAAATAGTGGGACACAGCACCCTAGAACCACAGGCCAGGACAGCTATGTGGCAGCATGGCCACCAGGTGGTGCCATCCACCCGTGTTTGCTCCGGGAGCCCAGTGCTGGGGTCCTGTCCCCCACATTATGGCCCCTCCTGCCAGGGCTGGGCCTGAGGGCTCCCTGGGGCCAGGGGAGGAAGCCCAGGAATGCCAGAAGGCTCTGTTTTCCGGGCATGTGAGTCCCACTGCAGCTCTGCTTGCAAGTAATTGACCCAGCAAGACTGGTACCAGGACCTCAGGAACAGGCACCTGCTCTGCTTGCAAGTGGGAGGCCTGAAAAGGGGTCCCCTTTGCCCAACATGAGGAGGGCCTGTAACTGCTCTGGAAGCACCTGGGCCCATCCCACGCTGCTTCTGTGCTGCAGAACAGTGACAACCATCAGCACCCCACTCTCTGCACCACCCACCCCTCCCTCAGCTGGAAGGAGGGCCTGTTTCTAAAATCACCACTCCCACCTGTGCCTAGCCCTGGCCAAGCACACACAGAGGCTCTGAAAGGAGACCCCTCCCCCACCAGTGAGACAGATTAAGGAGCACTGTTGGTCAGCGTTGGGGGTTTCTGGGGGTGAGAACTTGGTGAGGGTAAGAGCTGGGGCCTTACTGGGTAGGGGATATAAGCTGGCCTTGAGGGACATGCAGGACTAGGGCAGATGGAGAGCAGGGAGGCTGGGCCTGGAGGGTGACCTTCCCTGGGGTCTTCCCTGGGGTGACAGGGAAGGTGAATGCGGGAGGGCCCTTTGTTCAGGGGAGTCAGAGTGGCGCCAGCCTCGATGCCACCTGAGGGCCTTAGCTGCAGCAGGACTGGAGCCCTGGTGGCAGCCCAGGGCCAGGGAGGAAGGGGTGGGTGAGTGTGGCAAGGCAGAACCTTCACAGGCCTGTGTTCCCAGATGTGGGAGGGGGGCCACTGCGCCCATCCCAGCGGAGGCTCTGAGGAGCACGGACGGCGACTCTGGGCCCGAGGATCTGGTCTACACCATCGAGCAGCCCAGCAACGGGCGGGTAGTGCTGTTGGGGGCGCCGGGCACCGAGGTGCGCAGCTTCATACAAGCCCAGCTGGATGGCAGGCTCGTGCTGTTCTCACACAGAGGTGGGTGCTGAGGGCTGGGCCCCGGGTTCCTGCTGCCCATGGGGGTGCCCTGAGATGGGGAGCCAGCTCAGGCCAGCTGGACCCAATGCCCCTGTCCCCAGGAACCGTGGATGGAGGCATCTACTTTGGCTTCTCTGATGACAAGCACACTTCCTCCGGACACTTCTTCTGAGTGATGGCCCAGAAGCAAGTGCTCCTCTTGCTGGAGGGCAGCCGGACACTGACTGTCTGCCCAGGTGGGTGTGCTGATCGTGGGCATTCCTGGGTGCCGGGAGCTGGGGCGGAGCTGAGGGTGGCATGCCAGGATCACGCTGCCTCTCTGCAAACACAGGCCTGGGTCTGGATCTCAAAGGGTGATGGCCCCTTGTGCCTCTGGCAGAGTCCATCCAGCCACTCAGCATCCAGAGCCTCAGAGCCAGCTCCAGCACAGGCACCGACCCCCAGCTCCTGCTCTACCGTGTGGTGCGGGGCTCCCAGCTAGGCCGGCTGTTCCACGCCCAGCAGGACAGCACAAGGAAGGCCCTGGTGAACTTCACTCAGGCAGAGGTAAGGGCCCCACTCTGGAGCCACCACTCAGATGCCCCCAGCCTCAGGTGGCCGCTGTGCCATGGACATCATGTGGACACGGGTGCCAGCTCTGGCATCACTGGCAGCAGACACCCCCAGGCTTGCCATAGTCCAGGCCCTGGTGTCCTGCCTTCCAGGAGCTGCCAGGCTGGCAGGGCAAGTTCATGTTCCCAGAAGGGGGGAGAAGGATGCAGGAAGTCAGGGATACAGGGCCCTAGAGCAGGGCTGGGGTCTTGGGGTGTGGCTTCCAGAAGGAAGCTACAGCCAGACCCAAGGGTCTGGAGAGGGGGCACCATGTGGGGGCACTAGTGGCACCCCAGTAGCTGGTGAGGGGTAGTGCTTGGTCCAGAGAGATGGAATTGGAGGTGAAGCGGCTGCTGGGCCTCTGGGCAGAGGTGTGAGCCTGGGGCTCAGGTCAAGTGCCAGCCAGAGGCAGAGTGGATCCTAGGGGCAGATGAGCTGATGAAAGGCAGCTGAGTCGGCCAAGAGGGTGAAGCCGCTGTTCATCCGTCCTGGTGGCTTCAGAGACCACCAGGAAGAACTAGAGCTCTCAGCTATGGGTAGCAGCAGACTCTCTGTGATAACTGTGCCATGGGGGCCAGCCCAGTCATCACTTAAATGAACACCTCTCCCCGAAGGCAGAACAGGAGTTGTTCCATAGCAAGGCAGAGCGGGGCAGACTCTTCCGTGGGCCGTCCTGGGCAGGTGGCGTACCTGATGCTCCCACCAGGAGGCTGCATAGGCATCTGGACCCAGCACATGACAGTGAGTTCTGGGTAGGGGGCGTTCTTGCGGGTGCAGAGCTGACTCTGTCACTCAGGAGTCACGGCACGTGATACTGCCCCAAGTACCTCCAGAAGGGTCCCCCTGCCAGCCCTTGAAAATGGCAGAGCCCACCCCTAGCCCCCTTTCCAAGCTCCCTTGCTTGGGCAGGGACCTCCTGAGCCTGGCACTCTCCCTCCTGAGAGGTGCAGATGGTATTCAGCAAGTGCAAAGCCAAAGTCCCCGCCCAGCAAGTGGCTCAGATGGGGAGCCTTTGGGCATCTGGAAGGAGGTGGCTTTGACAGGTGGAATAAAGTTTCTTGGGCTTCTCACATCAACACCTCCCAGTCCCGGGTCCTGTATTTCCCTGGAGCCCCACTCCTGCTATGGTCCCCTCCCCACAATGAGATATTTGTCAGGCTGGTGTCTACAGCCTGCGTACCCTCAGTTGCTGGGAGCCTTTGTCGAGAATGCCCAGGAATGGGGAGGGCACGGGACCAGGCCATCAGCAACCCTCTCGCACTCTATAGTCCCATGTTACTCAGAGCTTCCCGTGCCCCAGCAATATGAAGGACTAGATTGAATGGGCACCAGGGGTCCAGGCTGGCAGTGCCATCCAGGAAAGTGGGGAAGAGGCTACGTGGGCTACCTGGCCCACTCGGGGAGGAGGGCGGGACTGGGTATTGTTCTGACAGCAGCCCTGTCCCACAACACTGAACTGGGCAGGGAAGGGGTCAGGTGTCCCCCTGACATGGGGCTGGATTCCAGAGCATGGGACCTGGCCACCAGAACTGGCTGTCTCCATCCAAGGCACTGGGACCATGGATGCTGGAGCCACATGTGGCTGAGGGCTGGCGGAGCCACATGAGCGCTGAGTCCCGGAGGTGGTCATTTCTGGGGAGGGGGCTGTGGGGCTCATCCCACCTGCCCCCTTCTTTCCAGCACTTGCATGGTGCTTCCCTCTGTTTTCACTCTTGGCGGCCGCCCCACACGTTGCATTCCTCCTCCTTTCTTCTTCTCGCTGTCCCCCATCTTCCATTCCATCCAACTCCTATCCCAGCCCCTGGGGAGCCTACCTCAGGTCAGAGAGTCTGAACCCCGAGATGCTCTGGGTGTGTGGATTTCCTTCAGCTACCCTGATGTCCCCACTTCCAAGTCCTGACTCCTTTGAGCCATCCCAGGGGGTGTCTGGCCACTGGACCACAGGAACAGAGGCCAGGCTGTGACTGTGTGACCATCAAGGTGTGTGATGTGTATGTGGGCTTGCACACGAGTGTGAGTGTAAGAATGGCACCAGGCCTGGGCTAGGACAGAAGCAGCTGGGAAAGGAGCCTGGGGGCCATTGGCAATCTGATTTTTTCTCCACCCCCCTACCACCCTACCTGGTCTAAACCAATGTGGTAGGGGTGGCTGCAGGGGCAGGGATGGGAGTGTCTGAAGCCTGCTTCACTCCCAAAGATTTCTAAGGAAAAGCATTCTGCATCCTCTGGCTTGGCCTTGTTGACCCATGGCCTCTTTCAAGGACATTCACTCTGATTCCCAGTGTGCCGTATCCACTGGCCATGTTCTCTAAGAACAATAGCATCTGTTTTTGTCTCCAAATGACAGTAGGGTAGGGCTGTGGGTCCAGCGCCCATAAACCAAAATGAGGCAGGGATTGGGGCTTGCCCTATGATGTGCTGATGATCCACAGAAATGGGTAGAGGCAAGCAGCCTAGCATTGGGCAAGGGCACTGGACTGGGAGTCCAGAGATGCTGCTTCACCCTGGGGCTTTAGGCAAGTCCCTTTCCCTTCCAGAGCCTCAGCATCCTTTCTATCAAATGATGACTTTCTGCTTTCTCCCAGGGTGGCCGTGGGGATCAAGGGAGACAGTGGCCATAGGGATGCTGTGTTAACTGCAGATGCGGCCATAGGAGCACTTTGCTAACTGCCAATGTGAGTTCAGACTCCAGAGTGTTTGGCACCCAGGTTTATGGTGAGGTGTGACATGTGGGATGTAAGGTTTGATGCCTGCTCCGACTCCAGTCTTGCTAACACATGCGAAACATTTGGCAAATCATGACCCTGCCTTGGGGAAGAGAGCAGTCTGGGAGAGCTTCTTCAAGGCAGCCCGGCTTCAACGCAGTCCGGGGCATGACTGAGATAGAATTATGTGGTGAGAAATTGGAGGGTATCTGGGTAAAGAGCAGCAGTGTGGGCAGTGTGGGCAGAGGTGTAGTGTGGGCCGCATTGAGGACAGCCACTGGCCAAAGCAGGGAACGGAGACGGAATGAGGAAGAGTTCTGTAGGGAGGGTGGGGCATAGGGTGGAGAACTTCAAAGTCCAAAGAGTATGACTTACTGGGGCTCAGTGCTGTAGGTAATAGGGAGCCATGGAAGGCTCTTAGGTGGAGAAATGACAGCTGGACATTAGCGAGCAAGCCCTGTCTCCATGAGCAACACGGGTGGTCCTCCGAGCACGCCAGGCACGAGTGTGCAGGGAGCTGGTGCAAATGCCTCTGTGTGTGGGTGAGCTTCCATGTTGTGACTCTGCCCACGTGTGTGCTTCAGTGTGCTGAGTGGCTGCATGCCCCAGATCTGTGCTGCACATGCCAGCCAGTGAGGGTGCTGGGCACTGGGAGGTGGCAGGGAAGGAGGCGTATGCGTGTTGTGGGCATGTGTGTTAGCATGTGCATGCTGGCTGTGGGGCCTCACAGCATGTGTGTGCACACCCCGGCATGTGCGTGTGTGTGTGTCCCCCAACCACAGGCCTGCACCACCCATACATGTGAGCTGCCATGTTGATTTGATGCCGTCTTTCAGAATCACTATCAGTAGCCCCTGAGGAGCATCAGCCATGGTAGGTACATGCCTCACCGCCTGCTGCATGAATGGTGTTCCCGCCCCGCTGCACCAGCTCCACACGGGGGCACACCAGGGACTTCAGATCCAGGCTTCCTGCCCCTCCCTTCTGGAGCTGCAGATTTGCTCTTTCCTCTTTCTGTCCTCATGCTGCTGGCTCTCTCATCTCCCTTCCCTGCAAGCCATGGGACTCAGTGCCACTGCCCAAGGCCTCCATGGCTGAGCCTGGGGGCTCTTGGAACAGGCTCCATGCCCAAGCTGGCAGACATGGGTGCTCTCTGGAGCTGTCAGAGAGGGCAGAGAGCTTGTGGTTTATGGTGTAGGGGCTGGGATCTTGGAGGGGGTTGTGTGTGGGGCTGGACTCTGAGGCGGCCAGAGGTCTAGGAACGCTGTACCTGTCGTGCAGTCTGAGTCATGCTGCCAGTATCCAGCTCCCAGCCTGGGAGTGCTGAGAGCCAAATCCACTGCAGAGCAGGGGTGATAGTCCGGGTCCCACCTCCTTTATCTGTTGGCAATCTAGTGGTGATCTGGGATAAAACCCTGAGACTCCCATACACACGGTCATCCCACAACACACTTCACAGGCCAGGCAGGGACACACAGCCCCCTTCCCTTCCTCTGAGGTACCATCATAGCCGCTAGCGTGTGACCGAAGGCAGGGTCCCTGGCCCCCAGTGAAGCACTACCACCGGCCAGCAGGCTCATGCACCTTGGCCTGCTGCTCCTAGGGGTCACCTGTGCTATTCAGCCAAGGGGACCACAGTGCCTGCTGGCCCAGCTGACATCTGCCTAGCGAGCCCACCTGCCTCTCCTGCCATGGACTCTCCCTCTTTTGCTTTTCCCAGCAGGAAGGACCCAGCCTCAGCTATGAAACCCGCAGCCCCCCCACTCCACAACCAACTGAGGCTCCCCTCTTAGACTTATAAGTCTATGGCCAGTGGCATCCGGCTACCTGCCCTCCCTGCCTTCCCCAGGGTCCCTTCAGAGGACCTTGGACTTTCTGACCACTCAGAGGGGCCTCTGGTGCTCACTCCAGCCATCCATCCCTTATAGCTTCACCATTTTGGTTCAAGCAGTGTTCCTTATCAGGCCAGGTGGCTGTTGGGTGGGGCTCCCCAAGCAAGAGGTGGCCCTGGGCCAGTGGGTTGAAAGAGAGGGTGACCAGAGAAGAGAGAAGCCCAAGGCGGCTGAGCATTGGTCTGAACTGTGGGTGCACTGCCTGGGTGCTGTGGGAGAGGCCAGCGTGTGTGGCCTGGGGAGGGCTGCCGCAGCCCCCAGGCACTACCTGTGAAGCTCTGGCTCCTCCCTCCTTCCTCCTCCCCTTTCCCTTCCAGCCCTCCTTTTCCAGGAATCTTTGCTACACTCGCACGCACGTGCACCCTCCCTGCCCCGGCCCTCCCACGGCTGCTGCAGCATGCCCGCCCGTGCTCTGCGCTTACCTCACCAGCTCTCTGCTTGCTTTTCTCTCTCCTATTTTCTCTCTGCTTCTCTCCAACTGCCAGCTGATTGGGTTAGGCAAGTCCGTCCCGTCCTGAGAGCCCCAGCCCCACTCTGACCTCTAAACAGATCCTCCTCTTCTCAGAGGCCTCCCTTTCCAAGCCTGCCTGGGCGGGTGTCCTGTGACTTCACAGTGGCTCCCCAGCCCCAAAGCCAGCCCCCTTCATCTGTGACTTAGTCTGTCGTAGTGGTGAGCTGACACATCCAGGTGTGACCGTTGCTGAAAACTTGGGCCCCTTCTGTGGTATGCCCTGCCCTGTTCTATAAATATCTATAAATACTCATATATACACCTACACATGGCCGACCGCCTCGCCTCTGGCACTGGGAATCAGTCACCGTGCTGTCCTTGTGGAATCTTGTGGCCCAACAAGAGGAAGGTCTCCCCTGACACTGCCCCTCCAAAGTGCGCCACCTCCAGTGAGCCTCCCTGTCATGCCCGGCCTGTGGACAGCCAGCCCCCGCCATCCCTCCCACCCCCCACCAAGCATGGGGGTGCTGCGCAGGCAGCTAGCTGTGTGGCCTGACAGTCTCTACCAGTCCTGGAGTCCCTCGGCTGAGAATCAAATCCATTTCTGGATGATGGGGAATGTGTCCTCTGCTGGCTGTGTTCTCTGTGGAGCTCAGGGGAGGGAAAAGGCCAAGCCATTTCTAGGGTGCTTTTGGGAGCGGTGTAAAGGCCACAGCCTTTCCAAGGGACACTTTTCCTGGAAAGTCCCTGGAGCTTAGCTGGCTCTTATCCTGTGAAGCTGGCTCTGGCCACTAGGGAGCAGGGCCATGAACTCAGCCTGGAGGGAGGCTGCAGGACAGCTGGCACTCTAGAGGGACAGACAGAACAGGCCACCAGGTGCACCGGAGGGACAGACAGAACAGGCCACCCAGTGCAGACAGGAGAGGGAGGCAAGGGGACAGAACGGAAGATGCCTGGGGTGGATGGAAGTCAGTGCCCTTGGGTGCTGGTATCTGCCTTCCCGGCCACCACTAGATCAGGCTTCTGAGCCTGTTGGCTGTCAGGGCTGGACTGTGCCCCATAGGCGCCATGGCAGTCCCTGTGAAATCCACCAGGTGTCACCAGGCGGCATACAGGTAACAGGCCTGGAAGGTCCCCAACAGCCCAGCTGGACATCTCACTCTGGGGCTCTTCATTCAGTGGCACAAACTCCAGGACCCAGTGAGGGAAACGGGAACCCACCAGGCTGAGCAGTATGGCTAAATCCATTTACTCCAAAATGAAAAGCAAAATAAACAGGAGTCGCATCACCAAGGCAGCCAGGACCCCATCCCCGCCTCCTTCCTCTGTCCTGTGCTATCAATAGGTAAGTTTCCCAGCCATAAATAATGATTAGAACCTCCTCCTCATACGCCAGCTCCAGCCTCCGCTACGTATAATACAAGGGGTGGCCCTACCCCCTGGAATATACAAAATGTTACACAGATACTACATGTACACTGGGGAACGGGGGCCACCCCAGCAGCCCGAGCCCTCACCTGCTCTACAGTTAGCCCCACTGTCCTGCCTCGGCTGCCTCTCTGAATAAGATGGGAGACCCCTGAGGGAAAAGTTGCTTTGGTGAGAGTAGGGAGGCCATGAGGCCTCCTCCAAACAAACAAACCAACTCCACCAGCCTCTGGCTCTTCAATAACAAACATCATTATCCAGAAATTTAAGGGCTCAGCCCTGGTCAGGTGGCAAAGGGTCTGTTTGTCTCCCTCCATTAGACAGGGGTCTTGTCTTGCTACCCTAATGGTAAAGGGGTGACTGGAAAGGGGTGGTTGGTACATGGTGGGGGCGAAGACTCCGGTCCCACTTCTCCAGGCTTATGCCGACAGAGGCCTGGTTTTATTTTTATCACATGACTTAAAAAAAAAGCCCATAACTTCCTTGTCATAACTTTTTAAAATACTTTCCATAAAACATTTTTCTACTTTTTTTCACAACTTCTTTTGCCACAGCTTTTCCACAGCATTTTTTATCCCATAACTTTTTCATCCCACAACTTTTTAAAATTCCCATAACTTTTTAGTTTATGTTCCTTTAATAAACACACTTGCATAGTTACAACTTTGTAAAAATAAAACCGATTATCTCGGCCGGGCGCGGTGGCTCACGCTTGTAATCCCAGCACTTTGGGAGGCTGAGGGGGGCGGATCACGAGGTCAGGAGATCGAGACCACGGTGAAACCCCGTCTCTACTAAAAAAAAAATACAAAAAATTAGCCGGGCGTGGTGGCGGGCGCCTGTAGTCCCAGCTACTCGGAGAGGCTGAGGCAGGAGAATGGCGTGAACCTGGGAGGCAGAGCTTGCAGTGAGCCGAGATTGAGCCACTGCACTCCAGCCTGGGTGGAAAAGTGAGACTCCGTCTCAAAAAAAAAAAAAAAAAAACGATTATCTCATGCCAAGTGTGCCCAGCATTTGCACAGTCTCAATACTTTTAATACTATAGTTTTCAAGACACATAAAATTTTAAGGCAAAAACAGCACTTTGCAACAATTTAATAATTTATTACATTACAGTAGCAGCACAGTAGCAGTCAATAATGCCACTTTAGACAAAAGTCAGTATTTCCATTATACATTCTGTTTACAGGAATTCATAAATTGGTAAAAGTCATTCTAAGAAAACTTGGCAAATAAAGGTTTGGACTGGAATTGGCATCTCTCTCTACTTTTCCTTCCTCCAGTTTCTTTGTTTAAAACTACAGTATTCATATTTTGAAATGTTTTAACTTATCTCAAAACATTAACATAGCAGTTACATTTTTGAATAGTTATTTTAAAGTGACTGTAAGATAAAGTTTTAGAGAAAGTATTATGGATAGGGCTGAGTTACATTTTCACATTTTCTAAAAATCAGCTTTGGTTTTAGAACTGATTTTTTTCATTTCTGGAAAACCTATCAGGTTTAATCAGATACTTTAAAAATAATGACCATATATTGCAATTTTTAAATAGGTATTTTGATTCTTTACTTCCTACAGAAATTCAACTTTATTCCGTTGAACTCACATTTTAAAATTCTATATTTCTGATGAACTCTAACCTTCTAATTTTGCCTTCTAAGCAAATTGAAAGCTGCCTTATACTGAATGAGGAAGAGAACAAATACTTGGCTGAATGAGGTATTGCAAAAGACCGCATGAGCTTTGAAGAAAGACTTAAGTTATTGTCACAGGATTTCCATTCTTTGTAGCTTTTTCTGAAACACAGGACAAAATACCTACACAAAGGGTGGTATTTCAGTTAACATAGTACATTTATTTTCCAGATTGACATCCAGCTTAAATATGCCAGTGTGTGATTTAATCCATAGGTACCTGATGAACACATTATTGTCAGATTGGTTACAGATGCTAAACGCTATCTGAAGGTCATTCCTAGTCATTTATCTTTATCAGGGTAAAAGTGAAGTGATTTGAACTATAAAAATTCCTTTGAAATAATTTATGAATGTATTAGGTAAACCCAGTTTCAGAATTATAAAGAAAAACTGTTAGACCAAATAAGGGGGCTCATTAACAGTGGTACGATTTCTAGCCCAAGGGTTTAAAATGGACTTAAAGTAACTGTCTTTCAAGTGAACTCAAATAATGCAAAAGTGGCAAGTTCACAAAATAGAAGGCAAGAACAGGACCTTAAGTCCATTTTAAACCCTGAGGCTAGAAATCGTACCACTGCTAATTAGCCACATTATTTGGTCTAACAGTTTTTCTTTATCATTCTGAAACTGGGTTTATCTAATACATTGATAAATTCACACAATTTGGAAGAGTCGGTTGAAGTCACAATAACCCAATATTTGCACTCTCTCAGTGAATGAAGGCAAATCTGTTATTTCATCTGTAAAATCATATTATTGCTCTCCTATTAATGTCATATTTATAAAAGTATCATGAGGTTGTCAAATGCTAAAAATGGAGATGGTCTAGTAACTAGAAATCCCATCCCAGAGAGTGCACATACATCTCTCCCTGCATCCTAATAATGTGACGTATTTTGGAACACAGACATTAGAACTTCGGGAAGTTTTAGCTGTTGATTCTTTCCCAAGCATCATAAAGTTATGATTTAGGCAATGTATGACTGAAATAACTCATCATGTATAAGCACATTAACATAAATATGGCACAAAACATGCCTCTAACTGAAACCGAGAGGTATAAAAATGTATTTCACTTTGTGAAGAACTCTGTGAGGAAATATAACTGTGATTGTATAGACACTTTTCCTCATAATACTTTGATTTTCACAAACAGTAGATTGCACTGTGGCTTGTAAACATTTTAAGTTGCATAAACTTCACCTTGATTTTCATATGTAGTATAATACTGTCTACTAAAACTCCTTTTTGTTTCAACTAAGTACTGTCACATATATTGGTTTATAATAATGGTTTTTTTTTAAAAGTGTTTTCCATTCAAAGAAAAGAAGTAAATTCCTATGTCAGAGTAACCAATGTGGTTGAAGAATAGGTATTAGCCAGAGAGGTCTAGATGGTAAAAATCAATCTTCTAGCCTCAAAGAAGCTCCATGAACATAGAGGAAGGCCAAGTGTCACACAGCTTTCCTTCACTCGAATTCATTCTTGACTAGAGCCTGTATGCCTCTTCCAGGGACATTTAAGCTCTTAAAGGATTTCTTACAATCTTTACTAAATACATTAAGAAGAATGCCAGCCAGTGCCCTTTTGTGTACTGGGACATCTACTCATGTGATTAAAACAGGGAACATGAACTCTGACTTTAAAATGTATTGTAGATATAAATGCTCTAAGCTAGAAAAGGTTTTCCACATCCACAGTCAATGATGGGAGCCTTTCATTCCTCAGAAATGATCCCTTTTTAGGTCATCGAGAAAGGGTACAACTGCTGCAGCTCATGATGCAATATCTTCAAGAGCCCAGAGCACATACAAATCCTAAGGGAGCCACCATAGTACAGCACTCATTCTTGGCACCAGAACACATGAAACACTATCCTGCGCACACCTGCCAGAGCAGGCCACTTTCCTCTTCTGTGAGATTTAAAAAGCTCCCCAAAATGTTATTATTCCCATCCCCAACACACAGAAAATAGGAGAAAGGCTGTTTCCAGTTCTCGGCCTTTAAACAACTCTAAAGGTCAGTACTCACAGTGGCATATTACAAAGTAATAAACAGTGCGCACTTGAGGGCAAACCACATATTGAGCTAATGAAGAGCTCACTGTGGTTAGGATTCAATCAAACGTAACAGCAGAACATAAGCACATTTTATCTGAATTCTGTAATGAATATACATGCTGCACTAACATTAAAAAAGCATGGCAGCCTATTCCAAACCAGCAAGAATAGTTTTGTGCAGATAGTGGGTCTTTGTGTGTTTGAACTCCCACTACCTAAGGGCAAACTCGATATGTGTACTAATGACCTACAATTCTCAAAAAAGAAAAATGCTAAACGATGCCAGAGTGAACATCAGGGAAAGACCCACTCTCCCTTAACTTTTTACAAATAAATTTAAACTGTAAATTAGAAACACAAATAAACGTGAGTGGCTCTAACATTCAAATGGAGTAAATGAATTGTGTGGGAGATTAACCCCATCACTTTTTGTTGTTGTTTTAAATTTCTTGACCAGCTCTTAGATGATGATGATGTTTACCTCCCTGTTCTTGGCTGCTCGGTAAAAGAATGGCATGCAGGGTTTGCTGGGCAAGCCTGGGTGCTCCTGGGTGTCCTGCATTACAGGAAGCAGCTGCGTGATCTTCTGTGCAGTGGGGTTGTCATGGGGAGAACACTCCCTGGCCGCTCCTGGTGCAGGCTCCATGCTGTTGTCCAGGCTCACCTCATAAAAATCTTCAGAGAGAGGGAGGCGGGGGTCTGAGCACAGTGCTAGCCTCCCCTGCTCCTGCCTGCCCACCCCACCTGAGGGCTCTACTCAGCACTCTGCCCGTTGGCAGCCCCAAGTTCCTGGGGGGCTGGGGCCCCTGGAGCGGGCTCATTAACAGGGTTCTGGGCAGCGGTGAGGAATTTGTCATGCCCCTCGTTGTGGTCGCCTACAAGTGGCAACATCAGCTCCTACAGCTCCAGTAGATTCGCCTGAATGGAGGGGTGCTCAGCTGCCACTCCGGAGCCGGCACCAGCGCCCATGTCAACCCCCACCCCCACAAAGATGTTGCACACCCTACCTTCATTTCCTCCTCATTCTGGGCCAGAATGATGGCATCCTCCATCTCCTGGTGCGCGTGTTTGGCACTGCCCCCTGGCTCTCATGTATGGTGATGTACTCTCCTGAGAGAGGACACGGCTCAGACACTGGGGCCCCTCCAACGGCCCTGCAGCTCCCCCTGCCATGCCCTGGCCTCCCGCTCACTCATGCCATCTGTCGCTCCAGAGGGCTGGATGACTCCAAGCTCTAGTTTCTCCACCTGCTCCTTCCCATCCGCCTTCTCCTTCGGGAGGTCCATAAAGCTGCTCTGGAGCCAAAATAATGGGGTCACATCTCGGGAGTGACCTGTCCTGCCCCACCCCCACTTTTCTAAGCCCATGCCAGGACTCACTCACCTTCACCTGCTCCATGGCCTCCTTCAGGACCCAGTAGCTCTCCCCACACACAAACTCACCCCCAGTCCCTGGGGCCGGGGCCTCTGCCTCTGGCTCCTTCCAGGCCGAGGCCACCAGATGAGCCAGGTGCAGGCAGCACAGCCTTCGCACCTTCCGCTGCCCACATAGCCGTGCCTGCTCCTCCTGGGAACTGGCTCCAGCGGAGTTGAAAAATGCCACTTGAAGGCAAGAGGTGAGTATTCTTGTAGGGGCATACACAGAACAAATGGGGCAGGGAGGTGAAGCACAGCCCCTTCCCTTGGGGCCTCAGAGAGTGCACCTGTTGGTTACAGGTGAAATGGCGTCTGACCACTGGCTCCCAGAAGGGGTGAGGGTCCAGAGCAATCAGAAGGCGGGAAAACCAAGAGCATAAGGGGGTCTGGGAGGGACCACAGAGGAAGGCGGCAAAGTAGGAGCAGGGAAAGTCAGGCTCACCGTGGCCTCCCGGCTCTCCAGGTCCTCTGGGATGTTTGACGTGGGCCGAGGCGCCTCCTCCTCCCCACCGTCCAGATCTTCTCTATCTCCTGTGGGGAGGTGGCCAGAGGGGTCCTCATACAACCCAACAAAGGTGGTACTGTGAGCCCACCACTGTCCCCACCCTTACTGTGTAACCCTGAGCCAGACCCTCCCCAAAGGGGAATGAGCTGCTGTTCTTTATTTTTCATTTTAAGAACCAAGATCTTGCTACATTGCCCAGGCACAGTCCCACTACTTGTCAGTGCGGGAGTCCTGACCTGCTCCCTTTCTGATCTGGGCCAGTTCATTCATCCTTAGGCAACCTGGTGGCCCCCTGTTCCCAGGAGGTCACCATGTTGATGCTGAACTTAGTGCAGAAACCCAGTTGGCATAATGACCAGCTGTTCTAAAGGTCTCTTCCAACTCCTCAATCCTATGCTGCTAACAGTTCCCCCTTCCTCCTGGGGCTCTCTCCTCTTCATCTGAGTGGTCTCCTGTACCTTCTCCAGGGAGAGCCATGAGGCTCAACTGGGTCTCCAGCTGCTGGTTCCGCTGGCTGGCAGCTTCTAGGCGCTCCTAAGGGGACAGGAAACAGAGTGAGAAGGCACAGAGGTTGCCAGGTCATTCCCCTCGGGGGCCCATTCTCAGCAACTCCCTCCCCTGGGTCTCCTGCAACTTTTGGCGGGCCATCTCAGCCACCGCTTTGCCCCAAGCTTCCTGCTGCTGCAGCTGGTCCATGAGCTGGGTGTGCAGCAGTAACTGCCTGTGCAGCGCCTCCTTCTCAGAGGTCAGCTGCTGATAGGTGGCCACGTACTGCTGCAGGTGACCCAGGTACTCGTCTCACTGCTGCTGCAGACTCTGAGACTCTTGGCTCTTCAGCTCCACCTGCAGGAAGTCCCTGGGCATGAGGGCACATGGTGGCTGGCTTCCAGATTCTGGGCCCATTAATAGGGTAGCCAGGGCACTGTGGGGGCTCTGTCACCTGCCCAGGACCCTGGTCCCCTGCTCCAGGCCTAAGAGACTTCCTCCCTTGCCTAGAACCCCATGCCTCCTTCCCCAGCCTCAAATCTCACGTCCTTCTTCCCACCATTTAAACTGTAGGCCACAGACTGGTGGAAAAGCAGAGGGAGCCAACCACCATCTGCTAAGTGTGCTACATGCCTAATGCTTTCCATGTATTCTCCCATTCAATTCTCAGTGCCTCTGCAAGGAAAATGCTAACTTCCTTTTGAAGTTACAGAAACAGAGACTAAGAGATGAACAGTAGCTGAATGGTGACCGGCGGAACCGAGGCTGGAATCCAGTTTGAATCTAAGGAGGCTTTTTTGTTTTGTTTTGAGACAGTGTCACTCTGTGGCCCAGGCTGGAGTGCAGTGGTGCAATCTCAGCTCACTGCAACCTCCACCTCCCGGGCTCAAGTGATTCTCACGCCTCAGCCTCCTGAGTAGCTGGGATTACAGGCATGTGCCACCATGCCTGGCTAATTTTTTTGTTGTTGTTTTAATTTTAGTAGAGACGAGGTTTCGCCATGTTGGCCAGGCTGGTCTCAAACCCTTGACCTCAAGTGATTCTCCCGCCCCAGCCTCCCAAAGTGCTGGGATTACAGGCACGAGCCACCGTGCCCGGCATAAGGAGCCTCTTATACCACCATCTCTTCCCCTATGATTGGGGGAATCCATGCCTCTAGCTGGGATGATGATGTCCACATCTGGGAGGAGCCCAGGGATACCCACCTCTAAAAGTCACAGGGCAGGAAGCAAGAAACATTCATAGGGCTGCCCTGGAGGGTGCTGGGGTCACCTGCCCCCCAGCTGGAGCTGCCTTTGGCCTGGCACCTCCCCTCCCGAGGCTGGTGCCCGCCTCCCAGCCCTTCTTGGATGGGGCAGAGGTTACCATCTTCTTCACCTCGCCTGGCTTCTCCTGCAACTCGTTTGCTTCCTGCTCCAATTGCAGTGCGCTCTTCTCGTTGTTCTGCACAGAGAGAAGCAATCAGTGGCCATCCGCTGCAGCTGGGGACCCCTGAACTTGGTGTCTGCCTCCCATGTCACCGGGAAGGGTGGAGGCAGGTTAGAAAAATCATCCCCTCTCCCCCACAGCCATCAGAGGAGGGCCTGATGAGCTCTGGCTCACAGGTGCCTTTAGAAGTACCATTTCCTGTGAGGGCTACACTGTCCCATTTTACAGGTGGGGAAACAAAGGCCTGGAGGGATAGGGATGAGGGCAGGCTCCCCAGGTGGGGCAACCCACCAGATCCTCGAAGCCGCGCTGTGGCTCGGCCAGCTGCTTGTCGAGCCTGTGGTTCTGGGAGTGCGTGAGCCTCTCTTCCTGCTTTCGCAGCGTCGCCTCCTCCTTTCGCAGCCTCCCCTCCGCCTTTCGCAGCCTCCCCTCCGCCTTTCGTAGCCTCTCCTCCTCCTCCTTTCGCAGCCTCTGCTCCTGCTTTCGCAGCCTCTGCTCCTCCTTTCGCAGCCTGTCACCCTGCTCCTGTAGCATCTCCTGCTGCTCCTGAAGCTTCTGGTTTGTCTCACACAGTCTCTCCCGCTCCCACAGCATCCGCTCCTCCTGCTCTCGGAGCCTCTGCTCCTGCTCCTGGAGCCTCTGCTTTTGTTCCTTGCTCAGGAGACTCAAGGCCTGGTTGTTTTCCACCTGGGATTGGAGCTTTCCCTCCAGTACCTCCACTTCCTTCCTCAGCTGTTTGGCCTCATCTTGCAGCTGCTCCAACTCAGAGGTCCCTGCTGAGCCCCAGGGTGCCGGGGACTGGGGCTCAGCTGAGAAATGAAGCAGACAATAAGGGCCTCTGGATTCCCCACCCCCCCCCACCCCCCTCCAAAAAAACCCTCCTCTTGATGCATAGCTCCTCTCAGGCTTCCCAAACTTGGCCTCACTGCTAATGATTCCTCGCACCCGACGGTAGCCAATTTCCAAGCCACTTTCACATAGAGAGCACTGTGGGTGGCTGACAACGGACACCCCTCCCTCTTTGCTGATGGGGACCCTGAGGCTATGGAGATGACAAAACTTGCCGTCTTCTGGCACAGACCTCTTTCCCTCTGCCTCAAAGCCCTTACATCCACCCACCTCCCTGGGGCATTCTAAGCCACCCCCACAGACCTCTGATGCCACTCCTGCTCCCAGGTCACACCAGCCCCATCTTACCTATCTGGTTGTAGAGTTGGGACAAGCTCCTCTCCAGCTCCTCTATCCGCTGTATGTCACGTTTCTTCTCCTCTTTCAATGTAAGAGTCTGCCCAAAGCACAGGGGAAAGGGCCCTGGAGAGAGGGGCTGGTGGCTGGACAGGCTACCATCTCCCTCTCTGCCCCCATCTCCACAAAGCCCAGACCCATGACCACCTCTGGCTGTACTATTCCCATTTTACAGATGCCCAGAAAGATCCAGTGACCTATCTAAGATGGGGGGCTGAAGGGTCAGGTCTCACCTCCACCGACATTTTCCTCATCCTCTCCTGCCACCGGGCCCTCTCTGCTTTTATATGATAAGAATACTCGTTTCTCTCTAATTCCACTTGTTTAAGAGACTCTGTCATCTGCAAGAAATTGGCACAGAAGTTAGGAAGGGCTGTCACTGGTCCTCACCTGCTCCAGGCCACCTGGGGTCATCTTCCTTCCACATCCCTCCCTCTGCAAAGCCTCACCTGTGTCATGTGGGCGTTCAGCAGCGCCCCCTTCTTTAGGGTCTGCTTTAACCGCCGCTGGAGGATCGCTTCACTGCAGCTCGAGGACTGGATGGTGAAGAGTGAGAAGTTTCCATCTGGGGAGCCCAGGCAGTGCCCCTTAAAAGGGCTAGGGCTAGGCTCAATATACAATTCGGTTAGTAAAGATCAAGGCATTTCCAAGCCCGTGGCCTGCTTATTAAAAGAACTCAGTAAAGTTGGAAGGGACAGGGAAAGAGATCGAATTTACAGCTGGCTAACAGAGGCCCAGAGAGATCAGATAATATTGCTATTGTTATTGCTGTTATTACTACCACTGTTTGAACTGTTATGGAGTGCTTCACCAGGTTCCATGCTAGCAATCCCATTTAATCCTCACAACCACCATATAAGACAGTTACTAGGATTACCTCTACTGTGTACATGAAAAACATGGAGTGTTTGAGGTGAAGGGCTTGCCTAAGATCACTTAGACAGAGCTGGGATTTGAACACCCAGGTCTATCTGATTCTCTAAGCCCATTTTTCTTGCTGGGGGTGGGGGCACAGATAGGAAGGGGAAAATTAATCTTTTGTTCACTTTTTGAAAAGATGATACATTCGCATAGTCTAAAACTCAGAAGGTACAGAAGGGAAGTGTCTCCCAGGCACCCTGTTACTCTCTCCTGAGTTTTTTTATGAATGCTTGCAGACATGTTTTATGTATCTCATCATAGCATGTACACACACATACACACACACACACACACACACACAAACACACATTTCCTCTCTCTACAGAAATGGTAACATACTAAAGGTACTCTTCTGTACCTTCACAGTACAAGTACCAAATACCCCACCTAGGACTTAGCCAAGGCCACAGCCAGGTAAGGGCAGGGCAGGCACTTGGCCTCTGAGCTCTGCATCCAGTGCTCACTCCCCACAGTGCCCCCCAACTCACCCACAGCAGCTGACTCAGCCCCAGGCTGCCTCTAACAACCATACACAAAAGTAGTGAGAAATGACCATGCTGCCTTCTGGGCAGGACACTCCATCCTGCAGAAGGGACCTTTAGGCTCACTCCTCCATCTGGGAAGCCAGGCTGCCAGGGGATGGGGCAGCTGGTTGGACTCACCCTGTCCTCTTCCCGCTGCTGTGTAGACACAGCACAGAGAGCCCGCTCCAATTCTTGAATACGCTGTAAGGAGTATTGCAGGCGGCCAGCCAGATCCTTGGACTCTTCTGTAATGAGAGAGGTTGAGATGGGGCCCAAAGGACTCCCCCTAAAGACCTGTCAAAGTGCCAGGTTGAAGGATGATGGGATGCCCAGATTCCCACCTTCGAAGTGTTGGGCAGCACGTTTAGTATGGTAAAGGGCGGTCTTCAAGTCTTCCTTTTCCAACGTGAGGATGTTGATTGCCTGGAATTGAATGTTTGGGAGAAAAGCCAAGCAAGTGCTGAAAGAGAAGGAAAGAAACATTCTCGGGAGGACAGGAGAAAGCTCCCCACCCGCCACTCACCTCTAACTGCTCCGTTTGTGTTTCGTGTATTTCCTTGTTTGCTTTCTTTGCCTATAGGAAGACAGAGCTCTTACCACAGGGAGGCAGAGATGGCATAGCAAGAGACACACCCCCGGAATGCCACCAATGCCCCAGGACAGGCCCACCCATGGGACCAGGTTATCAGGGATCCTGTGGGGATGGGGTGGAATCTGAGTGGTCAGCCTTCTTCCCCAGGCTGGGAGTGGGCGAGACGAGATTTGGTGCCTCTACATCTGAGTGCCCCCCAAACCCGGCAGTCATGTTGTGAGCAAAGAAATCACGTTACTTCTTCCAGCTGATGTTTCAGTTTTTTCTTCTTCTGTTTCTGTGGGGAGAGTCAAATTCAGGTGACTGAGGGTGGCCCCCTCAACTCTACTCGCCAGACCAGGAAGCGGTAGGCAGGGGTCAGGAATGGATTTTAAAGGCAATGTACTCAGACCCAATGGCAAGAACTGGTCAACTCTCCTCAAGCTCCCAAAGACAGAGGATTTGTGTCTTTGTTGGCTTTTGCCCACGGCCACAGAACTCAAAGTCTCAATCTGGATTCTCTCGAAAGGACGGTAACATAAACCTCTAGAGACGGAGACTGAGAAAGACCCACCCTTCTGCCAGCTTGTGATTTAGAAAGGTGCCTTCATTCCACAAACAGTTACTGAGCACATACAGGACAATTATGGTTCTTCACAGCAGATATAGGATGGAAAAGGACAGACAGGAGCCCTTGGCCCTCAGGTTTCCATTCTAGAGGCCTTTAAATCTTGGACTTTCAGAGCTAACAGAGACCTTTGATGCTCTACCTCCTCCAGAAACATGAGCCCAAGGAGGAGAGGTGGCTTGTCCAGACTCAAAGAGGAAATTAGGGACTGAGTCAGGGCAGAAATATGGGGCCCCTGGCAACCAGTCAGGCTAGCGCTTCCCTGAGAGGTGACAACCCCAGGGCATGTGTGGCAATGATTGGAGTGGGGTGTCTGGAGGAGAGAGAGTTGGCAAAGAGGGCAGCGACAGAAGAGCCATGCTGCATGCTCCTTGCTCTGGGGTCCCTCCAGGTGAGGCCTGGGTGCTCCAGCTCCCCATGTGTCCTTGGCATCAGGGGCCCCCAACTCCTTTCTTCAGGGCCCCAAGGGGAACTAAGGCCCAGGATTGGCAGCGTGGACTCACGGGACCCCACTGGACTCTTACCAATGATTCTATGTTTTCATTTAGTTCATTGATTGTTGTGTAGCTTGACTGTAGGGCTACTTCCAGTTCTTGGTACCAGCTCTGAGGCACATGCAGACAGGAGGAGTTGGAGGAGGATTGTGGGGAGAGGTAAAGAGAATGATCATTAGGGCTGGGGTGTGTGTGGGCTGTCAGGCTGTCTCAGCTGGCGGAGCCCCTGCTGTGAGAGGAGGTTGGAGGGCTGGCCTGCAGGGTCACTGCACCTTGGCCCAAGGCCTCTTACCTCCAGATCCTTCAGGGTAACAGATGATGTGGGAATTATAAAAATGAGAAATTCAAACAAATTACATAGGAAACAGTTATGGATATAGAGAAAGTATAAAACAGCAGGGGTCCGGGCATGGTGGCTCATGCTTGTAATCCCAGCACTTTAGGAGGGTGAGGCGGGTGGATCACTTGAGGTCAGGAGTTCAACACCAGCCTGGCCGACGTGGTGAAACCCCGTCTCTTCTAAAAACACAAAGATTAGCTGGGCGTGGTGGCAGGTGCCTGTAATCCCAGCTACTCAGGAGGCTAAGGCAAGAGAATCACTTGAACCTGGGAGGCAGAGGTTGTAGTGAGCTGAGATCACACCACTGCACTCCAGTCTGGGTGAAAGGGTGAGAGTCTGTCTCAAAAAAAAAAAAAAAAAAGCCCCAAATCCCACATGCCTGCTCTGTATGTTATTCCCAAATTACTTTTAAAATTTAAGGTCTCAAAGTTTCCAAGATGATAAAAGATATGGGGAAGGAAAAACCCCAGTCAATCAAGCAGGTGAAGAGGCAGACATAAACAGGCTGAAAGTTAATGGCAGCAACATAAAACAAGGCAGAGGCCAAGTATCCCCCAAATCAGAGAAGCCTCAGGGGCTTACACAGCTGGAGACAGCAAGCCAGAGAGGGGTCTTGGCACTGCCTCACCTTCCACTTGTCCAATGGGGGAGCACTACCCCATCGGAATGTTTAAGGTTGGACACCACCACCTTCAGAATGTCCTGAATCTACAGGAGGTGACAAGGGAAAAACAAGCGCAGGGGGAGAAAGACAAAAGTGGCTTAGAGAGAAGAAAGAAAATCAGGGCAGGGGGAAGATGTGGGTTCAGGAAAGCAAAACGCTGAAGAAGAGCAGAGGAGATTAAAACCATGGCCTGTGCCATTCTTCCAAATGGCCACCCGCTGCCTTGCCAGGGGCAGGAACAAATAGATGGAAAATTCCCCTGAGCGATGCAGTCACAGAGTGGCGTCACCTGACCAATGCAGCTCTTAATACGCTCACTGGACCCCTCTCCTCAGGCCCAGGACATGGGTGATGAATCTGGTAGAGCTCCAGACCTCCACCTCTATTAAAAAAAGACAGACTCCTGAGTAAGGGTTCACTTGAACTAAGGGGGCTCCAGCTAAAAAACAAGTTTGAAAGACACTGATCTTATCCAGTATCATCTTACAGAGGAGGAAACTGAAGCCCAGCGGAAGAAGTGATTTTTCTGTGGTCACCCAGCAAGCTGGTGGCAAGTTAGACCTTCTCTTGCTCCTAGTGCCTGGGGCTCTCCTCAATGCACCCTGGGCCCCCTTCAGTGACTCCTATAGGTACAGCCTGATGGCAAGTGGCTGTACTCATTGGCCCAGCTTCCCCTTGAGACTGGGGATCAGGAAAATCAAACAGCAACGACCATTTCCTGAGTATCCTGGGTGTTTACAGCCAGCCATGTACTAGGGATTAACATAAAAACAACAACAATAAGGAATCTCATTTAAACTTCACAAATGGAAGTCAAACAATACTCCCCCGATTTTACAGATGTGAAAAGAGAGGCCCAAAGAGCTCAAGAAGTTTGCCGTAAATCAGATCCCTAGAAGAGGGAGAGGCAGGATTCAAACCCAGAATTCTTAATCAGTACCCAGCAATCTTAACAATTACCCTCCACTGCCCCTTGGGCCCCCTGTCCCCAGGAGCCAGGCCAGCCAAGACTCACATCCCCAGGTGAGTGCCAACCAAAACAAGTGGTTGTCTCAGGGCTACTGCCAGGTTTTTTCTTTTTCATCTTTACTCGTGCCGGAACACCAGGGCTGTTCCTCTGCTGATATTCTTTTAGCTGTGGGAAAGAAGAGCAGTAACACTCATGAGAACTTCCAGCCTCTACAGCCACATCCTCCTTTATAGTTTTTGCAAAATACTCTTATACACCATCTGATTTAATGCCACCAACAACTGTACAAGGTGTTGTCACGATCACTTAGTGACTGAGAGGGATGGATATTATGGCTAAAAAAAAAGGGCGGGGGCAATAATGGAACTTAAACTCAGTCTTCTGACTCCAAGCTCTGGGGTTTTGCCACGAATCAGTAGCTGCCAGGGACCAAAACCAGAGGCAGAGGTAGAAAAGTAAACATTAAGTAGACAGGAACTGCACTCTGTGTGGGTTACAGTCACACATCCTCACATGTCTGTTAGTGTGAAGTGCACCAGTACCTCTCAAACTTTTATATCAATGTGTCCTCATGGCAGAAGGCAGCTTTCTTGTTAAATCTGGGAATTTATCAGAAAGAGGACAACTCAAGTCTCATTTCAGAGAGAAGTCTGGTATACTCTTAGAAACCTATGTGACTGTCATCCCTAAGTACATTAATGTTTTTTCTCAAGAGAATCAAGGGAAATGGATGCTTCAGAAAGATCTCCCACATTTATCCTGTGGCACCCAATGTACCCCAAGTTGAGATGATATGAGGAAGATTCAAGCTGTCAAGTTCAATTTCCCAAGTTCTAGTCCACAGAAGATGAGCAAATCTCACTCCAGCGACCACTGACTGAAGGACAGTCTGGCCCCAGAACCGTGGAGAATTAGAATATGAGGTGGAGAACTCAGAAAAGAATGTTAAAGTCTCTCTGGAGAGTAGAAGCCTGGGAGAAAACCAAACCAAACCAAACTTGTTCTCCCATCGCCACCCAGAGATACTGTCAATGTTTTGAGCTCACAGGGGAAGTGGAGGCTTTTCACACTGTCAATGTCTATGTGAAGGGAGTAAGGCAGCCTGAAACCTCTTGCCCCTAGGTCCCATAGTCCCCATTCCCCTTCCAGCTGGAAATTTGTGCTGTGACCAGAGGAACCAGAAATGGGGTGAGAATGCTTAGGGGACTGGGTTGTAAGATCAAAGGCCGGTCTTGAAGCAGTAATGAGGGTTCCTGGGGGACTGTGACATCACTACATTCCACTCCTCCTGTGGGGGGGAGGGGAAGAATATCAGTGTGATGGCTGAGTCACCGATTCACAATGGCGGAGCGGGGGGATGTAGGGCTGGGACCCAGGTCCATGGAGACACCAGCCCAAAGAGCCCAGGGATGTTGGGCTTGGGTCAGCAGGAGGGGAGAGCGGAGTCTGCAGCAGGAAGCCCCAGGAGTCACCAGCCCAAAGTCACCCAGGGATGACTGGCGAGGGTGGGGCCTGGGGCTGGGGGGCCCAGGTCCTTGGAGAGCCCAAAGAACTCAGGGAGGTCGGGCTTGGGGTGGCAGGACGTGAAGGCTGATTATGGAGCGGGGAGCCCCAGAAGTCACTTGCCCAAAGTCACCCTGGGGTGATTGGTGAGGGCAGGGCCTGGGCTGCTTGCTGAAGGGGCGGGGCTGACTGACAAGACTTTGGTTGGGGGGAGCATAGAGGCGCCAGGGTGGGGGGACCCAGCCCCGTGTGCCTCAGGAGTGGTATGGACTCTGGCAGTGGTCTTGCCATCAAAGGGAATCTGTGGCTGGGTTAGGGGGGCCATGATCTGATGCGTTTTACCTCTTTCTTGGCTGCGGCCAGTTTACTCTGTTGAGTTTCTTCTAACATCGTGGGGTGGGGAGGGGGGCAGGGTTGGGGCCACATCAGCGAACACGTCCAGTCACCTACCAGGCAGCTGTGCGACTGAGCCAGGGGAGGCGTAACCAGGGCACCACTAGAATGCAGAATGGGGCGGGGCCTTAATGCTCCAAGCCCATTGGTCAATCAGAAAGATGAAAGGGAAAAGAGGCGTGGCCAGGCAGCAATGTGTCCAGAGGAACCTGTGGCATCACAAGGAAAGCTGCCCAGGCAACTGCTGTCCCCGTCCACTTGAGGAGAGGGGTGGGGCCTGCCTACTCCAGGAGAGGGGAGGGGCCGGCTTTTGCTTTAAAAGCTTTAAAACTTTAAAAATAAACTTTAAAAAATATATGTGCTTATACTTTATATATATGTGTATCAGTGTGCGTATGTCTACGTGTTCCACCAGAGCTGTCTTCATTATCCAGCTTCTATGCAAGGTCTATGATTTTGGCCTACATTTTTCATCTTCAGATGAAGTACAAGAATTAGCAGTATTACCTCAATTGAGATACAAATCCTATAAAAATGGAAAATCCATAGCACACTTGATGTTTAATGAAACGGACTATATTATCCAACATTCCAATAAGATAATCACAATGATTTCTCTGTTTTGGAAAAGTTTCTCTTATTCTCCTGCATTATTAGGATTTTTTTTTTTTTAAACAAGAAGCATGTCTAATATCTTTAAAAACACGAAGATTTTGTGCCGGGTGCGGTGGCTCACTCCTGTAATCTCAGCACTTTGGGAGGCCTAGGTGGGTGGATCACCTTAGGTCAGGAGTTCAAGACCAGCCTGGCCAACATGGTGAAACCCCGTCTCTACTAAAAATACAAAAACTAGACAGGTGTGGTCGTGGGTACCTGTAATCCCAGCTACTCGGGAGACTGAGGCAGGAGAATCACTTGAACCCGGGAGGCAGAAGTTGCAGTGAGCCAAGGTCACGCCACTGCACTCCAGCTTGGGTGACAGACTAAGACTCCATCTCAAAAAAGAAAAGTAAAAAATTAATAAAAACACAAAGCTTTCCATTTAGTAAGCACTCAAAGCTCTTTACTGGTTTAAAGCATATACAAGGCCTATTTTTCTAGAATCACCTGGCCTCTCTAAGCTTTGCAAATGAAACTGAATTTCTCACTTGACACTTGGCTATGACTTGCAATCATGAAAACCAAGAATTGTGTTGTGTCACTGTGTGTTGCCTGTTACCTGAATTCCACACTAGGCTGGGATCAGTGGTTCAATCTTTCATGATTTGCTCCATAACCTGTGAGCTGCTTTTCCCACACCAAACTAAGCTTTGTTCTAGAGTTCTACAATTTACAGTTAGTAGACAAGAGTGGTTCTCAAAAATGTAGTCTCTGGACTAGCAGCACCAGCAGAACCTGAGAACTTTTTGTAAGTGCAAATTCTCAGGCCCCACCCTGGACCTAGTGACTCAGAAACTCTGGAGTAGGGCTCAGCAATCTGTGCTGCAGTGATCCCTCCAGGTGTTCATGAACCTCCGGCATACAGCAGGTACAAAAACGTGTTTCCTTCTGTAGGTCCAAAGCCAGGGATGCCATATGTTCTGTCTTGATATGAAACAATGGCATGCAATTAAAAGACATAAATCTCCTTCCTACTCCCACCCTCCACCCAATGTGTTTTATTTTTATGAGTTAAATAAGAAAACAAATGGCAATCAGAGATTCAGCCTGAAAAGTATATTTACAAGTTTCAGTTCTCATCCGGCCTGATCTCATCCAATACCATTTACACCCTCTTACCTCTCAAATTTTAAAAAAGTATCTTCACAATGTAAGTCGCAGGCACACTAGCAGTTTTATAATAAAACACCAAGTAGATCAGAATGTCCAGACTTACTAGAGAAGAAAAGTGGAATCACTGGCTGTATTTTCAAATTGCATTTGACAGGAAATGGTAAGTTTTGAATTCTTTTCACCTTCACACTTCCATGCTAATAGCATTAAATCAGAATACTCCATTCTTCCAAAGCCTCTAGCCAGGCAAAACTTTACTGTATTACTTCTTGCTTTCAATGTATATAAAGCAGAGTCCTGCTAGGCAGATTTTGTATACCTGCAAAGATGCAGAACTAAACAGTTCCATCTATTCAATATTAAAACAAAAGTCCTGCAAACCTCAGATGGTGAATGTAATACTTCGGCACTAGCAGCAAAGCCTCAAATATAAAAAGATATCAAGATCACCACTAGCAAACAAAATGAGCTCTCAGCCAGGAGCAGTAGTTCACGCCTGTAATCCCAACACTTTGGCAAGCCAAGGTGGGAGGATCACTTTAAGTCAGGAGTTCAAGACCAGCCTGGGCAGCATAGTGAATTCGCATCTCTACGAAAAATTTTAAAAATTACCTGAGCGTGGTGGCACACACCTGTAGTCCTAGCTACTTGGGAGGCTGAGGTATGAAAATTGCTTCAGCTCAGGAGTATGAGGCTGTGGTAGCTATGATCATGCCACTGCACTCCAGCCTGGGTGACAGAGCAAGATCTAGATAATTACAGTCTGTCCTGCTCCTGTTTATATTAAAATGCTTTCAATCAGCAGGATAAAAATTAAGTGAAATGTGACTTTGGAGCTTGGCCACAAAACAGGCAATGGAGAAACAGGCACTTCCCACAAGAATAAAAATGGCCAATAAGCATATAAAAAAGATTCAAGGCTGAAGCGTGGCTCACGCCTGTAATCCCAACACTTTAGGAGGCCAAGGCAGCTGGATCACCTGAGGTCAGGAGTTCGAGACTGGCCTGACCAATATGGTGAAATCCCATCTCTACTAAAAAATACAAAAATTAGCCAGGCATGGTGGTGGGCAACTGCAATCCCAGCTACTCGGGAAGCTGAGGCAGGAGAATCGCTTGAACCCAGGAGGCAGAGGTTGCAGTTAGCCGAGATTGCACTGTTGCACACCAGCCTGGGCAATACAGCAAGACTCCAACTCAAAAAAAAAAAAAAAGTTTCAAAAGTGCTAGAAACCAAAGAAATGTAATGAAAACAATGAGATTTTCTCCTTAAATATCAGCAAAGAGGACAAATGGAAGGGGGACACTGGAGCTCTGCCCCTATTGGGAGTATAAACAACCAATTTTTCTGCAGGATAATTTAAAAATTTCTATTAAAAATCTTAAAACTGTTTTATGTTATTTTCCTCCAGAAATTCTACTTCCAGGAATTCAGCCCCAAAATGCTTGCTTGCGTCCATTAAAATACATATATAAGAAAATTTACTTCTGGGGTGGCAATGATTAACTTAATATACATCGAGCTTTTAAAAAGATGATGCCAAGGATGCATTTACTGCCACAGAAATACGCCCAAAACATAGTGACAAAAGACTATATATTACGATTCTAGTTTTTAAAATGTTCATATGCATAAAAAAGTATAAAAAGCAACAAACCAGAATGTTTTGAGTGGCAAAATTAAAGACTTTTCTTCATATTTTGTCTTCCAAATTATTACAAAAAGAATGCAATTTTCTTTGTAATCAGGGAGAAGTATTATTTTCATTTATTTACATATAAATTTCTTTTCTTTTCCTTATTTTTTCTCATGTGTGTATCACATGTACCCTAGAGAGCTTGAATTCCTACCTCTTGAGGTAAATCACACCATTTCTGTCTCTATCAACTTGCCTTTTTTGGACATTTCAAATCAATAGAATTATACAATATGTGGTCTCGTGTGTGGCTTTTTTACTTAGCTAATGTTTTTGAGGTTGGTCCATGACATATAACAGGTTTTGGTAGTTTGTTCCTTTCATTACTGAGTAGAAGTCCATTGATGGATATATACCACATTTTGTCAGCAGAGAACATTTAAACTTTGCTTTCAACTTCCTATGGTCTAAATGAAACCCTTGGAACACAGGACTTACAGCAAAAGCTGCTGTGCATGTCAAAATATTGCATATTTTTTCCTCCCCCAGACTGGACCAGGGAATCTCTCAACTTTCTAAAGCCTCCTGTCTCCATTGACAAAGCTGAACAGTATTAAAGATCCTGCTGCCTTTGTCAGGCAGATTTGGAAGGGAGGCCCAAGAGCAAGGGTGGAGAGGAAAAAGAGAGGGGAGCTTGTGGAACAGGAAGCCCGCCGGGGTCTGCGCATGGCTCCCAGCTGTTGGGGATGTTGTGGATGGGGAAGTGCTGATGGTGTCCCCAGGCAAGCCTAGCACCTCCATTGGGCCCAGAAGGTCTTGACTTTGGACCCTTACCCACGTTCCAGAAGTGTTTACAAGCTGTTTTTGCTTTTCTTCTTTTCCTAAATAATCATTACTTGGCAGTTAGTTATTAATCTTTCTTTGGGAGAGAGACAGAGCTTTAAAACTGAAGAACATAATTTTCATTAAAATATCAAAAATGGAAAAAAGTTACTTTGTAAACAATTTGCTATACAAACCAAATGGCAGCTGTTGAGAATCTCAATAAAATGTTAAATGCATTTGCTGCTGTTAGAAGAAATACAGAAAAAAAATTCAAAATAAAGAAAAAAATGCATTTGCTGGCAGTGGTACCATTTGCCCAAGGTTGGGTTGCCATGTCATCATACTGTGGTGGGGGGTGTATGTGGTGTGTATGTGTGAAACTTTTCATCTCAGGATGGGTCATAATGTGAGCTGCAGTTTTCCTTCCAAATAGGGTTACAAAGTAGTAAAACATGGGCTTGGAAGTGACAGACCTGAGTGAATCAGCCAAGCTTAAAGAAAAACCCAATAAACTTAACTTTTAATAATCCTGAGGTTGGATTTGAAATGATACAATGATTTACTCTAAGCATGTGGTTATGATTTTGAATCAGTAATACATACTGTCTCGACCCTTTTTTTTTTTTATGGAAACAGAGGTTTCACCCAGAAAACCCCAGAACAGTGACTTTTTTTTTTTAAGACAGGGTGTCACTCTGTCACCCAGGCTGCAGTGGAGTGGTGGATCTCAGCTCACTGCAGCCTTGACCTCCCACCTCAGTCTCCCAAGTAGCTGGGACCACAGGCACCACCGGGCCTGGCTAATTATTGTATTTTGTGTACAGATGGGGTTTTGCCATGTTGCCCAGGGTGATCTCAAACTTCTAGGCTCAAGCCGTTCACCCACTTCAGCCTCCCAAAGTGCTGTGTCTACAGGTGCGAGCCACAGTGCCCAACCTGCAGTGACTTTTTAAAACATAAGTTCAAGCATCTCTTCTTAACTCCTTTAATTGGAGGTATCTCTTCTCTCATTCTCCTCATCTTTGGTGTTCCCCCAGAGTTCGCTGTTGTCTGGATGTACAACATATATTTCAAAGTCAAGGCTGGGCTGGGTGCAGTGGCTCACACCTATAATCGCAGCACTTTGGGAGTCCAAGGCAGGCAGATCGCCTGAGTTCAGGCAAGGTAAGGCAGGCTCCCAAGGCAGAGACTGAGGCTGACCCCTGCATCCCCCTACTGCAGGGGGGGCACACCAGATAGGCAAGGGTCTTAACCTAGAAAGCCCCAGCAGTTCCTGCGCCCATCAAGACACCATTGAGGCTTGGCGATGGTGAAACCCAGGAATGGTCTTTGAACCCACCACCTGGAAGGGGGAGCCAAGGATAGTCCTGGCCCAAAGGCTCCCCTACCTGCAGGCAGTGGGGAGGCCCAGTGAGGGGACCCCAGGAGCCCAGACAATGAGCTTACTTGGCCAAAGACAGCAGCCAGCAACAAGACACCAAAGGGGGCGGGTGGAAAGATCAGCACATCGGGGTTGACTGCGGCTGGCACCAGGTTCCTCTGTACTTCTGGAACACACAGCCCTCTCCTTCCTATCCCTGAAGTGCCCCTGCCCCCAGCCCAGCACTCTGAAGACCAGCCTAATATATGCATTTGTCCTGGGTCAGCCCCACTGTCCAAGCAACTGCAATTTCTCATTAGAGAGCCATGGCAGGGCAGGGTGTAGGAGGGGTCCCTGGAAGATGCCCCCTGGAATGCCCTGATGCCTAAAATGTTCCCCGTTGGGCCTTCTCAGGGAGGGAGGGTTATGGCAGCCTTGTTCTCTCCAGCCACCTCCATCACCATCGGAGCCCTTACAGGTGTCACAGGAGAGAATTGGCTCACTGGAGCCAGGAACAGCATGGACACAGCCCTGGGGCTGAGGCTAAATGGGCTCTAGAAGACATCACTCTCTCTTCAAGCTTTGGTCTCTTGGCCCTCTACAAGCCAGGCTGTTTCAGGCTTTGCCTGAGGCCTTGCACAGAGACAGAGTTCAAACACAGCTGGTGAACACAGCGGGCTTTAAGGAGGTGGCACATACCTGGGGGTGGGGGCTGGGTAACAGGGAAAGGAGGCCCTGGGGCTAGCGTGGCCTGTCTGGAGGTGGCGCAATGGGACTTGCACCACATGAGGACAGAGGGTCCACCTGGAAGAGTGGACCAGCCAGATGGCCACTGCCAGAGCGACAGGGAATGTGGGTTCCTCCATACAGACACATGAGTCTTCCCTAAGTGGGTCTTCCCTGTGGGGGCGAGGGAGCATTCAAGACACACCTCTAGCCCACCTCAAACCATCTCAGGAGGCCATCACCAACTCACACTGGCCAGTTGCATTGTCACAGTGACCCCAGAACAGCACAGCCCTGTCCTCCAGATAAATAGAGAGAGCAACGCATATCACAGCCAGGAGATGGGACTCAGACCCAGGTCCAGCTGCAGTGCTGCCTCGATGGCTCTGCCTGCACCTCCTCTGGGACTCAGTTTCTGCTAACAAGTGAACACTTGAGTATGGGTGAAATAGGTGCTATTATCCCTTCTGGCTGCTGGGGAAAGGGAAGCAAGGCACAGGTGACTTGCCCAAGGCCAACGTATCATGGCTGGTTCAACCCCATCTGTTTCAGCCAGCACATCCCCATGGCAGAGGCTTTATTGTGATCCAAACCTCGAAGGTGGAACTTCTTCCAATGTCCCACCCAGGGCACAGAGCATGCAGCCCCATGTTTGGGGAGGAGACTGGGTGGGGAGGTGACAGTGTGGGAAACAATCCAGCTAGGCCAAGGCCTCATGGAGCCCAGGATTCCCTAGGGCCAGCAGAGCACTGGAGCCCACCCTGACACCCATTGGAAACCTGGAATCCCCACCTGCAGGAGATCAGGAGTGGGGTTCAGGCTCTGATGCACCTGCAGCAAGGTGAGAGGCACATGTGGGTGCCTTGCTTCCAACCAGCGTCAGGTGGGCAGGAAGCAGATCTCCTGCCTGACCTTCCTCTCCTGCCTCCCCCAAGCAGAGGGGAAGGGGCAGCCGCCCATCAGGCCATTGCCCTGATTGAAGCCACTGAAGCCAGGTCCCAACAGGTGAGTGTAACCCCTGACTATCCCAGGCCCGGCCCAAGGCAGTCATGTCTCTGGTGAGGACCTTGTAGACAGGAGATGTGATGTCCCCAGGTGGCTCTATAAACCTCTTGAGGATAATCAAGGAAATGGGCAAGACCATCATGCTCAGCCAAGAACCTGACAGGCACGAGGGGGACCAGGGGCAGGTAAAAGTCAGTTTGGATTCAGGCCTGGCCCCTGGAAGGATGGTGGATGAAGGGCCAGCCACGGTGAAGGTGAATGGATGGCCACGGGCTGGGTGGCCAGGACTGTCAGCTCCTGCAGCCCCTGCAGAACATCCGCCCAGGCCTGGCTCTGCACTCAGCCTTCTGCCTGGAGCCACAGGTGCCTGGACACCGGCCTCAAGTAGGGATGGTGGTAGGAAAGGCACTTGTGGCCACAAGCGGGCACCTAAGCATGGGACAGTGGGGTATCATGCGCCAAAGAAACCATAGAGGCCAAGAGCTTAAGCATATGTGACACCATCAATAAATCCCCTTGTCCTGGGTCACATCAATTAAGTCAGAGCCTACCCTGACCCTGAAGCTGCAGCTCAGTCTGGTTGAGACTCACAAAGAGATGTTAGTCCTGGGCAGGGGGCCTGGCCCAGCCTGCGACGTCCAGCAAAGCTGTGGGCTGGACAAGAATCTCTGAAGATTAGTCCAGGACAAGGACAGCTGTGTCTGGGCAGGGAGTGGGGGCAATGCCCAGGGGGCAGGAGACCTGAGGACCTTTAGGTAGGATGCCAGGTCAGGATGTGCAGAAGAGAAGGTGGCATGGCAGCTGCCCGAGGCCAGGCTATAAACCTAGGGGCCACCCTGTCTAGCCTAAACCATGCTGCTGCCCAGATGCTATCCTTCAAATGTGAGGCAGGGCTGGGAGAGCCCCAGACCCCTCATCCCTCCCGACCCAAGCTGGTTCCCAACCCTCACCAGAAGGAAAGTGAACTCTTCTATGGGGCACAGCCTGCCAGGTTCTCTATCACCTGGTGGAAGCGGCAGCGGGGAGGGGAAGCTGCAGCTGGGTGAGAAAGAACCCAGGTCCCACTCTGTCCCTACCTGTCAGGTGACCTTGGGCAAGCTGCTTTCTTTGCCTGGGGCCAAGGAGAGTCACAGGGGAGGGGCCAGGTTAAGAGGGCTCCACCCTGGAGCCCAGAGCTACCCACAGAGAAAACCCCCCATCCCCCCAATTCTGCTCCCAGCTCACGCTGCTGGGATAACATCCTCCCCATCAGAGAGGCCATGGGAGGCAGAGGCTGACCCCTGCTCCTTCGGGCTCCTCAGCGGGTTTGGGTCCGCCTTCATCATGATCAGGGAGGGGGTCCCTGGGATCACAAAGGTGAGGGGCAGCTTCTTGGGCTCCAGGTGCTCCAAGGTAGACCCTGCAGGGCACCAGAGCTAGAAGGGTGTTAGGGAGGCCAGATGCAGTGGCTCAGACCTGTAATCTCAACGCTTTGAAAGGCTGAGGTGGGTGGATCACGAGGTCAAGAGATCAAGACCATCCTGGCTAACACAGGGAAAACCCATCTCTACTAAAACTACAAAAAATTAGCCGGGTGTGGTGGCACGTGCCTGTAGTCCCAGCTACTCGGGAGGCTGAGGCAGGAGAATCACTTGAACCCAGGAGGCAGAGGTTGAACAGGGCTAGGACCTGAGCTCTGCCTGGCCATGGTGACTCTGAGCCAGGTAACCCTACGTTAGTCTCAGTCTGTCACTGTGTCTCACGGGGGATGTCAGCATTACCTTTGGAGTCAAAGTAGGTAAGCCAGGGTAACCAGACTTCCCAGCAGGGACCAAGACCAAATGATGCAGGGGTTGGGCCTATCCTGGAAGGTCAGGGTGGATGAGGGGCTCTGTGACACTGGGGCAGCCGAGGGCCTGCCCTTCAGGTTACAGGCATGTGGGTCCTGGTCTAGACCCTCATATGCCATCCAGAGACCCAACCCTAGGGACAATTCCTCCCAGGCTGGTAGCAGATAGTCAATCCTTGTACTCACCCTACCAAAAGCTCTGAAATGAGGGGGCCTATGGGTGGGGGAAAGACTCTTCAAGAAAAGGTTCTCAGGGGCAGGGAAGGTTTGAGCTGGGCCTTAGGGCAGCCAGAGAGGTGGGTGACAGGCCGCCTCACAAAGCCTGCCAGAGAATGCAGGAGAGACACAGGTGTAGTGTTGGGAATGTTCTGGAAGACAGCAGGCAGCCTCCCACTCACTGATGGGGCTGAGTGAGGTCAGGTCCACACACCAGGAGAAGCTGGTATCCACACACTGGCGCACTTTGTTTCTTGTTTTAGAGACAAGGTCTTTGTCCCTTGACTAGGCTGGAGTGCAGTGGTGCAATCTTTGCTCACTGCAGCCTTGACCTCCTGGGTTCATGCGATCTTCCCACCTCAGCCTCCTGAGTAGCTGGGACCACAGGCACATGCCACCATGCCTAGTTTTATTTTTTGTAGAGGCACGGTCTCGCTATGTTGCCCAGGCTTGTCTCAAGCGCTTTCCACCTCAGCCTCCCAAAACACTGGGATTACAGGGACAAGCCAGCACTCCTGGTCATGCTGGTGCATTTTGGCTGCCATGGTGCACAGGAGGTATGAGCTGGGGGGCAGAATCTGCTCCTGGACCTCTACCCAGGCCTGCACCCAGACCTACCCCTAGGCTGCAGGGAACAGGTGTGGAGAGAACGCGGCAAGCAGAGCAGGCTAGCCAGTGATGGAGACCCAGGCTGGGACTAGGAGAGATAGGGCTCCAACCCTCAGGCTAGTGGCCCTGCCCAACCCCTTGGGGCCAAGATGACTTCCTAGGAAGCCAGGCATGGAGGCCAGCAGGCACCTGAACTGAGGACAGACGACTCTGATGACAGGGAGGGGGAGGCCTCTGACATAGTTTGGATACTTGTCCCATCCACCTCTCGTGTTGAAATGTGATCCCCAATGCTGGAGGTGAGGCCTATAGTGTGAGGTGTTTGGTGTTTGGGTCATGGTGGGGGACCCCTCTTGAATGGCTTAGTGCCCTCCCCATGACAAAGAGTGAGTTTTCTTTTTTTTTTTTTTGACACAGAGTCTCGCTCACAGACCAGGCTGGAGTGCAGTGGCGCGATCTCAGCTCACTGCAACCTCCATCTCCCAGGTTCAAGTGATCCAATGAGTTTTCTATTAGTTCACAGGAGAGCTGGTTGTTTAAAAGAGCCTGATGCCTCCTCTCTCTTGCTTCCTCTCTCACCATGCAACAGGCCTGCTCCCTCTTTGCCTCCCGCCAGGAGTAAAAGCTTCCTGGGACTGTTTGCACTAGGGTCTGCACACCCTGTGGAGGCAGAAGGCCTCTTGGTAGACACCGTCATCCTAGACCTTGGTCAGTGCCTCCTTCCCTCTGCAGGCCCCCTCCCTCTGTCCATCTGCCTCCTCCACATCCCTGATCTGAAGCCTGCCTTCCCCTCCTCATGGAGCCCTCCAAGGTGCTCCTAGCCCTAGATCTCCGGTCCCGCAGCACCTTCTGGGCCCAGATTCCGCCTTCGCAGAAGTCTGGGAGGCAGAGCTCCACCTGGTCATAGCCTTCTTGCTTTGCTCTAGGCACTCCTAGCCCCAAAGCCTCCAGCCCACTGGACGTCTTCATCTCCAGCTATGCCGTGGCTCTCTTCATCCTGGGCCCCCTGCTCATCTTACTTGCCCTTGTCCTGGTGAGTGTCTGGCTGGGCCCAGCCTCCTTCCTGAGTGGCAGGCTTAGCCTTTGACGCCTTGAGCTTTTGAGCCAAGCTGAGGGGTGAGGAGGTCCCTTTACACCCGATTCCCCAATCCAAGCCCAGCATCTCCTCATCCTCCAGGTGGGGCCACGGGGTTTGGGGCCAGGGGTGTGGGCCTGATCCCAGTGTCCCCGCCTTTCTTGTCAAGGTGCTAAAATAGAGGGCATGCCTTGGGTGCTGACTTTCCTAGGAACTCAGAGCCAGAGATGGCCAGGCACCAGCCTGAGGTCACACAGCCAGGGGCTTCTTCCCTCCTAGACGTCCACTTGCACAGCTGGGACAGAGGTGGGGTAGGGGAAAGCAATGCCTTGTCAAGCCCCGCAGGGAGCCCCGCTCCCATCCCCAAGGTGCATAAAGTTGAGGAACACCCCTGCTCCCACGTCCATGCTCATTCAGGGCCCTGCTCCAAGTGCTTGGCACTCACACCAGCCTCCTGTCCTCCATGCCACAGGTATGGGTCTCGTTTACGGAGGGGGAAATGGTGGCCAAAAGCCTCCCCCAGCACACACAGCTAGACCACACAGAGGTCTTATATGCAGCTGAGGGGTCCACAGTCTCTGCTCCCCCTTCTGCCACTCGTGCTGCCAGGGACCATACTTCGGAGAGGGAGGAACAAGAGTGAGCTGGTGCTCACACATGGGGCACAGGGGACTAGAGAAGGGTCAGCCAGGAGGAAAGAGCAAGGTCTGATCCTGTATGTACACATCGCAGAGTCCGCGGAGTCAGGAGACCCAGGGCCAGGTCCCAGCTCTGCAGCTGCTTGGTATGTGACCATGGTTAAGTCATCTCCCTGAACTCTCCATGCACTTTGCGTGGTGCGTGCACTTTCTAGAATGAGCCCGGACCCTGGCTGGCCTCATACTTACTGCATAGGCTGCAGACCCGCAAGTGCTTCTGCAAGGGGCTTTGCTTCTCCTCATAACAGCGGCACAGGCTGGCCCCATGCTCTTGGGGTAGAATAGAGAAGCTCTGGAGGTAGCAGGTGGGGGCTGGGCTTGGGTTCCTGGTCCAGACATGGCAGGGTACACCTCAGGGTCACAGGGCCTGGCCCGCTCTCTAGCAGACTTTGGCCCACAGGCTGCCCAGCTGCCCACCCACAACCCGTACCTTTGGGCAGCCCCAGCTGCTGCAGTTCACTGGCCAAGGATTCGCCATCGACACTGTGCTTGGCTGCCCTGGAGAGGATGAAACTCAGCACTACCACTGTGGCCTTCACATCGCCTGACTCTGAGAGACCCATGGGTGGGACGGGGGTATCACTGTAGCCCCAACCACCTCCCAGTTGCCCTATTAACTTCGGCCCAAAGCCCCCAGACCTCCTGGAGCCACAGGCACTGCTACTGCTCCACCAGGAGCTGGCAGAGGACAGGAAGGTGGGACTGTCAATGTCTTTCTTTCCCTCATGCTCCTCCACTAGGGAAAGTAAGTTCAGGATGCTGCCGGGAGGGGTGTGGGGCCCCTCTATACCAGGCACCAGGCCAAGGTCCCAGGGTTGCCTGGGGCCTGTGGACTCAACGGGGTACTCGCCAAACTTGGCATCAGCCATGAGCTTCAGGATCTTCTCATACTATAGGGAAAGGAGACCTTCAGAGGGTGCCAGTACTCTATTCACCAGCCCCTCACCCCTAGCCTGGATCCTGCAATAAGGAACAGACCGGCTGAAAAGAAGTATGGGAGGTCCCAGAGAGATTGTGAGGCTGGGTCACCCATCTCCCCGGGCCTAGTGCAGAGTTTCAGGGCACTGGGGGTCATAAGGTCTGGGACAATAGGGTGCTGGGTCTTGTACTCACATCATTCCCCTATCCCAGCAGCTCTTTAGTACCTGGCTGCAGAGCAGCTGCAACTTCACAGAAGACTGGAAGGGAAGTCCTTACATCAGCCAGGCTGGCAAACCTCACCCCTCCTTCCTGGGGACTGGCTCAGAGCAGGCCAGCCACGGATCAAGGTCACAAAGCATGGTAGCACAGGCTGAGAGCACTGAGGCCCTAACCCCAGAGAAACCTCACCATCATCTACACCCACAATCCCCAGCCCAACACCCCTCCTCCACCCAGACTAGACCCTGTGCACTCAGCCATCTTGGCCAGAGTGCTGATCTCTGCCAGGACCCAGTCGGGACAGTCCAGATCACCACAGAACCGGAATCTCTGCAAGGGAGGGAGGCAGGTAATCAGGCTGGAGGGAGGTCTGAGGTGTAGCCAGGATCCATGTGTCTCCCACACTGCTGCCCAGCAGGAACCCCTGGTCCCCGACACAGATGGATACCCTCTGGCCACTTGTTCTCCCCTATCACCAGGCTGTTGAGTAAACTCTCTCCCTGACCCACCCTGCCACCAAACCCTGCTCTGAGGTCTACTCCAGGCATTCATCTGCTCAGCAAACATCAATTGAGTGCCTTCTCTGTGCTAGCTCCCACTCTAAGTGCTGGGGGTACAGCAGGGGACAAAACAAAGTCCTGGGCCTCACAGAGACAAGTGACCTCTCTCGCCTCTTCCCCATACCCACACAAGTCCAGCCACTCCAGCTTCCCTGCTGCTGCTCGGGGACACCAGCCTTGCTCCTGCCTCCATGCCTGCTTCACTCTGTGTGTGGCTTGCTATCCTTTATTTCATTCCACTCTCTGCTCAAGTGACACCTCATCAGACCAGCCCCTCTTCTTTTTTTTTTTGTAAGACAGAGTCTCGCTCTTTTGCCCAGGCTGGAGTACAATGGCACAATCTTCACTCACTGCAACGTCCGCCTCCTGGGTTCAAGCAATTCTTCTGCCTCAGCCTCCCAAGTAGCTGGGACTACAGGCATGCGCCCTCACGCCTGGCTTTTTTGTATTTTTAGTAGAGACAGGGTTTCTACTAATGCTGATCTTGAACTCCTGACCTCAGGTCATCCGCACACCTTGGCCTCCAAAAGTGCTGGGATTACAGGTGTGATCCATTGCACCCTGGCAGGCCAGCCCTTCTTGATCATACTTCCTAAAATAGCCCCTCACACAAGGAAATTTTGGGGGCCGGTAGATATGTTCATTATCTTGATTGTGGTGATCCAAGAGCCAGGAAGATTTGGTCTTTATTTGTTCAGCTTCATCCTTCCCCAACATCCAGATGATACTCTCCAGCTACGGGAAATGCATTCATTCCTGGGGAGCCATGCTCTCTCTCACCTGAAGCCTCTGCACAGCTGTTCCCTGTCTGAAGACACACTCCTCCCAACCCCTGGTACACAAACTGTACTTCAGCCAGCCAGCTCCTGCCATCCGCCTTTAAGGTTGAAGGCATCCTCAGGGAGCGCCCTTAGCACTACACACAAGGCGCAGTTAGGTCTCTGCCCCTAGAGCCTTAACTATGACTGCCAATTCAAGCCTCCAATTTCCCCTTCCCTGGGCAGCTCAAGTCCTCCCAGTGCCTAGCACACGTCATGGTATACACTGGGCGCTTAGAATGCACCGATGGATGGATTGGATGGGTAAGTCTCAACCCCAAAACTGCCACTTTCTGGCTCTGGAAAGAGTAGAGGGGCTTCCTAACAGTGTGGAAGAGTGAGACTGATTCTAAGCATGTGTCCAAGTCCCATGGTGGGGCTGGGGAAGTGGGTGTCCTTGGGAAGTCCTCCTGGAGCTGGGGAAGACCTGAAAGATCTCCCAGCTCCAGACAAGCCCCACTTCCTGCCCCGGGAGGCAGGGGCCCTTCCGTCCCCAAGGGAACCACGGGGACTCTAAGCCGGCTGGCCTGCTCTGGCTTACCCGCCCCCCACCCCCGCCCCCTTTCTCTACCAGACCGGCAGCCCTCACGCCCGCACACACTGTGTTTGCGGAGAGGCCAGGGCAGACAACCTCCCCCCGTTTCCGGAGCCACTGGCGCCCCCTCATTCCCGCTCCAGCAGCCCATGCCTCGCTTCCCCCCGGTGCCTCATCATCGCGCCAGGAAGCCAGGGCCCGGGAATTTCTTTTTCCGGTCGCGCCAGGTCAGCGGATTCGACAATCACGTGACTTGGACTAACGGCCTCTGGGAGGGCGGGGGCTGCTCCAGTGAGGTTGAGAGCGGACCGCAGCCCACTGGAAGTGCCCGGGACGAAAATGCTGGAGTCTCCTCCTGCGTCTCCCAGAATCCTTCCCTGGAAAATAAAACAGCGCCAACCGCCAGTTTAACTGAAGTGGGAGTTATTTCATTTGTTTAACTTAAGGGGGTAGGATCCCGGGAGCCAGGGGGATTCAGGTCATTGCCATGTTTTCCACTGTTAAGCGAATAGCTTTATACACAGCTGCGGGCTGTGGCAAAAGACATTTTAAAAACTATTGAAATGTACTACACATACAGAAAATTGTACCTATTATAAATATAAAGCTTAGTAAGTTTTCATCAACTGTACACCTCACATAACCAGCACCCAGATAAGGAAATAACCAGGTAACTTCTTCAAGTGCGTGGGTGTTTTATTTCATTTTGATGAATCGTCTAGGTGCCTAACAAAAAGGGCTGTCATAATTAACTTGCTCAGGAAAACTCCCTACAGCTTCAACATCAATGGATGCTTATCTTAATTTTTGCCAATCTGATGGGGAAGAAAAATCGGTTGCTTAGATTGCAGTGTAGTCTGCTTACTGGTAGCTTTGAGCTAATGGTAGTCTAGAACAACTAAGTTTCCGACATTGACTTGCAGAGGCAAAAACAAAAAGACAAAACAACAATAAAAATATATTAGAGAATAGACTAATAACCAGAGAAGAAATTGAACACAGTCGTCCCTCAGTAACCTCAGGATATTGGTTCTGGAACCAATATCCTGGTATCTCTGGATTTGGTATCTCTGAGGTTCTGGACCCCAAAGATACCAAAATTCACCAATGCTCAAGTCCCTGATAAAATATGGCATAGTATTTGCAAATAACCTATGCACATTCTTCCATAGACTTTAAATCATCTCTAGATTACTATAATACCTAATACAACATAAATGCTTTGTAAATACCTGTTATAAAGTGTTTACAAATTTTTGTTTTTTATTGTTTTACTTTTTCTAAATATTTTTGATAACAGTTGGTTAAATCCAAGGATCCTGAACCCAAGGATACAGAGGGCTGACCATAGTTTGAGCTCTCTCCTCAATTCCATGCCTATCCCATGCACCAGGTGCAGCTGGTTTTATTGTTGCAGGCTTTCAAGTTTTCAAAAGACAGAGCTCATGACAAGTAAACTGCTCTATAGAATAGAAAGAAATGGAAAGTGTCCCAATTCGTGGTAAAATTGAACTCATTCCTGAAGAGTTCTTTTACAAATCATAAGCACTAGCCTGTTGAAAACAACAGTATGTTAAGTTACTAGACTATCCTATACCATGTCAAAGAAAAATTTTAAGAACATAAGACCTGTAATTGTAGCACTTTGGGAGGCCAAGCCCAGTGGATCTCTTGAGCCCAGGAGTTCTGGACCTGGTTGGGCAATATAGGGAGACCCCAGTCTCTACAAAAAATTAGCCAATCGTGTTGGTGCACACATGTCGTTGCAGCTACCTAAGAGGCTGAGGTCAGAGGATCTCTTGAGCCTGGGAGGTGGAGGCTGCAGTAAGCCATGATGGCACCACTGTACTCCATCCAGCCTGAGCAACAGGAGGAGACCATCTTAAAAAACAAAAAACAACAACAACAACAAAAAAACAAAACGCTGGGCGCAGTGGCTCATGCCTGTAATCCTAGCACTTTGGGAGGCCGAGGCAGACAGATCACCTGAGGTCAGGAGATGATGGAGACCAGCCTGGCCAACATGGCAAAAGCTGTCTCTACCAAAAAAAAAAAAAAAAAAAAAAGCAGGGCGTGGTGCTGAGTGCCTGTAAATCCCAGCTACTCGGGAGGCTGAGGCACAAGAATCACTTGAACCTGGGAGGTGGAGGGTGCAGTGAGCCAAGATCGCACCACTGCATTCTAGCCTGGGCAACAGAGTGAGACTCTGTATCAAAAAAAAAAATAAAAAAAGATGTAAGAATGGCTCAACTTTAGTTTCATCCTATCAATAGCTTAAAGAAGAGAAAAATGGATAGATTCAGAAAACCATTTTTTATTTATAAAAAGAGAAATTTAGGAACAGATGAAAACTGTCTTAAGAGTATTTGAAAAACAAAACAGCAAATTTAACATCAGGCAGACAACATATTTAAATTCAGAAATAAAGTTAAAGGTGGGTGGCGTGCCCTTTTAATGTCATACTGGAGCATTGTTTCATAGATACTTGTTTTACAATTAAAGATGATTTGACTATTTAGAGCTGTGGTCCTCACACATTAGAGTGCATTGTCATCACCTGCAGGGCTCGTGAAACCGGCTGCTGGGCCCCACACCACAGTTTCTAACTCAGTAGGACTGAGGTGGGGCCTGAGCATTGCATGTCTATGTTCCCAGGTGATGCTGATGCTTCCAATTTGAGACCATGCTTTGAAAACCACTACTGTAGGGAAATATACTAGAGAATATGTTATGAATATACTGGAGAATATATATATGTTAATTTACAGATTTCTGTCCAGTAGGAAAGATAACTCCCAAAAAGGACAGTTTTATTTCCCAATATGATTTTTTTTTTTTTTTTTTTTTTGAGGCAGAATCTTGCTCTGTCACCCAGGCTGGAATACAGTGGCATGAGCTCGGCTCACTGCAGCCTCTGCCTCCCACATTCAAGTGATTCTACTGCCTCAGCCTCTTGAGCAGCTGGGACTACAGGCACCCGCTACTGCACCTGGCTAATTTTTGTATTTTTAGTAGAGACAGGGTTTCACCATGTTGGCCAGGCTGGTCTTGAACTCCTGACCTCAGGTGATCCTCCCGCCTCGGCCTCCCAAAGTGCTGGGATTACGGGGGTGAGCCACCACACCCAGCCTCCCTATAGGATATTAACAAGTTTTGTCTCTATCTCAGAATGCATTTCAGAATGCCCTTCCTGGAGCACTACAGACACTGTCTCTCAAAACACCCATTGAACTAGCTTCACCGTGTTGCTGACTCCCTTGTAAATTAAGGAAAATATCTTATACATATTCCTTCATTATTTGTATGAAAGTCCAAGCTTTTTATATTGTGAAAATTATACTTCAGGCTGGGTGCAGTGGCTCACGCCTGGAATCCCAGCACTTCGGGAGGCCGAAGTGGCAAGATCACTTGAGGCCAGGAGTTTGACCCTAGCCTGGCCAACATGTCGAACCCCATGTGTACTCAAAAAAAAATCAAAATTAGCTGGGGGTGGTGGCACACACCTGTAGTTCCAGCTACTTGGGAGGCGGAGGCACAAGAATTGCTTCAACCCAGGAGACGGAGATTACCATGAGATAACATCGTGCCACTGCACTCCAGCCAGAGCCAGAGCGAGGCTCTCTCAAAGGAAAAAAAAAAAAAGAAAGAAAATCATACTTTGATACAGTATGCTAATATAAAGGATATGATATGGTTTGACTCTGTGTCCCCATCCAAATCTCACCTTGAATTGCAATAATCCCCACAGGTCAAGGGTGGGACCAGGTGGAGATAATTGAATCATGGGGGCAGTTTCTCCTGTGCTGTTCTCGTGATAGTGAGTGAGTTCTCACGAGATCTGATGGTTTTATTACAGGCGTTCCCCTTTGCTTGGCTCTCCATCTCTCTCCTGCTGCCCTGGGAAGCGGCGTCTTCTGCCATAATTGTAAGTTTCCTGAGGCCTTCCCCAGCCATGCAGAACTGTGAGTCAATTTAAACCTCTTTTCTTTATAAATTACCCAGTCTTGGGTATTTCTTCATAGCAGCTTGAGAATGGGCTAATACAGTGTACTAATAACAGCTCAGACAGTAGTATACAGGTACTACTATACTTTGATGCTAGAGGTATTCCCATTAAGGTCAGGAGCAGTATGTGCTATCATTACCAAGATCTAACATTGTTCCAGAGGTTTTTAGGTCAGCAATTCTCAACTGGAGGTGATTTTGCCTCCCTGGGGATATTTGACAATATCTGAAATCATTTTGGCCGTCACACTGAGGAGTGCTACTGGCATGTAGCAGGCGGAGGCTGGCGATGCTGCTAAACATCCTGCGAAGCACAAACAGCTCCATAACAAAGAATTATCCAGCCCAAAACATCAGTAGTGCTGCTGTTGAGAAACCCTAGACTAGACAAATAAAACTTGGGAAATCCATTGACATAAATGTGGGTAAATAATAAACTAGTATTTGCCAATGGTAGTCTAGCTAGGAGGTCCAAAAGAAGCACCTGAAGAACAGTTAGATTTTGCAGAGGCTCATGCCTGTAACCCCAGTGCATTCTGAGGTCGCATTGGGAGGATCTCTTGAGGCCAGGAGTTCAAGACCAGCCTGGGCAACATAGACCGCATCTCTACCAAAAATTAAAAAATCAGCCAGATGTGGTGGTGTGCTCTGACAGTCCCAGCTGCTAAGGTGGGAGTATCGCTGGGGCCCAGGAGCTGGAGGCTATGGTGAGCTGTGATCATGCCACTGTACTCAAAAAAAATTTTTTTGAGATAGGGTTGCTCTCCATTGCATATGGGGTCTTGCCGTGTTGCAAGGTCTCGAATTCCTGGCCTCAAGCAGTCTTCCTGCGTCAGCCTCTGAAAGTGTTGAAATTACAAGCATGAGCCACTGCCCCTGGCCTTAAAAAATAAAAATAAAAAAATAAATTACATGGTGTTATGTGGCCAGTTAAAAGATGTTAGAAAACAGTTGTGCATGTGACCCAGCTGTAACCAGTTATAAAAGTATCGGGATCATTAAGAAATGTACTATATCTGGCTTTCCCAAGTTTAGGTTCCTGCTGAAAGAATGAGATGGACCTTTTCTTCCTCCCCTCCACACCTCCCTGCAAGAACCAGGATTGTGCATTTTGATGGGCAGGCTCTTACCTCTGGCAGGCCACAGGGGGCATGCAGAGCCTTTCTGCATGTGTTTTTTGGGCACTCGGATAAAGAATCCCTGTCCAGGTCTTTGTTTAGGATATTTGGCCCATGGTGGAATGAGGGTGGAATCACCTGGGAGGGGTAGAGGCTTCAACTGGAAGGAGGAGTGACCTGAACTCCAGGTTGTGGGCCTACACTTTGTTCCCATGCAGAACCCCATTAGTAGTGACTGGGGCCTGGAAGTCAGGGACCTTGGTGACCAAGTGTTGGGTGGACAGGAGGAGCTAAGGGAGGTGAGGGGCATCTCTCCAGTACTGCCGCCTCCCCTGTCCCCAAATCAATGCCCTCTGTTGGCTCAGAGACAGCCCCGGCCAGCAGCAGTGCAGGTCAGGAAGGGCGAATGCACTCAGCACGGATCTGCTCCATAGTCTCCACCTCACTTCATCTCGGGTTGAGGGGGGTGAGTCCCCGCAGCACTGATAGGATATCCTGTCCGCTGAGAACATTCAGCTTGATTTAGAAAGATAAGGTGGGACGTCTCTTGGGCATGGTGTGTGGAGCAGCGCCATCCCTCTGTGGCAGCGAGCCAAGCAATAAACCAGAATGTGCAAAACCTGCGTCCCAGAATTACCATTCCTGGAGGAAAAGCCTGTATTGTCAAGATGCCCACAACTAAATTAACCCAAACATTCCACCCAGCCTTGGAAAAACCAGTAGAACTTTGACATTAATACACTAACCCTCAGTTCTATATGGAAATATGTAAGAATAGCCACATAATGTAACGTGCGGTCATTGAGAGAGAGGAGCCCGACAGAACAAATGGAACCAAGTCCAGAAACATGTCTGTCTAGGCGCAAGATGCCAGCATGTGAGTCAGCCAGGGAAGCAGACCAGGAGGAGATATTAAGATTTAAAACCGGGCTCTGTAGCTCAGGCCTATAATTCCAGCACTTTGGGAGGCTGAGGTGGGAGAATCACTTGAGCCCAGGAGTTTGAGGCAGCAGTAAGCTATGATCGTGCCACTGCATTCCAGCCTGGATGACAGAGCAAGACCTTGTCTCAAAAAAAAAAAAAAAAGTGTTCAGATGCACCCTTACATGAAGCCTTTGGCACAGCTTCCAAGACTGTCCAGGCCTTACTCAGGACAATGGGGCCCAGCCGTAGCTCAGCTTCCACTGCCTGAGTGGCACAGAGTCCTCAGTCCAGTCTCTGTTGGGTCTCAGATCCCCCGATCATGCCCCTTCTGCCCAAGCTCTGCCTCATTATGGCCTCCACTGACTGCAGCCTCTTCCACCTCCCCAAAGCGACACTTGCTCATGCTCTCTAGCCCATAGGAGCCCCTGCTTCTCCAGGAAGCCCATCCTACTGGCTCTGGGCTCTATGTAGGAGAGCTGGAAAGGCTGGATCCCACCACTGAGTTCAGTCTCGGGGGTCTCCACCCGTGCTAGGCTTCCACTGATGGGACATAAGTGGCCTGAGGGTCCTTTACATCCACACAAGAGCCCCATGGTGACCAGGAATGGGGTTCTGAGAGGTTAAATGACTTGCCCAGGGCCCCAGAGCTGGCTAGAATCCTGCACTGCCATATCCAAGGCCTCATTTAGGCCTCCCACTTGGGGGCCCGGACACCCCTCTGCATCTACAGGCTGGGAAACACGTGTCTGCTGCAGCTTCCTCCCAGTGACTTACAGCAGCTGCAGATTTCTCGGGGGCCTTCTATGGGGCCCACCACAGCAGGGAGCCGAGAACTCTTAACACAGCCCTGTGTTCTCTCTCCACCCCCTTCAGCTCCGAACTCACCTACTAGCTGCTCTGATGTAAGAATAGGCCTTGGTGAGGGTGTTGGGGCTCTGGTCAGTAGCCCAGGCCTTCAGGAATCGGGTGATGTCAATCTGGAGAGGAGGTGCCTGCTGCGGGGAGCAAGCATGGGCCAGGGTCCTGGCCCCCTGCAGGGGCAGCCCCTCTTCTTCCCAGGGTCCCCTGAGAATCCAAAGGCATTCAGGGTAAAGTGCAGTGTTCAGCTGTGTCCTGGGGTCCAGGAAAGCCAAGGAGAAGTTGCTCCACCTGCTGTCCACCAGGCACCCTGGCAGAGAACAGCCTCAGCCCACCCCAGCCCAGCACCAGATCCCAGGGACTGATCCACCTGTAAGAGGGCAGCATGAGACTGCCCCCATTCTCCCCAGAGAGTCCCCTCAGTCATGGGCTCTGACCAGGGTGCAGGTGGGCCCAGCAGGCTGGCCCAGCATGGGTGTGGCTGTACATTGGTCCTCTGAAGAGCCTCAGGGGCTTGTGGCAGCAGGTGTATGTCTGGGCTTGGAAGTAGAGGATGTCCCGCAGCCACAAGGCAGGGGGCACTTGTTTTGAATTCCAGTCCTCTGCAAGGACAGGGACCCCAGGCTCTGGGCCCCAGCTCTGCCTGCCCTACCCACAGCCTACCACCATTTGGCCCAGGCAAGTTGCCCCAGCTCCCACAGAGGGGGCCACCCTTCCCACCTCCTGATGTTTGCCCGCACCAGTCAAGTTCCATTCTGGAAAAACCCTCCATGTCCTTGGGTAGGCACCTCCTCCTTGACAACTTTCCAGTGCTATCATCCCCACTTTCATTTTCTACCTATCATTCGATGCAGAGACCAGCTTCTTCCCTGGGCCAGGGCTGCTCTGGAGGCAGGGAGGTTGTGGTCAGGCTGTGGGGTATAGCAGAGCACCGGGTATAGCCCAGGCTCTCCAGGCACACCTGGGCAGAGAAGCCAGAACCCACAGGTGAATGCCCCTCTTTCCGGCCCCACCCACCTCACAGGCAGAAAGAGGGAGGCTTCACAAGGAGGTCGAGGTAAACAGGGGAGCCTGGGTCACCTCTGTCTGATCTCCTGCCCTCCTGGGACAAAGCCAGAGGTTGGAGCTGGGAGGTGTGGAGAGCCCTGGCCCAGCCCTGGTTTCATTAATGAGGCTCAGGGAGGGGCTGGGTCAGCCCAAGTCACTGAGTCCATAAGGGAGGGTTCTGACCATAACCCAGGACCATAGAGCTCGCTGAGGCCGCATCCCTTTCCCACCTAGACCAAGGTAGAGGCATGAACTGGCTTCTAAGTTTGAGGCCCAGCACACCTCTCCCTCCCCTTGTCTGCAGCTGTTGTCACACATCAAAAGTGAGTTTTTCCCTGAGGGGCTGGAGGTGCAGCTCCTTGGGCTGGACCAAGTGGGCAATCCAAACAAGTCCCTGTGTGTCCCCACCAGCCAGGAATTCTCATGCCACGCAGCAGCTGGGGGGGCACCAGGATACCCTGGGGAATTCTGGGGATGAGCCTTCCCGAGGCTCCCACGGCAGCACTGCCGCCCCCAGACCTGCCACAAGCCCCGTGTCCATCTAGCCTTCGAGAACCTGGCCCATCACACACACCTGCCCCACTCCTCACACCTGGCTTTCCTGTGAAAGCGGAACTGCTTCCACCTGGGCCAGCTGGAGAAGGGCCTCAAGAAATCACCATTTAGGGGGTTCATTCCAATCATTCATTTATTCACCAAATACCCACTGTCCACCTTTCTGTACCAGGCCAGGGGTGATGGGTCAAGCAGAACACATGTCCCAAGGAGCTTTCCTCTCTTTAGAGACAGGCAGGCAGACTCTCAGGCCGTGAGGTGCCCTCTGGGCTAGTGGGTTCCCAGCACCGGATGCAGGGGAGGGCCTCGTCCACAGGAGGTGCTGGTGGGTGTGGATGTGGAGGCCACCACGGGGTGAGGGTGTCCAGACAGAGGACCTAGCATGTGTCCAGGCCCAGGGTGTGACCTGGGGCAGGTGCGGGGCTGCGCTATCTGGAAGGCTTCCTGGCTCTGCCAATGATAGGCTGTGGCTGGATCAGGCTTTGTGTCAATTTTTAACATTTAATAAATTTTGATTATGTAACTAAACATTGTGATAAAAATTATGAACTATAAAAGTTAAAAAACACAAAAAACCAGCAAACCCCTTCTCTCCCCCAAATAACTGCTTCAACAGTATTTTCTGACTTTTTTTCCTCATGTATCTGCAGCTATAAACATAAGCTGCACAAGATAGTATCCTTCCCCATATTCTTCTTTGGAGCTGGATTTTTCACTCAGCAGTGAATAGAGGCAGGCTTTAAACAGGCCAGGCATTGTGAGGGCCCTGACAAAGGAGACTGACCATGTTGCTAGGTGACCTTGGACAAGTCTCGCCCTCCTCAGAGCCTGGATTTTCTCAGTCCAATGAAGGGCAGGAAGGGCTGTAGCAGGACTACATCAGCGCTTCCCAAACTCAGAACTTCCACGTGGAGCTGTGTGAGCTGTCACTGCACAACCCCAGGGGCAGGAGCATTCTTGTCATAGCCTCTGTGAGTGGGGCTCCTGCCCAAAAGTGTGGTGTGCAAACCTGGGACCCACAAGAGGATTTTAGGCGATATGTAGATGCATTTATTTTTACCATTACCTTCTATTTGTAGTAAATGAGACTGCTGCTCACAGGGAGGGCTTGTTAAACCACAGATCACTGAACCCACTCCCCAGAGGTTCTGATTCAGGAGGTCTGGGGTGGCGCCTGAGAATCTGCATTTCTAACAAGTTCTCAGGTGATGGTGATGCTGATGCTGCTGGCTCAGGGACCACACTTTGAGAACTACTAATCACAAGTTTCCTTTTATTCATTTATTTAAGGCAGGGTTTTGCTGTGTCACCCAGGCTGGAGTATAATGGTGCAATCACAGCTCACTGCAGCCTTGACCTCCCAGGTTCAAGCAATCCTCCTGCCTCACTTCTTGAGTAGCTGAAACCATAGGTGCACGCCTCCATGCTGGATTTTTTTTTACTTTTTGTAGAGATGGAGTTTCACCATGTTGCTCAGGCTGGTCTCGAACTCCTAGACTCAAGCAATTCACCTGCCTTGACCTCCCAAAGCAAAAGTTTCCTTTTTAAATACATTTATTTAGGTTTTAAAAATGAGTTAACTTAAAGCACAGGAATAGATCTTCAACACTAACCACGGGGGAAATGCAAATTAAAACCACAGTAAGATATCCCTATATATCTGTTAGAACAGCTCAAATCAAGCATAGTGGTAGTATCAAATATTGGTGAGGATGCAGACAAAACTAACTCATACACCACTGATGGGAATATAAAATGGTACAGACGCACTAGAAAATAGTTTGGCAGCTTCTTTAATTAAACGTACACCTCAGTATATGACCTAGCAATTGCTTCTGGGCATTTGTACCAGAAAATAAAACTGATGTCTGCACTAAAACTCATACATGATTGTTCATGGCAGATTTATTTGTAATAGTCCCAAACTGGAAACAACCAAATACCCCCCAATAGGTGAATGGTAAAGCAAACTGCTACATCCATTCTATGAAATGCTATTCAACAATAAAAAGGGGGCCAGGCATGATGGCTCACACCTGTAAACTCAGTGCTTTGGGAGGCTGAGGCAGGCAGATCGCCTGAGGTCAGGAGTTCAAGACCAGCCTGATCAACATGGTGTAACCCTATCTCTACTAAAAATACAAAAAAATTAGCTGGACATGGTGGCGGGCACCTGTAATCCCAGCTGCTCAGGAGGCTGGGGCAGGAGAATTGCTTGAACCTGGGAGGCAGAGGTTGCAGTGAGCCGAGATCACACCATCGTACTGGGCAACAAGAGCAAAACTTCATCTCCAAAAAAAAAAAAAAAAGCCAGGTATGGTGGTGGGTGCCTATAATTCCAGCTACTCAGAAGGCTGAGATGGGAGAATTGCTTGAACACAGGAGGCAGAGGTTGCAGTGAGCTGAGATCGTGCCACTGCATTCCAGCCTGGGTGACAGAGTGAGACACCATCTCAAACAGAAAAAAACAGTAATAAGGAACATGTACAACTTGGATGGATCTCAAAGGGCATTTGCTGAGTAGAAAAAAAAAAAGCCAGTCTCAAAAGGCCACATACTGTGTGATTCCATTTATATAATGTTCTTTTCTTCTTTGGTTTTATTTTGTTTTTGAGACGAAGTATCACTCTGTGGCCCACACTGGAGGGCAGTGGCATGATCTCAACTCACTGTAGCCTCTGCCTCCCAGGTTCAAGTGATTCTCATGCTTCAGCCTCCCAAGTAGCTGAGAGTACAGGCACGCACCATCATGCCTGGCTAATTTTTGTATTTTTAGTAGAGACAGGGTTTTGCCATGTTGGCCAGGCTGGTCTCAAACTCAAGGCCACAACAGGTCCACCTGCCCCAGCCTGCCAAAGTGCTGGGATTGTAGGTGTGAGCCACAGTGCCAGGCCTTCATTCATTCATTCATTGAGAGAATCTCACCCTGTCTCTCAGGCTGGACTGCAGTGGCAGGGTCACTGTATCCCCCACCTCCCAGGTTCAAGTGATTCTCCTGCCTCAGCCTCCCATGTAGCTGGAACTACAAGCTGGTGCCACCACGCCTGGCTAAGTTTTGCATTTTATAATGTTCTTGAAGTGAAAAGATTATAAAGACAGAAAGCAGATTGGTGGTTGCCAGGAGTAGGAATAGTGGAGGGGAAGAGCCAGGAATGAGTGCAGAGGAATAGCAGGAGGGGGATTTTCGTGGTGGTGGAACAGTTCCGTATCTTGATTGTAGCGGTGGTTAAAGGAGTCTACGTATGTGATAAAATGGCATGGACCTAGACATGTGACATTGTTAGATATTGTCCCACATTTATACAAAATAGAACCTTTGGAGGAAACTGAGTGAAGAGCATATGAAACCTCTCTCTACCATCTTTGAAATTTCCTCTGAATCTATATTTCCAAATAAAAGGTTAAAATTTGTAAAGTTGCTTTAGACAAAAATATTAAAGTAATATTGATTCTATGCGGATCTGGCAAACCTTTGACACATTGAATGACTGGCATTTCTAACCTATCCAATGCACAATTGCCCCTGGCCAGGCCCTGTCCTAGGCGAGGTCACCTGCTGGAAGATAGGACTCTGGACTCTCTCCTGCTTGGCTTTGGGGTAGAGATGCCAGATAAAATATAGGACACCCAGTTGAATTTAGATTTCTGATAAAAAAATAAACTTTTTTTTAGTAAGTATGTACCATGCATATTTAGGACATACTTATACTAAAACTTATTTCTCTAAATTCTTTTTTCACCATCCTTCACAAGTGTTGATATTTCTGTAAATTCTTTAATGTATTTATGTAGTTACTTTAAAGCTCTTGCCTAATAATTCTAATGTGTGAGCCATTTATGGGTCTTTTCTTTTTCTTTTTTTTTTTTTTTTTTTGAGATGGAGTTTCGCTCTTGTAGCCCAGGCTGGAGTACAATGGCACCATCTTGGCTTGCTACAACCTCCATCTCACCTGGCTGGTCTTGAATTCCTGACCTCAGGTGATCTGCCTGCCTCAGCCTCCCAAAGTACTGGGATTACAGGTGTGAGCCATCATGCCTGGCCCTTTTTGTTCGTTTGTTTCTTTGAGATAAGGTCTCACTCTGTTGTCCAGGCTGGAGTGCAGTGGCATGATCTCAGCTCACTGCAACCTCCACTTCCCAGGCTCAAGCCATCCTTCCACCTCAGCCTTCCAAGTAGCTGGGACCACAGGCACGTGCCACCAGCAGTCCTGACTGGTTTCATGGAAGACAATTTTTCCACAGACAGGGTTGGGGGTGGTGGTTATGGTATGAAACTGTTCCACTTCAGATCATCAGGCATTAGATTCTCATAAAGAGAGTGTGAAACCTAGATCCCTCGGATGTGCAGTTCACATTAGGGTTCACGCTCCTATAAGAATCTAATGCCTGCTGATCTGATGGGGGTTGGGATGGAGCTCAGGCAGTAATGCTTGCTGCCCACCACTCACCTCCTGCTGTGCAGCCTGGTTCCTAACAGGTCACCAACTGGTAGAGACCACAGCCTGGGGGTTATGGACCCCCCCCACACCGCCACACCAGACTCATTTTTGAATTTTTAGTAGAGATGGGGTTTTGCCATGTTGCCCAGGCTGGTCTCGCAGTCTTGAGCTCAAGTGATCTACCTGCCTTGGCCTCCCAAAGTGCTGGGATTACGGGCATGAGCCACCATGCACGGTGGGTCTGTTCGTATTGACTGGTTTTCTCTTAACTTTAGGGTATATTTTCTCACTTTTTCACCCATCTAGTAAGTATTTCTTGAGCTGTTGGACATTGTGAACCCTCATTGTAGAGATGTGGGTTACTCTACTGTTGAGTTTTGTTTGGCAGGGAATTAAATTGCTGATGGGTTAACTTGATCATGAGTGTCAAGGCTACATTTTAGGTTTTATTAGGGTGAGCTGTTTTTTAGTTTTGCCCTTATTCCCGGGGAATCTTCCTTAATCCCAAGGCATGGCCTTCTAGGCCCTCTGTGAATATCTGGACTATTCATCAAGACCTGAGATTCCAAGAGCGGAGACTCTGGCTGAGCCAGAATTCAGGTGTATCTCCAGCACTCTGTGACCACTGAAATAGCTGTTTAGCTTTCAGCTCCCCATCAGCTGTTCTGTGCTGGGCCTTGCAGAGTCTCAATCCGCCCATTCGTCGTTTGGGATTTGGCCAAGGACCTGCAGCAACCTCTATAAGATTTCTGGGGCTCCTTCTCTGCAACTCCATCCTTTCTGATACTCTGCCACACACATTTTAGCAGCCCTAAGTGGCAATCTCTGTTTCCTCCACCAAACAAGACTGATCCTCTCAGCTTGGACTCTGCTTCCTCGTGCTGTCATTGAGGGTTTGGAAACTTTCCCCACTGAAAAAACATAGCAGTCACTTCATGTGATGCCCTTGTCTCAGATTGTACCTGGAACTGCCTATTGCCCAGTGGCTGAAGACAATTTCTTCATGTACTTTGTCCAGCTTTGTAGTTTATGCTGGAAGACTGTCATCAATACAGGTACTCTATTATGGCCACAATTCAAAGTATGATTAATATCATATTCATTCTATTCTAAAAGTAGAGAAGACAAAGACCAACAATTCTAAGAAAAATAGAAAAAAATATATGAAAGTTCAAAGAAAAACGCAAATGCCACTGACACACAGGAAAAAATGTTTAACTTCACTGATAATAAGAAAGATATAATTTTAGGCTGGGTGCAGTGGCTCACACCTGTAATCCCAGCACTTTGGGAGGCTGAGGTGGGAGGATCACTTGGAGGCCACGAAGTGGAGGTGGCAGTGAGCTGAGATGGTGCCACTTGGGGTGACAGAGTGAGATCCTATCTCAAAAAAAAAAAAAAAAAGATACAGATATAAACAACATCCTGCAACCACTACATGTGGCCATGATTGATAACAGGGACCAGATTTGCCTCCCACCTTGAACAACTAGAAAAATGGAACAACATATATAAAACAATAGTTTTCGGACACTGGAGAACAGGTCAAGCAGAACTACGATCCCTAAAAGAAGGTGAACCCTACAGTGTCCTCAGTTTACTGCCAGAAGCAATTACAGGCTCCAACACAGCAGGGGAAATCCAAAGTCCAGTGACATGTACACCACTCTTGAGCTGTTTTAACCTCCAGGTCCTTCAGGCCAGCTCTCCTGGGGCTCTGCCTTGGGAATTGGTATTGGTGACAAAGGGAATAGAGAGGAACATGCATAGAGCTCTCCATTTAGACTGACATATTCACACTGGGTTCCAGTTTCAGCTGAGAGACTGTGAGCACATCGCTAGCCCACTCTGATCCTGTATCCTAGCTGTGTAATCACCTATTTCCCATCAATTGCGAGGCTGGAGAGAAAAGTGCCCACTCTGGCACTTAGGAGTACACAGTAGGAGCTTAGTAAGCTTAAGCTCTCTTGCTTCCCCACTCCCCTAACGTGTGAGGGGAAAGACAGACGTGGGGAATGGCACCTGGGAGGCTCCAGCTGTATGCTTCACAATCCTACCAATGAAAAATCTGAATTAGGCTTCAGTTTCCCTTCTACAAAATGAGACAGGACAGGAGTGGGTAGGAAGAGGAGGAGCTGGGCTTTGTTGGTTTAAGCTGGGCCCTTCTGATTCTGTAACGTGAACTTCACTGTCTGGTCCAGCCCATTCCCCAGCCGGGGCTTCGCGTGCTCTGAATGTCTTTTGGCCAAGTCCAAGGCTGTCCAGGGTCGGGGTGGGGAGAAGCAGTTCCCCCATATAACCTGCAGGTGGCACTAGAGCCATGCGGGAGCCGAGGGTCCTGCTCCAGCCTTCCTGGAGACTCGGGCAGGGTGGGGTAGGGCGAGGCAGAGGTGATGTACACCGCTCAGCTGGGCAGCGGCACGCGGTTGTGGATCAGTCGACACCGTTTAATAATGGACACATGGGTCTTCTGGCTAATTTTCTCTCTTTGGTAGGGTGAGCATATGCTTTATCATCCAAATCCAGACACTTTGGAAAGTGAAAGGGGGCACTATCATAATTGCACCAGGATAGGCATAACCTTAGCTGTACCTTGCAAACCAGAACCTATGGTCACCCTACTGTCTGATCCGTTTTTCTTCCTTGTTTCTATTCTTTTAATTTTTTTCTTTTTAAATACACAGCGTTTTCTTTCCCCAAGCACCACTGTTTTTGAAAATGCCTTTGCATTCACGATATTTTCGACCAGGCAACATCTGCCTTGGCATCTTGAGTCTGAACAGTGTCTCTGAACCCACCCCAAAGGCTGGTTTTAGCTTCCAGTCAGAAGATTCTGTTCTTGGCCTACCATCTCCATGACTCAAAGATGTCAGACGTGGAACAGTGACTCTTGTCTCAACTCTGGTGCCTCTTTGCTACATTTATTCCTGCAAATTTTTGTTTGTTTGTTTGTTTTTTGAGACGGAGTCTCGTTCTGTTGCCCAGGCTGGAGTGCAGTGGTTCAATCGGGTCACTGCAAGCTCCGCCTTCCGGTTCCAGTGATGCTCATGCCTCAGCCTCCCAAGTAGCTGGTACTATAGGCGCCCACCACCACGCCCAGCTGATTTTTGTATTTTTAGAAGAGATGGGGTTTCACCCTGTTGGCCAGGCTGGTCAGAAACTGCTGACCTCAGGTGTTTAGACCACCTCAGCCTCCCTAAGTGCTGGGATTACAGGCCTGAGCCACTGCACCCGCCCATATTCCTATGATTTTGTTCTGAGTGCTCATGTCCTTTGTCTCTTTGAATTTACCTATATTGGTTTATTGAATTGCAAGTAGACAAGTCCCATTAAGCGCGATTCTTATATTTCCAAGATCATCTCATTACTCCATTCAACCCCAAATTAGCATGCCATTTTTCCCCTTGTTTCTGAACCCTCTTCACTTAATAGTCTCATAAACATCCATCCATTGCAAAAAGGACTCTAACTTTTCTCACTTCCATTTTTAGTTGATTCATTGCTATCCAAGTAATGAGTTGTCTGGGGGAGTCATTAGTAGAGTACAACTCTACATTGAGTAGAGAATTGTGCTCTTAAATTTATTTTTATAGTTGGATTCTGCTAGTTAATATGTCTCTGTCATTCTCACATTGCAACTAATGACTATGGGTTTCTGTCTCAACCTAAAATCTAGGTTAGAAATTTGGTTTTATCTGAATAAGATATTAATAGATAATGTGAGAAAAAACTTACTGAAACTTTTCTCAGCTAAGAATGACACTCGTGGTCACAAATATGTATGTAAGCAAGTGGAAAACTGGGCTGTAAATATATAAACTCAAAATATTATGTTTAGAGACAAGATTTTTCTTTTTTCTTCTTTTTTAGTAAAGTATATTTGCTATGGTTGGAATGATTGTGTCTCCTCCAAAATTCATGTTGGAACTTAAACCCCAATGTGATAGCATTAGGAGGTGGAGTCTTTAAGATATAATTAAGTCATGAGGGAGGAGCCCCCACATGAATGGGATTAGTGACCTTATGAAAGGGCTTGAGGGAGCCACCTACCTCAGTTTTCTTCTTTTGTTTTTCTGTCCTTTCCACACATTGTTCAAAGTGCCATCTTGGCAGTACCCAAAACATGGCTAAATCTCACATGATTCCATGGATTAGTTTCACCTGTTCTTGAGCTTCATATAAATGAGATCATTCAGTATATGCGCGTTTGTGGCTGGCTTCTTTCATTCAACATAATCCTGTGAGATTTAGCCATGTTTTGGGTACTGGTAGTTGTTTATTTTTCTGGTTGTGTAGTTTTCCAGATTTTATTTATTACCCTTCTATTTTTATGTCTAACTCAGTGTCTTGTGGGGTCTATTGGTCCTTTTTAGCTAGATTGATATTAAGCATCTTCTTATCAATGGAGCTTAGGACATTTTTAGAAGACAAAAGCCTAATAAACCCAAGCCCCCCAATCTTAAGCCAAGTTTTCTTCTCACGCCTGCTTCAGTTGCTCTTCTTCATGTGGTATTTTTTCCCTCAGAAAACTGATGGAAATTAAGAAACCCAAAAGCTCTTCATCATGTTATCAGCTTAGGAACACTTGTCATCTGAATAACAGGGTAGATATTTATAATCTGAAATGTTGAAATAACTATAGCAAATACTTACATAGCACTAACTGCTGTTCAAAGTGCTTTACATATATTATTTTCCTCAAAACAACTCTGTGAAATAGACACTATTATTGTCATCCCCATATTTTAGATGGAGATATGGAGGCACAGAGAGACCATGTAACCTTGCCAAGGTGGTAGAGCCAGGACTTGAACCTGTGTTTTCTGGTTTTAGAGCCTGCACCATTCACCACCACACCATATTGTGTAGCATGATACTTCCTGTGGGTAAAGTGTTTTCTTCTATTACCTTGGGAGCATCTTCTGAATAATTTGAATCTTATAAATTTGCTTCAAAGAATACAAGTAAATTGAACTGAAAGATCTAATATAGAATGTGTGGCATTCGTGAATAAATTATAGGACTCTGGTTTTAATAATTATTTGTTTATCTTGTGACTTTTGTTGGCAGGGCTGTAATGTGCTCACCTCATTTTCCTTCTCTTCAATAGGAGATGGGCTCAGAGACAGGCACAATTTATCATAAAATCTCATCACACTTTCCCTTACCATCTGGAAGCCGGAGATAGGTTTGTGAAATCTTGATTGAGAAAGAGTTGAATGCCACTTGTAGCATAATGAGTTTAAGAAAGATGGTTTTGGCTGGGTGTGGTGGCTCACACCTGTAATTCTAGCACTTTGGGAGGCTGAGGTGGGTGGATCACGAGGTCAGGAGATCGAGACCATCCTGGCTAACACAGTGACACTGTCTGTACTAAAAATACAAAAAATTAGCCAGGCGTGGTGGCAGGTGCCTGTAGTCCCAGCTACATGGGAGGCTGAGGCAGGAGAATGGCATGAACCCAGGAGGCAGAGCTTGCAGTGAGCCAAGATCGCACCACTGCACTTCAGCCTGGGTGACAGAGCCAGACTCTGTCTCAAAAAAAAAAAAAAAAAAAAAAAAAAAAAAAGATGGTTTTACTAGCCAGTTCTGTTGCACAGAGTCCTGCACATTTTGGCAGTTAACATATGTGATCGACAGTTATCAGGGTTCTAGAAGAAATTATTTTCCAGTTGTATTCTGCTGCTAAAGTGCTATATTTCTTTATAGATGAACTGATTAATTCTTGGTCACTTGTTTTTCATTAGACATTTCTCTGCCTCTTTATGCTGTGCTTTATGTCTTTTTATGTCCAGCCCCAGGTTTCTTCTTCTAATTGCAGGAAGATCATTGAAATTTTCTCTCTCTCAAACTCCTGGGCTCAAGTGATCCTCCTTCATCTGCCTCCTGAGTAGCTGGCATTACAGGTGTGCACCACTGAACAGATACACACATATACAACCATACTTACAGACAAACATCTACATATATACACAAACACACAGAGACATACACATATCCAGACATACTCATTAGATATACATTTACACAAACACACATGTGCACACACACACACACATATACACACCTTGTTTCCATCTTCTTCTCAGGACTCAGGGCTCTCAGGGAGTGGAAAGAGTCTTGTACCATGAGTCCAGGATCGACTTTGCAACCTTGCCCAAGCGTCTTCCCTCTTGAGATCTTGTTTATAATAATAAACATCCTTACCCACCAATTAGGGTTATTTTGAAGACAAAACAGAAAAGATAACAGAGTGATGGCAATGTTGCATAGTTTCAAATAAAAATTAATGTTGACCAAAAAGAGGTCTGGCCTTTGTCCTAGATTCCTGGGAGGTAACCATCAACATGTAATGCCTGATAGGAGTATCTTTGCCTGGGGATCTTGGGTCATAATGGATAGTCTAATAATGAGATTTAGGGTGGGGTCTAGCCAGGCCAGGAAATCCGACTAAGAGATTTAGAGTCCGGGCTTTAGGTCACCCCTGGAAAGACTGGAAACTGAAAAGTGAGAGGATCCATGCAGACAATCAAGCATGCCTCTGTGATGAAGTTCCAGCAAAAACCCTGAACACTGAGGCTTGAGGGAGCCTCTCTGGCTGGGAATTCTCCATGTGTATTGGCACATATCAAAACCGGGAGGGTAATACACTGCCAGACTGAGAAGACTACAATAAATACCTAACTCTTAAACGCTCAGGCATTGAATATCCACAAGCATCAAGACCATCCAGGAAAACATGACCTCACCAAACAACCTAATTAAAGCACCAGGGACCAATCATAGAAAAACAGAGATATGTGACCTTCCAGACAGAGAATTCAAAATAGTGGTTTCAGGGAAACTCAAAGAAATTAAAGATAGCACAGAGAAAGAATTTGGAATTCTATCAGATAAATTTAACAATGAGATTGAAGTAATTAAAAAGAATCAAGCAGAAATTCTGGGGATGAAAAATGCAGTTGACATAATAAAGAATGCATCAGAGTCTCTTAATAGTGGAATCGATCAAGCAGAAGAAAAAATCAGTGAGCTTGAAGACAAACTATTTGAAAATACACAATTAGGAAACAAAACAATTTTAAAAAATGAAGCATGCCCACACGATCTAGAAATAGCCTCAAAGGGGCAAAGCCAAGAGTTATTGGCCTTAAAGAGGAAATAGAGAAATAGAGGTAGAAAGTTTATTCAAAAGGATAATAACAGAGAACTTTCGAAACCTACAGAAAGCTATAAATATTCAGGTCAAGAAGGTTATAGGACAGCAAGCAGATTTAACCCAAAGAAGACTACCTGAAGGCATTTAATATTCAAACTCCCAAAGGTCAAGGATAAAGAAAGGATCCTAAGCAGCAAGAGAAAAGGAACAAATGACATACAATGGAGCTCTCATACACCTGGCAGCAGACTTTCAGTGGAAACCTTACAGGCCAGGAGAGAGTGCCATGATATATGTGATGGGCTGAAGGAAAAAAAAAAACAAAACTTTCACCCTAGAATAATACATCCAGTGAAAATATCCTTCAAACATGAAGGAGAAATAAGGACTTTCCCAGACAAACAAAAGCTGAGGGATTTCACCAGCAGACCTATCGTGCAAGAAATGCTAAAGGAAGGTCCGCAGTCAGAAACAAAAGGATATTAGCAAGAAGTCATCATCTGAAGGCACAAAACTCACTGGGAATAGTAAGTACACAGGAAAACACAGAGTATTATAACACTGTAATTGTGGTGTACAAAGAACTCTTAAGTAGAAAGACTAAAAGATGAGGCCGGGCACAGTGGCTCATGCCTGTAATCCCAACACTTTGGGAGACTGAGGTGGGTGGATCGCGAGGTCAGGTGATCGAGACCATCTTGGCTAACACGGTGAAACCCCATCTCTACTAAAAATACACACACACACACACAAAAATAGCTGGACGTCATGGCACGCGCCTGTCGTCTCAGCTGCCTGGCAGGCTGAGGCGGGAGAATCACTTGAACCCAGCAGGTGGAGGTTGCAGTGAGCCGAGATGGCGCCACTGCACTCCATCCTAGGTGACAGAGCGAGACTCTGTCTCTAAAAAAGCAACAAAAACTAAAAGATGAACCAAACAAAAATAATAACTACAACAACTTTTCAAGACACAGGCAGTACAATAAGATATAAGTAGAAACAACAAAATGTTAAAAAGCAGAGGGACAAATTTAAAGTGTAGAGTTTTGGTAAGTTTTCTTTTTGCTTGTTTATTTGTTAGTTCCTTTATACAAGCAGTGTAAACTTACCACTTTAAAACAATGGGTGATAAGATAGTATTGCAAGCCTTGTGGTAACCTCAAAAAAAAAAAAAAAAAAAAAAAAAATACGCAATGAATACAGGAAAAAAACCCAAAAGCAAGAAGTTAAATCATACCACCAGAGAAAATCACCTTCACCAAAAGGAAGACAGGAAGGAGGAAAGAAGAAAGAAAACCACAACCACCAGAAAATAAATAACCAAATGGCAAGAGTAAGTCCTTACTGATCAATAACCACCTTGAATGTTAATGGACTAAACTCTCCATTCAAAACTGTTAGAGAAAGAACTGTTATGGAATGCAGTTCTCCCCTTCCTCACCCACACCATTTTTCATCAACTCTAGATGAGCTAAGGGCCCCCAAATGCCTTAGGCTTAGCATTCCTTGGGGCGAAGTCCTTTCTTGCTCAGAGTCTAAAGACAAGTAGTGACACTTTCTGCCTGATAGGCCTTCAGTCTCCAGAGTGGAGAATCTGCCTTCGTGTGGGGTCTTAGTAAGAAAAGCTAGGAGCCAGATCGGATCCTCTCTCACCCTGCTGCATCCAGGGAGTGTGCATGTGACTTAGACTCAGCCAACCAAATGCTCTTTCCTTGCACGTGGAAATTTGAGTGAGAAAGGTGGGGAAACAGATGGCTGTAGTAACACCAGAGGTCATGGGGTGGGGAGGCTGAACTGTTTCTGCTAAGAGACTGTTATTGTGGTTCTTGGGGCCTTCCTCTTTGTTTCTTGGCTCCTAACTGTTCTCAAGCCTGATCCATCAGCTCCCTTCTATTCTGTCAGTTCCCTGACAGTCTTTCAAGAATTCCCTTTTACTTAAGTTAGCCAGATTAGTTCTCAAGCTTTTAACCAAGAACGCTTCGTGGTGGAACAGAGCCTCTCTCACCCCCGTGGTTTGGCCAATGGAGAAAGAAATCTCTTGGGGGGGCAACCTTGAACTTGGCTTTGTTTCCAGGCTTGCCCCACTGTGGCAGGCTGGTATTAGGGGACTGCCTCGGCTACCAGGACCCTTCTCAGTAGGAGCATTCACCATATATTGGTCTTAAGTGTGACTTTCTCTCTGTCTCATGTAGGATAGCTGACACTGGCAAGAACCAGCTTACCAGAATCAGACACAGAGGAGATGGCTTCTCTAGGACTCTCCGGTGACAAGCTAGTGCCAGTTCTTGTGGTGAACGGTTGACATAGGTTAGGAACAGAGAGGTAAATGAACTCTTGGACTGCTGGAAAGTTTCAGCTGTGCATCCCCATCCTCTTCTGCATCTTTTCCCTTTTGCATACATTTCCATTCCTGGTAAGGATGGACACGTGGGAAAACCCATCTTTGTTAATATAATGTCATCCCCAAAAAAATCACTGGAGGGGTTGTGGCCTGGAGTTCTGCATCCAGGGGCTTAGTGCAGACTTCTCAGGCTGGCCTGAAGGTGGTGCTGTTTGCATGTGGTCAGTCTGGACTGATAAAGATACATACTATTAGGGTATTGGATAAGATTCACTAGCTAAACTTCACTTTGCATCTCTGTATCTGGATTAAAGAGGTTAATTAGTGAAAAACAGGTGAATTTCACTTCTTTGGAGTGGTGCAGAGGATTTTCTAACACAAAACTGAGATGCTATAAAAAGACAACATTAACAAATTTGATTGCATAAAAACTTCAAATTTCTATAGCAGAAAACAAACAGCAGACTGAGAAATAGTAGCAAATACTGTGACAAAGAGATAATTTTCTTAATATACAAAGAGCTCTTACAAATAAATCCAATTAAAAATGGGAAAAGGACCAGGCATGGTGGCTCATGCCTCCCAGCAATCTGGACCAAAGTAAACGTGAGATGCAAGTGGGGCAGCAAGGAGTGGTGGACACAGACATTGCCTGTGTCTCCTCTGCTCACACACAGGCTCGTTTGTCCCATCAGACCTTGCTTACTGGCCGGGTGCGGTGACTCACGCCTGTAATCCCAGCACTTTGGGGGGCCGAGGTGAGTGGATCACCTGAGATCAGGAGTTCGAGACCAGCCTGGCCAACATGGTGAAACCCCTTCTCTACTGAAAATATAAAAATTAGCTGGTGTGGTGGCAGATGCCTGTAATCCCAGCTATTCAGGAGCCTGAGGCAGGAGAATTGCTTGAACCCGGGAGGCAGAGGCTGCAGTGAGCCAAGATCATGCCACTGTAATCCATCCTGGGCAACAAAAGCAAAAAAAATCTGTCTCAAAAAAAAAAAAATAATAATATGGCAACAGCAGAGCATTGTACACCTGCCCCACTTCTGCCCATCCTCCATTGCTTTTTCCTAGGCAACCACCTTCAAACTTAACACTGTTAGTTTTTTCTTGTATTTACTTTCCTATATCCAAAAAGCATTGCTAGACTCTCATTTATTGATTTTCCAGTTTAGATATTATCTGGAAGGTTGGGATTTAGCACCTTTGCATCACTTCCTGTACATACATTTGTCCCCTCACCTTTCATCCCAATTTAGTGTTAACATATTTGGATTAAGTCCATATTCCACGTTTTTATTATTATGGTTGTAAATCTTGATGGCCGAACTAAGTGTTGTAATAAGATGGCATTTCTGTTTTTTATTTGTTCATTTGTTTTTTGAGAGTCTTATTCTGTTGCCCCAGCTGGAGTACAGTGGTGCAGTCTCAGCTCACTGCAGCCTCCGCCTCCCGGGTTCAAGTGATTCTCATGCCTCAGCCTCCCAAGTAGCTGGGATTACAGGCACCCGCCGCCCCCGCTCAGCTAATGTTTGTATTTTTAGTAGAGACGGGGTTTCCATGTTGGCTAGGCTGGTCTCGATCTCCTGACCTCGAGTGATTTGCCACCTTGGCCTCCGAAAGTGCTGGGATTATAGGCATGAGCCACCGCGCCCCATCTAGATGGCATTTCTTTTTAAGAACAAGTTTTTTTTGTGCTTCATTTTCATCGCTTCTCCAGGCCTTCCAGATTCTTTATCAGTTTTATGAGATGTTTCTTAATCCAGTTTTCCCAAAGGTAATCCCTACCAGATAATCCAGCAGTTCCCTTCTTTCCTGGATCCTCCTCCCAACTTCCCTCTGTTCTTTAGTTTAGACTAGATGCTTTCTAGGCCTGCCCCAAAATATTCATGGAGGGTCTTCCTGTTTCTTGGATCCCATGCTACTTTTTTTATGGGGAGGTACCTTTTTTTTTTTTAATTTGTTTTGGTGGAGCACATGCTCAAGCAGCTTTCTGAGAAGGAGTGCATGGAGGTAAATGGTTTGCCCATCTCGAAGTGTCTTTATTCTTCCCTCACATCTGATTGATATTTTGATTTGGTATCAACTTCTGGGTTGGAAGTGACTCTTCTTCAGAATGTTGAAGGCATTTTTCTGTTGTCTTCTAGTTTCCAACATTGCTCTGAAGAGGTCCCATACCATTGTGATTTGAATGTGACCTTTTAAAAAATCTGGAAGCTTTTAGGACTCTGTCTTTCTCTTTTTAGTGATTTTAAATTTTACAATATATGCCTTGGTCTATTTTAATTTGAGGGAGCACTCATTGGACTGTTTTAATCTAGAAACTTGTGCCCTTCAGTTCTTGAACTGTTGTTGTATTATTTATTTGATAACTTTCTCACATTTTCTGGAACCCTTAATATTCAGCTATTCTCTCACTTTCTTATTTTTAAATATTTTACACTTTTTCTTCTTTCTATTTTCTTTTCTATCCTCCCTTCCTCCCTCCCTCCTCTTTCTCTCTCCCTCCCTCCCTCTCTCTCTCTCTCTCTCTCTCTGTCTGTCTTTCTTTCTTTGAGTCTCACTTTGTTGCCCAGGCTGGAGTGCAGTGCCACAATCATGGCTCACTGAAGCCTCGAGCTCCCAGGTGCAAATGATCCTCCTGCCTCAGTATCCCGAGTAGCTGGGACAACAGGTGTGTGCCACCACACCCAGCTAATTTTTTAATTTTTAATTTTTTCTAGAGATGGGGTTTTGCCATGTTGCTCAGGCTGGGCTTGAACTTCTGGACTCCTCCCTCAGCCTCCCAAAGTTCTGGGATTACCGTCATGAGCCAGCGTGCCCAGCCACCTCTTTCTATTTTCTAGGAGGCATCTGATTTATCTTTACTTTATAATCCTTCTATTAACATTTTCATTTTTTTATTGTACTTTTAATTTCTTAAACTTTCTCATTCACTAAATACACATTGCATGTCTCATATCTGAAATACTTAGGGCCAGAAGTGTTTTAGATTTTGGATTTTTTTTTGTTTGAGTATTTGCATTATACTTAGCAGTTCAGAATCCCCAGTCTGAAAGTCCAAAATCTGAAGTACTCCAAAGATCATTTCCTCTGAGCATCATGTTAGTGCTCAAAAGTTCTGGATTTTGGAGCATTTGGATTTTGGGATTGGAGATACTCAACCTGTGTACCTTTTGATCCTATTCTTCTTTCATGGGTACAGTATATTCTCTTATCTCTGTGAGGTTATTACTTACATGGATTTGACTTTTTTCTTCTGTTCCCTGAAATGTTTTTCTTTCCCTTGGCTTATTTTTTAAAAAATATTTGTTTCATGTTAATAGTTTTCTTGGCCAGGTGCAGTGCTCATGCCTGTAATCCCAGCACTTTGGGAGGCTGAGGCAGGCTAGCCTGGCCAACATGGTGAAACCCTATCTCTACTAAAAAAAAAATACAAAACAATTAGCCAAGCACTGTGGCTGGTGCCTGTAATCGCAGCTACTCAGAAGGCTGAGGCAGGAGAATCGCTTGAACCCGGGAGGCGGAGGCTGCAGTGAACCGAGATTGTGACACTGTGCTCCAGCCTGGGCAAAAGAGACAAACTCTGTCTCAAAAAAAAAGTTTTCTTAAAATGCATTGGCTGTATTTCATGTATAGCAAGGAGATTCAGAGACACTAATTGGGCAGTTTGTGGACTTGGGCAGGACTTTTCCAAGTCACTGCTGAAAGACTGCTTCAGATGGGGCTGTTTTGGGGAGATCCTCTAATGTCAGTATCTGAGGTCATTTTTCTGAGTGAACCAGTTTCCCCAGAGAAGAATCCTCTTGACTTTTCCCGGGAGAGTGTATGTCTGGCTGCAGCATCCAAGTGGGGAAGGGGCGTGGCGTGTTTCTTACCCTTCAATGTGTAGACTTTTGCTTGTCCCCTTTCCTCTGTAAGTCCTTCTGCCTTGGGCCTTCATGTATGTCCAACATTCCTGGGCCAGAGCCTCCTGGTTCACCCTCTCCAGGGAGTGATCCCCAGCCCTCTGCTGGGTGGCAGGTGGCCGTCACTTGGCTACTCAGGGTTGGGGAGGGGATCTAGGGTCTGATCAGTTCTTACAGACTTTCAGCCCCACTGTCTTCAGCCCTCCTGGCCCTAAGGCCCGGAGGGGTCCCTGGAAACGCAATTCCTGAACCTTTCCGGGCTTCTCCTTCTGAGTGGTTCCTCCCTGCAGGCATCTGACTCTCAGCTTTCATCACTCGACCAAGTCAGCTACTGCCTGGCCATCTGCTTCCCAGCTTCCAGAATCTTGTTGACATCCTTCATTACCCATCATCAGCCGTTATGGATTTATGCCTTGTTTATTTCCTCTACTGTCATCATAGTGGAGTCTTGGAAGGGAGCAGCGATAAATCTGTCTGCTCAATGTGCCATGTTTTTCTAGAAGTCCACTCACTGTGGGGTTTAAGCAGGGATGTGACCAGGTCCATTAGGGATGTAAGAGCAAGGATGCTGGCCTCCAGTGGAAGAGGGATTGCTGGGGTGGAGAGTGGGATTGGAAGTGGAGAGGAGTTTTCTTTGGTGGTTAGACTGGCCGTGCATGGTGGCTCATGCCTGTAATCCCAGCACTTTGGGAGACTGAAGCAGGTGGATTCCTTGAGGTCAGGAGTTCGAGACCAGCCTGGCCAACATGGTGAAACCCCCGTCTCTACTAAAAATACAAAAATCACCTGGGTGTGGTGGTGCATGCCTATAATCCCAGCTACTCGGGAGGCTGAGGCAGGAGAATTGCTTGAACCTGGGAGGCGGAGGTTGCAGTGAGCCGAGATCATGCCACTGCAGTTCAGCTTAGGCAACAGAGTAAGACTGTCTTGGGAAAAAAAAAAAAAAAAAAAACAACCTAGACTGTGGCCCAGGCTTCTACGTGTGTTGGCAGACAAGTTATATTATCCCTTAAGCCTCAAAAAATGGACATGATGATGGGCCTGCCTTGTGCATGTGATATGAGGAATAAGTGAGAAAACACGTGCAGTGCTTAGCACAGTGCCTGCCACACAGTAAGCATTTCACACACGCTCATTACTATTCCTTCCATTGTTACCAAGTGGTAGATGGGATGGGCTTGAACCAGGGAAGTGGCCTGAAGGTGGGGAGGAGGGTGTGTCTCCTTCCAGAGAGAGGCAGAGAATGAGAGAATGGCTTCAGAAAATCAGAATAGTAGCTGACCCCACAGCACCCCCAGGGCTTGTTCCCAGCTGCCCCGACCCAGGCTGCCGCCTAACACCCTGGCTCTAGGACAGACAGACAAGTCTCTGTCCTCATTCAGCTGCTGGAATGCTTGAGGGACTTGGCTCGGGGCCTGGGGTGAGGGTGGGAGGACAGGGTGAGAGTCAGAGCCAGCCGGGGCCTCCCAGAGCCTTGGCACCGGGGAGAGCCAGACAGAAGCAGAGCAATACGTGCCTCCCCAATGGAGGGGTGTTTGGGGGGAAGAAGAACCCCATCCTCCCAAGGTCCTTTCACACTTTCTCCTTTGCATCCTGGGAGTCAGGCAACAGGGCACTCCCAAGGCCCAGGAGGTGGAAGGAAGAGGGTGTGCCGAGGTGGGGAGGGTGGCAGCAGCCTGTCTCCCAGCCTGCAGCATTTGGCCTCCTTGCTGGGGGTGGGACAGGAGAGAGAGGATGGGCCCCACCCATGCAGGCTGGGGGACAGAATGAGATTCACCAAAGTGCCAAATGGTCAGGCAGTGTTTCTAGGACTTGAGGGCGTCTCAGAGGCACTCACAGACCACCCTCTCATCCTGGCTGGTCCTGAATTCCTTTGGCTTCCTGCATGTAGATGCTTATCCAGCCAGGCAGACCCACAGGGCTGAATCCAAACTCGTTCTTGCTGTGTCCACAGACTCCATGTCCATCGGGCCCTGTGTGTGGGGACCGTGGTAAAGGAGACAGACCTCCAGGTGCCTGTCCTCCAGGCCCTCACACTGGGGGGAGATGGACAGATGACAGTTGGGGATGATTGGCACTGAGGCACGCAGTCCTCGTGGGTCTGTAGAAATGGGGAGAGGGGCACCAAGCCCTCCTGGGGTCAGGAACAGTGATTCGGAGAAGGAGCCTGCCTTCTAAAGGCCGACTTCCACCCCGAGGAAGAAGGGTGCTGCTGTAAGTGGAGGGCAGGCTGGGCAGAGGCCGGGGCCATGCGAGTGTAGGGTGGGGCAGAAGCACCCTCAGGAGGTGGTGGGGGGGTGCTGGAGGGTAGCTTCTGGAGCTTGTCCAAGAGGGTTGACCTGAAGAACTCTACGAACCTTTCCGGGCTGACAGGTGCTTTAAGGGACCCTGGGGAGAAGTCACAGCATTTCACCAGTGTCAACTTGAACCTGGGTGGGGAGGAGGGAAGGCCCTGGTCCCTGCTTTCCTCAAAGCCAGCATTTCTACAGGGAGAGAGGCAGGCTGGGTCACATGTGGGGTCCTTCACCCCATGGACCCCCCATTCAGTGACCATGACCAGATCCCGGGGTGGCCAGGGGAGCGGGCCCACAGGTCTCTCCTGTCAGTGGTGGGCAGTTCTTTGCAGTCTCAAGGTGAGAGTGAGGCTTCTGACCGGAGTCACCTACTGTCTGCTTTGACCTCTTGTGGGACTGCCCAGCCCCGCTATAATTAGCTTAAGGAGGGGCGTGGAGGGGAAGGGCTGACGGGTTTGGGGATCCGGGTGTGTCAGCAGCGCAGAGGACCTGGCAGTGAGCCTGCCAGAGGAAGGAAGGGCTGGCTGCCGGCCACCTGCATGATTTTTCCCAAGAAGACACTGCTATTTATACCCCTGTAGCTTGGGATCAGCCTCTTGTAGATGAGGACGTGAAGGCCCAAGGCCACACAGCATCTACAGCCAGGCAAAGAGTAGAACTTGGGTTTCTGACTCCCAAGACAGCACCTCGGCCTGTTTCTGGCAGTGGATTCTGTGAGGGTCGCCTCATGCTCCCGACTTCTCCCACACACCCAGGATGGGCTGAGAGGTTGTTGTGGCTTCAGCCGCCCAACAGCAGGCCCTCAGGAGCCACATGAGCAGCGAGTCAGCACTGGGGCAGCCAGGAAGCAGAAGGGCTGGGCTGCAGCCCAGGGACTGTTGGTGCTGGGATGAGGCGCATTGGACCCCTCAGCCCCTGGGTCAGAGGACCCCCTGGCTGGGATGTGTGAGCCCCCAGTCTACCTCCTCGGGCCACGGAATGCTAGTGGGAAGGAGGGAGCCCAGGGCCAGCTGAACCCACCACCCCCCGCTGACACTCAGCCCCTGGTAAAGGCCCAGGGAGGCTCAGGGAGCCCCAAGCCACAGGAGCACTTGGGACACTCCTTTCTCCCCTCCAGGCCTCGGCTGCCATGGTTTTGAACTTGTATTTGGGGTGAAGTATTTGAGGCCAGGCTCGTGGTTGAGTGGGAGGAGCCCTGCACTGGGGGCAGCCCAGTGAGTAGACACAGCCTGGTGCAGGCAACCTGGGCCTGGCTTCAGATCCTGGCCATCACATCTCTCTTATGCGACCCGGGGCCAGTGACCTATGGGCCCTGCGTGCATGAGGGGAGATGATGGTAGAGTCTGCCCAGGATGTTGTGAGGAGCAAAGGAGAGGGTATGCCCCCAGCACCCTGGACCAGCCTGGCACGTGGTCATCTTGGGCACTAGGACTGCATCCAGCAGCTGCTCATCTGCCAACGCCCATGTTAGAGGATCTGTTTCCAGCCAGCATGGGCAGTCTGGGTGATTCCAGGAGGATTCCAGGGTTCTCAGTAGAAGTCTGGTCACCTTGGCTTTCTTCTCCGCAGCTCTGGGCAGGGCCAGGGGCCTGTCACTGGTCAGGGGACTTAGGAGACCATGCAGACACCCACTCCACCCTGGGTCTCCCAGCTGCCAGGCCCCCTCCTCTGAAATCTGAGCTTTGGGATTCTATGGTCTGATCCAGCCTCCCAGCCTCTCTCCACACCTGCCTTCAGCAGTCTTGGCCCTGTTTCCTGACCCTTTCGTGTTTTCCCAGCCTCTCCACATCTCGGAGTGTCTCTTTCTCTCCCTGCTGGACTCCAGAATCCATCACCTTTGCCCTTCTTCCCTGTGCGACGCCCAGCCTGTCCCAATCAGGACTGTATGCTCATCCTGGCCCTCTGTCCTGGTGCCACCTGCCCTCAGGCCACCCAGACTGGAGAACTGGAGGGTTTGTGCGTCCCCATCTCCTCTGCCTGGCTAGAGGCCCCAGTTCCCACAGGTCCTGCCTCCCTCCATTGCTTCTGCCCAAGTCGTGGCTGCCTGGGTCATCCCCAGCCCTGCATGTCTGCGTGGCTTAATTCTCCCCAGCCACTGCTGCCCCCAGAAGGCCCTAAACCTTCCTCCACTTCCTCCAGGACAGCAATGAGCCATGGGCAGGGTGGTCAGCATGCCAGGGCACTCCTGTTGCTAAGCTATAGTGGTGCCTGCCTACGGTCCAGCAGGGGCAGCAGGCTGGTCACTGGTCCCAGAAGCAATGGCATGCCTGAGGGTTGTACAGAGTGAGGCAGGGGCAGAGGCGGGTGCCAGAAGGGCCTGGGCCGCCCTCCCCAGGGCCCCTGCTTCCGTGCTCCCTGCCTCATGGTGTTGTGTCTGGGCAGCCTTGTCTTTGCCACACCACAGCAGCAGGAGTATGTGGTGGATACAGATGGCACCTGCTTGTGTCTGCCAGTTTCCCTGCCACCGCTGCCAGGGAATGCCAGCTGGAGGAAAGCAGGAGTAGATAGGGTATGACAGAGGCCGGAGGCCAGCCCTGTCAGGGGGTAGGGGAAACGGGACAGGCACGACTGCCCTGGGTTCTCTCCCAGGGGAGAGGCTACTTTCCAGACCTCGCCCTTCCACAGATGACCCGAGGTCTCTGCCTGGGTGGGGCCGTTGGAGGCTCTGTTGTGTCAACTGTGATGTGATGTTCTCCGGATCCTCGTCGGACCTGGCTCCAGGGTCTGGGCTCAGACACGGAGGCTGCAGGGTCGGAGAGCAGGGCCACATGACGGCTTGGCGGTCCAGGAGGCCTTCTGAGGGAGGGGCCCTGGCAGCGTGTGCAGAGGCCTGGGATTGGGGTTGGGGTTGTTTAGCCAGCTGGAGTGCCTAGGAGGTGAGATGAGAGAGGCCGGGAGGGCCTGTGCTGCCGGCTGCAGGTGGAGGATCGGCTGAGCCGAGCAGGGAGGCTGGAGTTTCCTACAGTTGCAGGGCTCTGTGCCCCCTCCCACCTCTCCTCCTCTCCTGGCCCCACCGAGGCTTCTCCGATGGGTCTCACAGGCTGCACCCCGCTCCATCCTCCCGTCCCATCTCTAGCCGTGGGTGGGGCCTGTGCCTGGACGACCCTCCTGCCAAGGACATCATCGACTTCCCCTCGGTTCCCCCCTGGTGTCCTCTATGATGTGAGCCACCAGTGCCGCCTCCAGTACGGGGCCTACTCTGCCTTCTGCGAGGACATGGATGTGAGTGGGGCCGGTGTGGGTGTGGGGATGTGGGGACCTGGCAGGAGGGCTCAGGGGACAGCTCTCACCAGCCTGTGGATGCCAGCCTGGGAGGAACCTCGCCTGGCCTGGCCTGCGCCCCCGAGTGACACTGTGAGACGTCAAGTGGCCTGTGGGAGAGGCCAGGAATGGGCGGCTACAGACCCAGCTCTGAATTCTGGGTCAACCATGGGCCAACTGTGACCCTTCAGACAAGTCCCTTCGCCTCTCTGGAGCTGGCTTATAAGAGGGAAAAGGAAGCCCTGTGGGGAGGGTCTGTTTATCCTGGCGGAGATCACCTGAAGTGATCTTCTAACGGGAGTGATTCCGGAGGAGGGGCTGGGCCAGGAGAGGTGTGGACAGCTGGGGACCGCTCTGAGCAGCGCAGCCCCGGGCGCCCCACACCACCACATGGTCAGGGGAGCAAGGTGGGAGCAGACACACAAGAAGGGACCTCTGGGGGTCTGTGGGCCCCCCGCCATGTGGAAGGCTGCCCAGGGGGGACCCTTGGGGACAGGGAGGGGGGCAGGGTGGGTAGCAGCACTGGGTAGGGTGTGAGGGTATGGCCCATGCCCTCCTTCTCGCAGAATGTCTGCCACACACTCTGGTGCTCTGTGGGGACCACCTGTCACTCCAAGCTGGAAGCAGCCATGGACGGCACCCGGTGGGGGGTGTCCCCAGTCCCGGTGGTGGGTGTGGGAAAGGTTAAACCTCCTACTGTGACCGGGCCCTGGGGTCAGCCCCGGCTCACAGTCTTGCTTGTGCTTGTAGGAGAGCCCCGCACTCTCTGCAGCCCAAGCCCCCGCCTGCAAAGTGGAGGCACTGGGGCCAGGGCTTGATTCCGTGATTCCCCAGGGTGTCTTCAGCTGAGTCAGCACGTGGGCTGTTTTACTCCCCGCTCAGCTCCTCCCTGTGGCCTGGGTCACAGATGATTGTGATGATTGCAAGGGGGCCTGTCTCACCTTCCATCCTTCCCCTCTGTGCCTTTCGCAGCCTTCCCACCCACCTTGTTCTCACTAGGGTGAGGATGACTGGATAGGCTTGGGGGGGGGTTGGCTCTACCTCCATCTGTCTCGGTAGTGGTGTCTCAATGGGGAGTGTGTACCTGTGGGCTTCCGGCCCGAGGCCGTGGATGGTGGCTGGTCTGGCTGGAGCGCCTGGTCCGTCTGCTCGCGGAGCTGTGGCGTGGGCATATAGAGTGCCAAGCGGCAGTGCATGTGGCCTACGTGAGTGTGGGGCCCAGGGTGCCCTGGGTGATGGGACAGAGGGACCCAAGCAGTCAGCCGATTGCAGGAGCTTGGCTCTGTCCCAGCCCCTGGCTCTTAGAAGTGTCCTGATAATGGTCAGTCCGAGTGTCCAGGCCACCTTGAGTCACTTTCAAGGAGTGTTCTGGGGGCTGACAGGGTCTCCACTGCTGACCCCTTTGCAGAAACTGCTGACCCCTTTGCAGAGAGGGGACACTGAGGTCCAGAGACTTGAGAGACGCATCAGAGGCCACATGGCAAAGCAGCTGCTGGCTGGAAGGAGGCAGGAGAGGGCAGTGGTGAAGAGCATGGGCCCTGGACCTTAGATGGCTCAGGTTTCGAATCCCCTCTTCACCCCTTCTCTGGGCCTCCATTTCCCCATCTGTATAATAGCAGTGCCCATCCAGTAAAGCTGTAGTCAGGGGCAAATGCAGTTTACGCAGACCAGGCCCTCAGCCCTGCAGCTCATCTGTAGCGGGCACTCAGCAGGAGGGGCTTGGTGGCCTCAGGGACACAGCGAGAGTCTGAGATGAGACTGGGGGCAGCTGGGAGGATGGGGCAGCTGGGAGGATGGGACAGCACTGAAGGGGTGGCCTGAGGTGAGTGACTTCACCTCTCTGGGCCTCTGTTTCCCCATCTAAATGGGGAGGTGTGAAGATCTGGTGAGACGCACAGGCCAGTGGTACTGTAGACTGAGGCACTACCTGGCTGATCTTCATTTCTGGAGGCCACCTGGGGCAGGCATGGGGTTCACAGCCAGCCCCACCCAGGGCCCTGCGCTTACCCAAGACTGGCCTGTGCCCTTCCCTGCCTCCTGGCCTTCAGGTCTGAGCTGGGTGGGGGCCAGCCACCCTGGCCTAGATGCGGAGGATTTCAGGAGCTGTGCTCAGTCAGACCTTTCGGCTGGCTGGGGCCCTGGGCGCTTCCTTTAGACCTGGGCTGGGGGTACTGCCACCAGGAGGAAGGCTGAGGACTCAAGGGCTTGTTAGGATGCTGGTGTCATGGGCTGGAGACTCGGAGCAGTCCCTCCAGCCAGTGCCAGTCATGCCTGAAGCTTGTCCCAGCTTCTCAACAGCCCTCTGCAGAGGCAGCCCCAACCCCACTTTATACATGAGGAAACTGAGGCCCAGAGGGTGGCCGAAGACTTGCCCACGGTCACACAGCAGGTTGGGGGCAGAGCTCAGGCTTCCTGCTGCCACCTCCCCGCAGGTCTTTACAAACAGGGAGGGTGTGTCTGGGCCAGAGGGTGGGCAGCCCAAGGGAGGGGAGCAGCGTGCACAAAGCTGGGTGGCAGGGATCTCGGGGTGTGGGTACAGGAGGAAGCTGCTTGCTCTGGGCTGTGGCCATGCAGTAGCACTCACTGGGCCCTCACTGGGGCGCACCTCGGTTCTCCCCACAGGCCCAAATACAAAGGCAGATACTGTGTGGGTGAGCGGAAGCGCTTCCGCCTCTGCAACCTGCAGGCCTGCCCCGCTGGCAGCCCCTCCTTCCGCCACGTCCAGCGCAGTCACTTTGACGCCACTCACGTAGGCCAGCTGCACACATGGGTGCCTGTGGTCAATGACGGTGAGTGCTGCCTCCCATGGAGACATTGAGGCTCAGAGGGCAGTGGGGGTGTGGGTCCAAGGTTACCCTGTGATGCAAGCAGGAGGGCCAGCCTCCAACCCAAGCCTGGGCCACTCCCACTGTTCCCTGGGGCTGCTGCTCACCCCTAGCTCCCCAGTCTGCAGCCTTGCAGATAGCTACCAGCCCAGCCGGAGCCTCCAGCCTGCCATGGATGTATGTCACTCCTGGCACTGGGGACCCTCCCAGTCAGGCCTTGCCCCTCTGTGTCTCCTTGGATGCCTGCACCAGCACTGCCCCAGCCAGGACACCGGAGCCCAGGCAGTGGCTTGACCTCTTGCTGGCTGGCTGACCCCAGGCAGTGGTTTGCTCCCTGATAGAAGGGGTTAAATGAGGTGGCACAGGTGACACGAAGGGCTCTGAGCCGCGAAGAGTAGCCCTCAGTGTTTGGTAACAATTTCTGTTCTTATTTTTAATAATAACAATGGCCTCTCGTCTTTGCCCATGTCCCCAGCCACCTACTTATCCCTGCTTCTTGCCCTCTAAGCCTCTGGGGTATCAAGGCCTGGGCTCCATGGAGAACCAGCAGGGAGGTGCCAACCCCCGGTGCCTTTGACGTTGAAATTCCCTGCACGTGCTGGTCAGGAGCCCGTGGCATGTCAGATCCCCTGCCTGCCCCCGGGCTTTGCAGAACTCTTCCCTTCTCTTGTCTCTTGTGATGCTCACAATATGCCTTTAAGGGAGGGGTGGGTCTCCCCATCTCACATCTGAGGAAACTGAGGCTTAGGGAGGTAGAGAAGTTCACCTGGGTCAGAGGCACAGCTGGGGTGGGGCAGGGCCAGAGAGAGGCCTCCCGATCCCCACTCCCAGTTTCTCCTCCTGACCCTGGCTGGCCCCCGGGGCTGTGGCCACAGAGGGCTGGCCACCAGCACCAGGGGCCTCCCCTCCTCGTGTGTTGCAGAATGTGGGCTGTGACTTCGAGATTGACTCTGGCGCTATAGAGGACCGTTGTGGCGTGTGCCACGGCAACGGCTCCACCTGCCACACCGTGAGCGGGACCTTCGAGGAGGCCGAGGGCCTGGGTATGGGGTGGGACCGCTGTGGGGAGGGGTGTGCTCTTCACCTGGTGGCCCCTTCCCCATCTCCCCCTGGGCCCCTGTCCTTGGCCTGGTGGCCCCCACCCAGCCTAGAGATGGCTAAGCAGGGAAGCCTTGCTGGGGTGGATTCTTGCAGGAGTCAGGGGACCCCTGGCCCACGTGCAGAGACCTGTCCCCATGGGGAGTCCTCCTGTCCCAGAGACCCGGCTTGTGTGTGGCCCCTGGGCCTTTCAAAGAATGGTAGTCTCCTCGTGAAGCTTCTCAGACCCCAGCTCCGTGCCCTCACCTCCGGTCTGTTTTGCACACGTTGCTCAAGTACTGACTGTGTGCTAGGTGATGGGGACATGCAGGTGAAGCGCTCAGTCCTGCAGAGGAACAGAACCTTCTGGTGTGACTAGTGCAGTGGAGGGAGGCCCAGAGGGCTGTGGGAGCACTGAGGAAGAAGGTCCTGGCCTGGGGAAGTCAGGGAAGGTTTCCTGTAGGAGGCGGAAGTTGAGCTGAATCATAAAACTCAGAAGAGATGGAAAGGGCATTCCAAATGGAGGAAAGAGCTTGTGCCACAGCCCTGGAGGCAAGAAGGGAAGGCAGGGCTAGCTATGGGGCCTTGAATGCCAGGCTGAGAAGCTTAGATTTCATCCCAGAGATGCAGTGTAGTGTGGTGGATAAAGCACTGGCCCTGGAGGCTGCTCATATCCCAGCAGGAAGCTCATGACATTACTATCCCTGTGTGCCTCACTTTGCTCATCTGTAAAATGGGGATAACAACAGTACCTATGCTATAGGGCCGTTACCCATGAGCTTACACAGGTGAAGTGATGAGAGTAGTGCCCAGCACATGATGGGTGTGACGGAAGTGAATGAATAAAAGCAGGCCGCGTGGGGATGAGGAGGGTGTCCCAGGAGAAAGGCCTGGGCACTTTGGCTTTTTTAGAAAGAAGATGCCAGCCGGCCCTTAGAGTAGGGGATGGATCCAGCCTTGTGATGAGACCAGTTTAGGTCCCCAAGAGGGGTGATGGGGCATGGCCATGGGGTTAGGATTTGTGGCACCTCTGTGAGGTTTTGGTGACCCACGACAGATACAAGCAATTTGGGGAGCTCAAACTTGAAAGCTAATGGCGATATCTTTGGCATCAGCAGGCGGAGGCAAGTGGGGAGAGACATGAGGGGAGCGGGTGGGGATAAGCAACCTTCTCACCCCGGGCACAACCTATGCGCAACCCTTGGCTGACAGGGTATGTGGACGTTGGGGCTGATCCCAGCCGGCGCACGTGAGTTCTGCATCCAGGAGGTGGCCGAGGCTGCCAACTTCCTGGCACTGCGGAGCGAGGACCCAGAGAAGTACTTCCTCAATGGTGGCTGGGCCATCCAGTGGAACGGGGACTACCAGGTGGCAGGGACCACCTTCACATACGCACGCAGGGGCAACTGGGAGAACCTCACGTCCCCAGGTCCCACCAAGGAGCCTGTCTGGATCCAGGTGCCTGCCTCCCGAGGCCCAGGCGGGGGGAGCAGAGGCAGAGTCCCCAGGCCCAGCACCCTCCATGGCAGGTCTTGTCCTGGAGGAGTGAGCCCTGGGTCAGTCACAGAGCCTGGCTCTGAGTCCGGCCCTCCTGCTGCGGCCTCTACCTCGGTTTCCCCATCTTTAAAATGGCCCAGTGGTGTAGCTGCAGTTCACAGAGGTGGCTGGGGTCGGCTTCTTTAGGACTGGGTGGATGGAGAAGGCACCTCGTGCTCATGGGCCCCCACCTGCCCACCCAGCTGCTGTTCCAGGAGAGCAACCCCGGGGTGCACTACGAGTACACCATCCACAGGGAGGCAGGTGGCCACGGCGAGGTCCCGCCGCCCGAGTTCTCCTGGCACTATGGGCCCTGGACCAAGTGCACAGTCACCTGCGGCAGAGGTGAGAAGTGGGGAGGCACAGCCCCGCCAGCAGGGGCTTCATCTCTGGTCAGGGACACTGGCTTCAGCTCCCAGCTCACTGCTGGGCCACCATGGGTTTAGAAGTTTGCTTCTCTGAGCCTCAGTTCCCCATCTGTGAGATGAGGCTAGCAACTGCCCCGTGTCCCAGGCCCGCTGGGAGGGAAGATGGATGAAGCAGGTGGGTGCTGGCTCATGGCACGTGCTCAGCGTGCTCCAGCTCTTGGCATTCTCCCTCCAGGGGACACAGCTCCCCCTTGATTTTGTCCTTGCTCAGCTCTGGCAGGTCTTGTGCCTGCATTTCTGCTGCGTCCTGGAGACCAGTCCAGTGGCCCCTCACCACACTGACTTATTTCCCTGAACTATTTATAAAAAGGGCAATTTCATTAACTCTGACTCTTCCTCACTGTATTTCCCTGTCTCCCCCTGTGCTCCTCAGTCCCCTCTCTCTGTCTCCTCCTCACTGCTCCTCAGTCTCCGCTCTGCCCCTCTGTCTCCCCGCATGCCTCTCAGTCTCCCCCCCCACCCCCCAGTACCCCCCATGCCCCTCGGTCTTCCTGCCCCAACTCGGGTCTCCCCCGCCGCTCCTTGGTCTCCCCACATCTGTCTCCCCCTTTGTCTCTTAGTCCTCCCCTTTTCCCCTCAGTCTTCCCATCGTTGACACTCAGTGTCCTCAGGGTCTCAGAATCAGGAATCTGAGATACAGACATTTGAGCATTCTTTAAAATGCTATTATGACAAAATGAAATCTGGAGAACTGGGCAGATACCTTCCAAAGCTAGGAAACCCATTTTGTCTAATACAGCTGTCTTTATTTTATTTTATTTTATTTTATTTATTTTTTACTTTATTTTTATTTTATTTTTTTATTTTATTTTATTATTTTATTTTTATTTTATTTTATTAATTAATTTATTTATTTTATTTTATTTTATTTTATTTTATTTTATTTTATTTTATTTTAAAGATGGAGTCTTGCTCTGTTGCCCAGGCTGGAGTACAATGGCGTGATCTCAACTCACTGCAGACTCCACCTCCCAGGTTCCAGCAGTTCTCCTGCCTCAGCCTCCCGGCTGGGATTTACAGGCAAGTGCCACCATGCCTGGCTAATTTTTTATTAGTAGAGACAGGGTTTCACTATGTTGGCCAGGCTGGTCTCGAACTCCTGTTCTCAGGTGATTCGCCCGCCTTGGCCTCCCATAGTGCTGGGATTACAGGCGTGAGCCACTGCGCCTGGCCTAATATGGGTGTCTTTAAATGGACAAACTTGAAAACCAACAAATACATTTGCAGCACTAGACATTTGGGGAATTGTCTTTCAGCAAATTGGCTGCTTCACAGGTGGACCACTTAGGAGCATCTGCGGAGGCAAGTGCCCCATGGTGGCTGGAACAGACAGGGGTTCTTTGTCTCAGGCAGGAAGTCCCAGGTGCACAGTCCAAGCTGGCGGGACCTGGAGCTGACTGGCCCTCAGCCACACTGTCCTTGCCATAGCAGCCTCCCCTCCACTCCTGCTAGCCACAGATGGTGTCCTCCCTTCCAGGGCTCTTGCAATGTTCTGGACAGGAAGAAGGAGAGGGGAAAGGGCTGACTTCCAGTGAGGGGCTTGTGTCTTTTTCTCCCGAGCCAGGACTGTATCCCAGACCCCCCTAGTTGCAAGGGAGCGGCAGTGGGGTGTGTTTTCAGCAGGTCCCATTGCTGCCTTGAACAAAATCAGAATTGGTGAGGAAAGGGGGATGAGTGTGGGACTGGCAGCTCAGGGGAGGGACAACTTACTCGGGACCATGGGGCTGGGGGTGGAACAGAGAAGGCAGAGCCACCAGCAGAGGGGGTCCTGCAGCTGGGCTTCAACAGGCAGTATGGAAGTGAGTGTCCAAGGTGAGGGGCGTGGCTGTGCAAAGTCCCCAGGGTGGGCAGTGGCAGAGGGTGTGAAGGACAGGAGCAGTGCCAAGGTTGGTGTGGGGGTGGGGAGCAGGGGCTGCCCCTCGATGCCCCATTTCTTGTCCAGACGTTCTCTGAGCCATTGGGAAGGGTGTGGATGGTGGGACGGCCTTGCCACCATGGTTGGGTTTGCATACTAGCAGCAGCTGGCACGGATCGAGCTCTTAGGATGTGCTGGGCACGGGCTGAGCCTGCACATGCAAGAACACATGTGGTCCTTCCTCCAGGGCTTGGAGGAGGCAGGATTGTTGCTCCCACTTCACAGAGGAGGACGCTGAGGTTCAGTAAGGCCAAATGAGCTGCCCAGGCATCTCAGCTAGGAAGCAGAGGGTCTGGGCACCCAACCCACTAAACTTCCACACTCTGTGCCACCCCTCCAGGGGCAGTCAGAGGGGAGGCTACATAGGAGAGGGGTGGGTGAGAACCAGGAGGACAGCGAGGAGGCGACGGTGGAGGTCTGCCTTCATCCTGACATGGGCAGTAAAGCACTGTTCTGGGAGGGTTCTGGCAGAGACAGTGTCTTTGGGTCTTGGGTGGTGGGCACCTGGGTGCCAGTCCCAGGCTGAGCCCCATGGCCCCTAGGTGTGCAGAGGCAGTCTGTGTACTGCTCGGAGCGGCAGGCAGGGTCCGTGGACGAGGAGCACTGTGACCCCCTGGGCTGGCCCGATGACCGCCAGAGGAAGTGCAGCGAGCAGCCCTGCCCTGCCAGGTAAGCCCGCCCCCATCCCCCGCCAACTCGCCACCCCCATCCCCCGCCAACTCGCCACCCCCATCCCCCGCCAACTCGCCACCCCCATCCCCCGCCAACTCGCCACCCCCATCCCCCGCCAACTCGCCACCCCCATCCCCCGCCAACTCGCCACCCCCATCCCCCGCCAACTCGCCACCCCCATCCCCCGCCAACTCGCCACCCCCATCCCCCGCCAACTCGCCACCCCCATCCCCCGCCAACTCGCCACCCCCATCCCCCGCCAACTCGCCACCCCCATCCCCCGCCAACTCGCCACCCCCATCCCCCGCCAACTCGCCACCCCCATCCCCCGCCAACTCGCCACCCCCATCCCCCGCCAACTCGCCACCCCCATCCCCCGCCAACTCGCCACCCCCATCCCCCGCCAACTCGCCACCCCCATCCCCCGCCAACTCGCCACCCCCATCCCCCGCCAACTCGCCACCCCCATCCCCCGCCAACTCGCCACCCCCATCCCCCGCCAACTCGCCACCCCCATCCCCCGCCAACTCCCCACCCCCAGGCATCCTGGGTCTGCCACAGGCCCCTACATCTGGGTCCCCAGAGGCCCCGGGGAGGAGCAGAGAGCTGGGCTTTCATTCTCTTCCCAAGGCTGAAGCCTCAATCCCCGGTCACCCCTCACCCCAGCCTAGGCCAGCCTGGACACCTGTGGTCCTCCTCTTTGGGTCTCTGGATGTGGAAATAAGCCTCAGGTCACGCTCAGTTTCCCTGAGGGGAGGGACTGTGCCATGTCACCAGGCTTTGAGGGCAGGAAACTTACCTGGGCTTGGAGCTCTGGAGAATCATCCACTGGCCTCAGTCTCCACTCTACCCAAACCCTGGAAGCCCAGCCTGGCCCTCCCTGCTGATGAGCCTGCCGATGCCACCCATGTGCCCTCACCAGCTGCTGGGCAGGTGAGTGGCAGCTGTGCTCCAGTGCCTGGGGGCCTCTCCTGCTGGGCCGTGCTCTGCATCCGCAGTGTGGGGCTGGATGAGCAGAGTGCCTTGGAGCCACTCGCCTGTGAACATCTTCCCCAGCCCCCTACTGAAACCCCTTGCAACCGCCATGTGCCCTGTCCGGCCACCTGGGCTGTGGGGAACTGGTCTCAGGTGAGTGTGGGATGGGAGGGGGCCCACCTCCAGCTCTACCCTTGGTCTTCAGCTACAGGGAGGCAGACGCCTTCCTGGAGCCCTCGTGGGTGGGAGGGAGCCTGGGCATTCCAGGGTCCAGTCCCTGACTCTAAAGCCTCAGGGATCAGGAAGCCCCTGGCAAGTGTGGCCACAGCCGTGGCCTTGAGCTGGGCAGGGCCAGAGAGGGCTGGCTGGGGTCTCTGCCACTCTGACATCGGGCAGTGGACAGGTTACCCAGCCTTGCCCCAGCGTCCCCTGGCAGCCTGCCTCCCAGCCTAAGCCCCTCACCCTGGCTTCCCCTGCAGTGCTCAGTGACATGTGGGGAGGGCACTCAGCGCCAAAATGTCCTCTGCATCAATGACACCGGTGTCCCCTGTGACGAGGCCCAGCAGCCAGCCAGCGAAGTCACCTGCTCTCTGCCACTCTGTAGGTGACCCCTGGGCACACTGGGCCCTGAAGGCTCAGGCAGCGGCTCCTCCAGCCACGAGCTCTTCAACGAGGCTGACTTCATCCCACGCCACCTGGCCCCACACCCTTCACCCGCTTCATCACCCAAGCCAGGCACCATGGGCAACGCCATTGAGGAGGAGGCCCCAGAGCTGGACCTGCCGGGGCCCGTGTTTGTGGATGACTTCTACTACGACTACAATTTCATCAACTTCCACGAGGATCTGTCCTACTGCCCTGCCTGCTGGGACAGGAGGAGCCCGATCTAGACCTGGCGGGGACAGGGGATCAGATGCCCCCACTGCACAGCCGTCCTGCTGCACCCTCCACGGGTAGCCCCGTGCCTGCCACAGAGCCTCCCGCAGCCAAGGAGGAGGGGGCACCGGGACCTTGGTCCCCTAGCCCTTGGCCCAGCCAGGCCAGCCGCTCCCCACCCCCACCCTCAGAGCAGACCCTTGGGAAACCCTTTGATCAACTTCCTGCCTGAGGAAGACGCCCCCATAGGGGCCCCAGATCTTGGGCTCCCCAGCCTGCCCCGGCCCAGGGTTTCCACTGATGGCCTGCAGACGCCTGCCGCCCCTGAGAGCCAAAATGACTTCCCAGTTGGCAAGGACAGCCAGAGCCAACTGCCCCCTCCATGGCGGGACAGGACCAATGAGGTTTTCGAGGATGATGAGGAACCTGAGGGCCGCGGAGCACCCCACCTGCCCCCGAGACCCAGCCCCACGCTGCCCACTTTGTCCCCGGTCGGCAGCACCCACTCGCCTCCTAGTCCTGACGTGGCGGAGCTGTGGACAGGAGGGACAGTCGCCCGGGAGCCAGCTCTGGAGGGTGGCCTGGGGCCCATGGACAGTGAACTGTGGCCCACTGTTGGGGTGGCTTCTCCCCCTCCTCCTCCCATAGCCCCTCTTCCAGAGATGAAGGGCAGGGACAGTCCCCTGGAGCTGGGGACTCCCACATTCCCAACCCCAGGACCAGGCTCATGGGACCTGCAGACTGTGGCAGTGTGGGGGACCTTCCTCCCCACAACCCTGACTGGCCTCAGGCACACGCCTGAGCCTGCCCTGAACCCAGGACCCAAGGGCCAGTCTGAGTCCCTCAGCCCTGAGGTGCCCCTGAGCTCTAGGCTGCTGCCCACACCAGCTTGGGACAGCCCCACCAACAGCCACAGAGTCCCTGAGACCCAGCCGCTGGCTCCCAGCCTGGTTGAAGTGGGGCCCCCCACGGACCCACTGGTTGTCAGGAACGCCAGCTGGCAAGCAGGAAACTGGAGCGAGGCAAGTGGTGTGGGCTGGGCGGGCAGGGAGTTTGTGCGGGACCTTGGTGACTGTTTCTTCATCTGAAAATGAGCAGAGTGGGACACAGGCGCCGTCTGTCTCACCTCCCTCGGGGCAGGGGTTCCCAGGATTAAGGGGATGAGGGGACCCCGGGGCCCATTCCTGGACAGCACAGGGGGCTCAGGGGAGGCAGGGGCAGGCACACTCTGGCAGCACGGCACGCCCCAGGATGGAGCTGGCTTAGACAGCTGTGCAGTGGGGAGGGTCCCTGCATGGCTGCCAGGCCCAGTCCTGCCCAGCAGGCAGCAGCTTCCCTGAGGCTCTGCCTGGCTCCTCCAGGCTGGGCTCAGCCCACTGCCACCTGTCTCCGCCCTCAGTGGCTCCACCCTCCTCCGGCAGTGACCTGCAGGGGTCTGAGCTGTAAGAAAGAAGCTGGCTAGTGCCCCCTCCCTGGGTCCCCAGATGGTCACTGCAGGAGAAGCAAGCTTCTGTTCAGATCCCTAATTTGGAGGTGGGAAAGGGCAGGCTGAAACTTTACACAGCGATTTGGCTGCTGGTACCAGGACCCAGCCTTCCCTTCCCTAGTGCCTCTGGGAAATGACGAGGCTGGTCAGGATAGCTGGTCAGGGGTGCTCACAAGGTCCCCTCCCCCTACCTCTGCACCGATGACACTGGAACATAGGCCCTTTGTCCCATGTGAGCAGGGACGGCTGGTTGCTGGGGGGATTTGACTTTTCATCCTCACGGTCTTCCTGGGAGGGGGGTGGAGGAGCCTATTTTGCATATAAGGAAACTGAGGCCCGGAAGAGGCCCTGTCTTGCTGAGGTCTCGCTAGCCTGGGTGGGTAGTTTCCTGGCTGTGGAGGCCTGGCGGGGATGGGATCTGCCTGGCTTTCACGGGTCTGTGTCCCGCAGTGCTCCACCACCTGTGGCCTGGGTGCGGTCTGGAGGCCGGTGCGCTGTAGCTCCGGCCGGGATGAAGACTGCGCCCCTGCTGGCCGGCCCCAGCCTGCCCGCCGCTGCCACCTGAGGCCCTGTGCCACCTGGCACTCAGGCAACTGGAGTAAGGTGCGTGAGGATGGAGCCAGGACAGGCATCCCCAGGGCATGGGGTGAGCCCTGGTTCCCCACGGCCTGTGTTCCGAGAGCAGCAGGGCAGGGGAGGGCTCCAGGCTGCATGTGTGTGTGCCTGATCGCACCGGATTCCGAATCTCTTGGGAGTCTTCTCATCTTTGTCTGGCTTGGCCTGTCTCCTTTCCTCTGTATCTTTGACCCCATCTGGACTTGTCTTTCACCAGCTTGCCTTTGTTCCTCCCTTTCTCTGTCTGTCCCAGCCCATGGCAGCCCCTGGCCATGCCACCTTTTGCCTGGGGCCTGCCAGCCTTGGCCTCTCGCTGGGGTTCTTCAGGGATTTCCCCCAGGCTGGGGCGTGGGCCTGATGCCTTTCCCGCCACATGCCTCACGGGGTCACACCCGTGGGCCTGCATATGGGTGTCTTGGTCTCCAGTGCTCCCGCAGCTGCGGTGGAGGTTCTTCAGTGCGGGATGTGCAGTGTGTGGACACACGGGACCTCCGGCCACTGCAGCCCTTCCATTGTCAGCCCAGGCCTGCCAAGCCGCCTGCGTACCGGCCCTGCGGGGCCCAGCCCTGCCTCAGCTGGTACACATCTTCCTGGAGGGAGGTGAGGCCTTGGGGGTTCAGATGGGGGGAGGGAATGCCCTCAGACCCTGGCTGTGCCCTGACTCCTTCCCTGCCCACCCAGTGCTCCGAGGCCTGTGGCGGTGGTGAGCAGCAGCGTCTGGTGAACTGCCCGGAGCCAGGCCTCTGCGAGGAGGCGCTGAGACCCAACACCACCCGGCCCAGCAACACCCACCCCTGCACGCAGTGGGTGGTGGGGCCCTGGGGCCAGGTGAGCCGGGCTGTGGGGAGGAGCAGGGAGCAAGTGCTTGGTGGCGCCTAGTCAGTCCTGGGTTGGGTGAAGGAGCTGTGGAGTGTGTGCTGTGAGCCAGGCTCTTTGTGGCCCTGTCACTGGACGAGGCCCCGCCCTGCTGGTGCTCACACCTGCCAGGGAGAAACAGACAAGGAAAGGGCGGTGTGCTGTGATGTCAGGGAAGGCCTTCCGAGGAGGGGTCTGGGGTTGAGACCCGAGGGAGGAGTCAGTGATGCCAAGGACAGGGATCGAGGGGACAGCAGGTGTGAAGTCTGAGGCAGGAATGACGAGCTTGGGGGGACCAGGGAGCTCGGCAAAGGCCAGGGGCAGAAGGGGGCGGAAGAGGGGCCTCGGATGGGCAGGACACCTTCTGCTGGACCTATTTGGAACTCAGGGGTTCAGAAATCTCAGATTTGGGCCCTGAGCTGGGCCCTGGAGTCGGCTGGGCCAGCGTTTGAGTCTTTGTCCCACTGGCTGCTGAGTGACTCTGGGCAGGTTGCTTTGCTTTGCTGGGTCACTGTTTTCTCATCTGTAAAACTGGAACAGTTTAGGAGAAGGAGGGTCGGGAGGATTAAATGAAGGAATGCAACGAAGCACAGGGCTGGGCACAGCACGACACTGGCACAGACTCAGTGCATGTTTAGGGCTGATAACAATGAAGCCTGGCAGGCTGGGCCCTGGCTGTGAAACCTGTCTCCTCTCCTCCTGCCCATGGGCTGTGGCAGGTCCTCTCCCGTCCCTTGGGCACAGTGGTGTCTCGTCCACATCTCTGCCCATTGCTGCATCAGGGCTCCATCCCGGGGCCCCTGCCCAGGCCTCTCAGGCATGTCCCGTGTGAGGGGCTCACTGCCCTGCAGCCCCGAGGGCTGTCCCATGGTTCTCATGCCCCTTCCCTCTGCAGGAGCCGATCCCACAAATGAGAGTGGGGTTCCAGCACCAAGTGGGCTCTAGGAATGGGACCAGGTCCTCCAGGAGGCACTGAGGGGGCGGCTGGGAGCAAGGGCAGGCCAGTCAGGCACAGGGACGGCTTCCCAGAGGAGGTGTCCCTGCCCCCAGTGCTAGGGCTGGCCCTGGAGACACTCATTCCTCCCCTGCTCCCCCCAGTGCTCAGCCCCCTGTGGCGGTGGTGTCCAGCGGCGCCTGGTCAAGTGTGTCAACACCCAGACGGGGCTGCCTGAGGAAGACAGTGACCAGTGTGGCCACGAGGCCTGGCCTGAGAGCTCCCGGCCGTGTGGCACTGAGGATTGTGAGCCCGTCGAGCCTCCCCGTGAGTCTCCTGGCCGCAGGCTCCCTGCTGAAGTGAGGTGGGATGGGGAGGGTGACAGGGAAGTGGGGTCGTCAAACCATTGCGCCCACGGCACTGGCTGGTTCCATCTGTAGTCTGGGCTCAGGAGCCACTGAAAATCCTGATGCCACAGGATGCCATGCTGGAGGCTGGGCTGTGCTGGGAGTCAGTCAAGGGGAGTCCCAGCCACACAACATCCCACAGGCAGCTATCTGGCCTCAGGGGAGAAGAGGGAGTGGCCCTGGCCCTTGAGTTGCTGTGTGAACCTGGGTAAGCTCTTTCTCCTCTGGGTCTCAGTCTTCCCCCAGTGAGGCCAGGGATGGCCCCGAGGCTGTGTGAAAGCTGGGCCTGGGTGAGTCCCTGTCCTTAGCCCTGGCCTGTCCATTCCCTGGCCAGAGGACTGCCTAGAGTGAGCAATGGAACCGCAGGAAGGGCCTCCCTCCCCTGCCCCCGACACACACACACACACACGCACACACACACACACACACACACACACACACGCACGCACGCACACACAGTCATACACTTCCTTCCTGCAGCCCCAGCTGCTCCCAGCTGCTCCCAGCTGCTCCCAGCAGTGCTGAGGACAGGAAATGGTGTGGCCCTGGAGTGTCACCTGGGATCCCCTCACCAGCTGTGTGACCTTGGGCTCCATTTCCCTCTCAAGGCCTTCATGTGCTGAATAAAGGGGCTGCCAAGCCCCATCCTTGCATAAATGAGGTTTGGGCATGAAGGGCACAGCACTGTGTGGGCATCCAGGTGGTACTCAGGGAAGGCAGCTTTTTCCCCTCCCCCACAGCCACTGTCATCCCCAGTTGCAAGATCGGGGAGAGGGCCTGGGGCTGACCCTCGCAGTCTAAGGAATCCAGAAGCTGTGGCGTGAAGAGCTGCATCCCCTGTGCTATTGGCTGTCTGCCCCCTGACCCTAGGACAGAGTCCTCAGCCAGGGCACTCAAGCTGACATTTGGGGCCTCCTGCAATCTCCTCGGTATGCCTTCTCCCCTTGTCCAACTCAGCCTTCTCTACCTGCACCGGCTCCTGGGCAGCCCTCATTTGGGCTGAGTGGCCCCTGCCATGCCTCACTACCTTGCCTCTGGCAGGGGTGGCCTTCCTGCCTCAAACCCCATTACCTCAAGGCCCAGTGGCAGTGCCCCCACCCTGTCCTGCCTGTCCTCAGCATGCACCCAGCCAGCATCTCAGAGCACTTCTGTGTGCCTCCTGAGCTGGGTGCTGGCACCACATCTCTTGCCTTCATGGCTAGGGCTGGCCACAGGGAGCGGGGTGGTTATGATCCCAGGGCGGGGGTGAGGACCAGATGGGGCAGAGAACAGGAACTGAGGCCCCTGGGGGCCTAGAACCAAGGACCGATGGCCCAGGAGGCTCTGGGCTTGCAAGGTCTCCCAGGGGCAGGTGTGAGTGGGCTGCAGGGAGTGGGCTATGGGGGCTGGTTTGGTGGTTGAACTAGAAGCTGTCCTAAGTGAGGAGTTTTCTGCCACCAGTGAACAGTGGAGGGGCGGCTGGGAGGTGTCCTGGACTTTGAGACCTAGGATTCCCAGATGTTCTGCTGGTCTGTGGGACAGTTGGCGGGACATGTGGAAAGCCGGGAAACTCATGTGTGTGCTCACTGCAGTGACACAGCATGGCCACATCTGTTTGCTGTGGAGGTGGGGTTGATAGAGGAGAGAACCGAGGCCTAAGAGGTGAAACAGCTTGTCTGAGGTCACCCCAGGGAGACCAGGATGCAGGCCTGCAGATGTGCACTTTGGAGCTCTGCCTGGAGCTGGAGTGGAGGAGCCTGCCTGCTGCCTCGTGCCCTCTGCCGGGCCTTGGGGATGTCCCAGGCCCAGGGCTGGCTGCTGCCTTCCTGCTCCTCCTGCTGGAGTAAGCAGGGCCTGGGGTTTGTTAGCAGCAGCAAGCAGCAGCAAGCAGCAGCAGCAGCAGCAAGGCTAGGAGGCTGGAAACAAGCCATATCCCAAAATAGCTCTGATAACCATGGGGCAGGAGGGCCCAGCCAAGCCTCAGCCCTGACAAGCACAGCCTGCAGCCGGCTCAGTCCCTGGTTTCCACTGACAGCCTGTAAGACCCACTCACTCTAGGCTTCGTGGCCCACCTGAGAAGTGGGAGGCTGGCCTGGAAGATGGGACCCTGTGACTCAGAACCCGAGGCTGAGTACAGCCCCTGTGGCTGGAGGTGGTCACAGAGGCCTGGCAGGATAGGTGCACTGGGGCAGGGGGAGGTGGTGGGAGTGGATGGCAGAGGCTGCTGCAGGCTGGCAGGAGGCCCCTGGGACTGCAGTTCTGTGCCAGGATATATCGGGGAACACCAGCGGTGAGCAAGGATGGAGATGGGGTGGCAGGGTGTCACCCTGGGCAGGCTCTTTCATGGGCATGTGAGGGGGTCAGGGTGGGGTCTCCGGACCTTTCCTCCAGAAACAGCATAGCAGCGCCCGTTCTTGAGTCCTGGGGTTGGCCATGAGCAGGTGGGACAGAAACAGCAACAGCTGGAGACGTGCAACTTTGGTTCGGGAGCCGCTCCAGAAACCAGGGCTCTCTGCTTAGTGGGGAGCTGCTGGAGCCTCCTTAAGGTGGTTGGGGTGGGGAGCCAGGTTCTGGGTACCCCAAACCACTGGTTCTGATGTTCCTCTGCCCCTCTCCCCCCCCCCCCGCCCCACTCCAGGCTATGAGCGGGACCGCCTGTCCTTCGGTTTCTGCAAGACGCTGCACCTACTGGGCCGCTGCCAGCTGCCCGCTGCCCACAGTCCGTACCCAGTGCTGCTGCTTGTGCTCCGCCCAGCCACGGCGCCCGCTCCCGAGGCCATCAGCGGGTTGCCCGCCACTGACCGTGCCAGGATGCACAGACCGACTGACAGACCTCAGGGCCCACCACAGGCTGTGGCGGAGCTCCCGCCCCCTGTGCCCTAATGGTGCTAACCCCCTCTTACTACCCAGCGGTAGGCTGAGGACCTCCTCCCCCTCAAGAAAGGTATTTTTTTATTCTAACAGTTTGTGTAACATTTATTATTTTACATAAATGAGCATCTGCCATTCCAAAGCACAGCGTGACTTCATCTTGGATTTGGGGAATCTTAAAAGTGAGAAACTCTTCCCCCGACCCCTCTGCCCAAAACTCCACCGCTGCAGCACCTCGGCAGGCGCGGCTTTTCACCTGCTTCTCTGGGGCAGATCTGCGGGGTACAGATCAGCAAACGAGTCCGTGAGAGCATGGCGTCAGGTGAGGCACAGGCCTTGGAAGCCGGGGGGCTGCTGCCCAGGGAGGGCTGTCTGCAGGGGGTGGGGTTCTGGGGGCAGGAAGGTCTTCTGGGCAGGGGCACAGCTTGGCCCTTACTTGCTGCCTGCCTCCAGCTCAGGCTCCCAGCATTCCCTGAGGCCCTACTCTGTGGTCCTCAGAGACTTGTTCCACAGGGATTGGGCCCACCTTGTCACTTGCAGGGACTGCCCCTTGGAGTGATGGGGACTGGGGCCCCCAGGGGCACCTCCCTAGCCTTGTTGTATCTGTTGACTCCTCTGCAAAAAGTGGACGGAGAAGAGGAGAGCAGGCTGGCCAGCTGTGCCCTACTGTGTCTGTCCCAGGACTTGGAAGGTAGGGAGGGAGCGTGGCCAGGGCGGCTGCCTGCAGGTGCGTGTCCTGCTGCTCCCCAACTCAACATGCTCACCTCATTTCACACCAACAAGCCCCATCCTCAGAGGAGCCCAAGGCTCTGAGAGGAAGTAACTGGTCCAAGGGCACACGCCCTGGTGACACAGGCCCACCCTAGGCCCTGACTGCCCACCTCCAAGTTCCAGGCCACCCTCAGCAGGTGGAAGAGGGCGAGGGCCCCGAGCAGGCCCCAGTGGCGGCTTTGCACAGAGAGGTCCGCCTGCCAGAGTTCACGCAGGAAAGCAAGTTGCTGGGCACGCTAATGTGAGTCCCAGCCCCGCTGTGCTGCCCGAGGGTGGAGGAGCATCAGGCGTGCTTCCTGTCTGTCTGCAGCAGCCCGGCTGGCCCGAGACCCTGGGGACCCACACTCCGAGTAATGGCTTCCCAGGCCTTAGTCAGAATGGCCCCTGGTGGCAGTCCCTTCCAAGGGGTGGGGAGCAGGGCCTGTCGACTTGCTCCTGACCCACACACCAAGCCGGTCCCTGTCCCACACACCAAGCCAGTCCCTGTCCCAGCTCTGCTGCCGCTGCTGTGCTGCGTGATGACTTCAGGAACCCCCAGCCTCGCTGAATCCATGTCCCCAGAAGAGAAAAGCCTGCCAGGCCTTGGCCTGCCCTGTCTGGGAATCCTTGCTGGAGCCACCCCGAAACACCCCTATGGGAACCCCTTTGGTCTTCATCATTCTTGGGTGTTTTCCACTGATGGCTGGGGGTGTCCCCAGTGGCAGCTGGGCCTGAGCTGTCAGCCCGGGCAGGAGACAGACAAGCCTGTGACTCAGGCAGGGCATGGCACAGCTGGCGGAAGGAGGCATGCCTGTTCTTTGTGGCTGGGTGGGGGGTTATCCGGACACAGGGAGTCTCCAGCTTCCGGCTTTCCCACCTCGGTGCCCCCAGCCCACACCTGCAGCTTGGCCATGGTCCTTGGGGCCTCCCAAGGCTGCCCCTGCTGGCAAAGGCATCCTGACACACCCGCCCCAGGGTGAGCCAAGGGCAGGGACACCCAGAAACGCCAGGCTGGAAGGTCAGAGAGCCCCTCCTCACCCCCCAACACCAATAAGCCCCGCCCCACCCTCCAAGCCCTTGGGGTGAGCCCCATCACTAGTGACTAGGACTGAATTTCAAAGCAGAATATTATACAAATTAGTAGCTTTCTTCCTTTAGTATTACAGTTCCAAAACGTCACTTGAAGGTCAGCACAGGAGCTGCTGTGATATAAAAGGAGAGAGTCACCTGGCGCCCCCTGCAGTCCTCCAGTTGCCCAGCAGCGGTGGGACGCTCAGTGGCACACACTGGGTCTCTGCATGGCCTCCCACCTGCAAGGACTTCCCCGGGCAGGCCCAGCTGCCCAGAAGCCCCGGAACACACGGGAAGACAATACTATAGGATGGCGGGTGGGGATCTGTGCAATACAAACATATAGTTAGAAAACCCAACCGAGGATCCGTCTAGAATACTTCAGATATCGACATACCGTAGTTGAAACCAGAACCGTCTCCAGCCGTCAGCAGTCTTGGCGGCTACTGTACAGCTGTCAGCATGACTACAGGCAGCGCCCGAGGCTACCTGGGGTAAGAAGTGGGCCCGCACATCACATCGGTGAGTCAGTGAGAGTCAGGGCCAGAGGGAAGAGCAACTCGGAGGCTGAGGCTGGCACAGATACAAGGGAGTCACATATAAGAACTTGTTATATAAAATAGATATGTGGAATCTAGAAACACCTTGAGAAAATAGCCTATAAAAATATAAACTGTAGCGAAAGTGTACAAAAGTATGAACAGAGGTTCAACCCATGAAAAGCCCCATCCATTTAAAAGTTGGCAATTCCCAGCAGGTGTGGGGAGGGAGCTCCCCTCGGTCCTGGTGCGCGCATTTGGACAGGCCTTTGGGTTTCCCAGCTGGCAAGGTTCCCCCTTGCAGGGGCCACGGGCTGGGTGTTGGGGTGAAGGTTCGGAGGAGGAACAGCAGCGTAGGGCAGCCCCTGCCAGAAGGGCCCCCTGCCATGGCAGCCAGTGGAGGCCAGGGACCTCCAGGGCACTGGAGGAGACAGAGCAGCTCTTTCCTCAGTGACGTGAGGGAGGGAAAGTGTTAGCGCGAAAGAGTGAGGCCCACAGTCCTGGAAAGAGGAGTTGGCTCCATCCTGTTCCTAAACTGGAACTAGGCGGAGCTGCCCTCTCTTGCCTTCTGGACACGTGTCACTTGATTCCAGGCAGGAGAACCTCTGAGAAAGCGTCTCCAGTCCCTTTCCTCCAGGAACTCTCCTGCTGTCGCACACACACTGTCCGGCAGCTGCTGACAACTGCCTGGAAACACTAACATACCACTGTGGGTTGCAGTCACGACGGGCCCCTGGTCAGGTGCATCTCTCGGGGCAAACTGGACAACACGAGCCTGTCCCTAAAGGCAGCTCTTAGCCCCAGGACATGGCAGTGTGTGCTGGCATGTTCCAGGGGCCATCGGCTTGGAAAGTAAAACCTGAGGGCAGCTGGGGCCGGCCCACGGGCCCAGCCCCATTCCTGCTGCACCTCCTCAGCAGCCACCCCCCTGGCTGACAGCTGTCGTTTCACGATGGGCTGAGGGGTGGGGGGTTCCAACACTTGATTCAAGCGGACTGCAACGCCCAGCTCACAGGACAACTGAAGGAGTCAGACCTCAAACTGCTGCTCTCAAAGACAACGACAGACAAAACCCCTTTTTGATGCCTGAAGGATTAAGGGATTAAGCAAAAATAAGCTCCTTGCTCAAAGCCTCTCCCTAGCCCTCAGAAAGGCAGTCCTCTGAGTTCCCAGAAACTGCTGTGTCAGAGGCAACAGTGACCCTGCATCCTGGCAAAGAACAAGGATGCTTCCAGGCAGTGGTGGAGTGGGCACACATCTGGGAGAGCTCACCCAAGCCTGGGCCCCAAGCAAAAAAGTTTCCCAGCCCCGGGCACTGGCAGCCGGCCTCCTACACAGCCCAGGTCAGGTGGAGGAGACACCAGGAGCACTGGCCATCCCCAAGGAGGCCACGGTTTTCAGCTGTCCAAGAGCGTTCATGCTGCAGCTGCACCACTGCCCTGCAAAGCACCCCCAAAAACATTCCTCCATCCCCTCAACCAAGGCCAGCCCAGGCGTGGGCCTGTTTTGCAATATGATGGTCCATCGTTTACTTGGAATCCCGTCCCATCGTACTTGGTGAAGGATTTCTACAAGTCAAGAAGGGCGTTCCACAGAATCTCACAGAGCCATGCCAGGCAGGGGCAAGCTGGGGACAGAGCAGCCCAGTGATCTGCAAACACAGGCGGGCCATGAGAAGTGAGGGTGGGTGTCTGGGCAGCCAGGCTCTCCCCATGCAGGCCGGGAGCCACTGATGGAAGGGTTGCGTGTGGAAGGGCAAAGGCTATTCTAGAAATGGGGCATGGCTGGCAGCCTAAAGCCACTGGTGGGAGGTTCACAGGCTTTCTACAGTGGCCATTTCTGAACAAGGGATGTGCCTGCTTTTCTAAGGCAGCCCCTTTTCATACCGACCTTATGCCTGAGGCAGCAACCCTCTGGCCTACAGGTGCCTGAAGCACAGTGGGCATCCTTCACAGCACTGCTCACTATGTACAGGAGAGAGAACATGGGGAGATGCCCAGCAAAGCAAAGTTTCAGAGGGTCAGAACACCGACAGGCTGACGGAGGCTGGAAACAGGCTCTTGCAAATAGCCACTGGTCAGCCCGAGGATCCACCAATCAGGCAGAAAGCGTGACTGAGATACATGTAACCGAAAGCATGGCACAGAAATGGCTGTAAACAGATTAGACCTCCCACCCCTGCCCCGCACAGTGGGAAATGAGGAAGTGCAGCCTGGCTTGGGACATCTGCCCAGCAGATCCCCAGAGGCCACACATGTTACATTCTGGCTTTTGAGCGTGTTTTCGCCCTTTGGGCACACTTTGGTTGTGAAGGCAAGAAGAGCAGCGTCCCGGAGCCCACTCAGGTATCCTCCTCCTCCTCGTCACTGACCAGCTCACCCTTGTCAGGGCTGGTGTCCCGCTCACGCAGGAAGTCCTCACGGATGGCCTCCAGCTCGGTCAGCTCCAGCCGGACCTTCTCCAAGTGGTAGGCGCGTCGGTTCCGGATCTGGCGTAGGGGGAAAGGGTTCAGGTCCCCAAAGGAGATACTGATCAGCTTCCTGGCAGGACACAGGGGAGAGACAAGAGAATCAGCAGCGCTCCAGAGGGTGCTCACACACAGCCCTCACAGGCACAGCAGGTGGCCTGGGGCAGGGTGGGAAGAGCGCTGGCCAGGCTGGGGGCCTGATGCAGGGGATGGGGCCCACCTTCTGCAGAGAGGTGACAAGGCACAATGGCCCAGCCAGGGGCAGGCTCAGAATGATGACCTGGACTCCAGCTCTGCCACATGCTTGCTGTGTGACTGAAGTCACCCCCTTTTCTGGCCTCTGATTCCTCATCTGCATACTGGGGTGACGGTGACAGTAGTGCCACCTCCTAGGGTATGGGATTACTCAAGTTCCCACACATAAGCGCTGAGAAGAGCTCCTGGCACTTGCATGGTGATGGCGGGTGCGGGTGTGTCTGCATCCTCGGGCAGGCACGAGGCCTGGCACCGGGCACGAGTCCAGGACGTCTGTGTCCCAAGACTCATTGACTGGGAATGAACACAGGCCCAGGCAGTCCTGGCGATGACTGTCAGACCCAGTCAGCAATGTGACAAGTGTCCAGATGCAGTCTACAGAGAAACGTGCAGCTCATGGGTTTCACGTTATCCCCAGGTCAAGGCTCCAATTTTCAATAAAAATGTTAAGGTTGTGATCACTTGCTCCTAACCACTGGTCAGTGGCTTAATAAAAACAAAACCAAATGCTGTCCTGAGGCCTGGCTATGGATTTGCAGCACTAATGGGTCAGCCACACTGGTCTCTGGGGGGTCACAAAATAAGCCAGTTCCTGGGGCCACCTTCTTCCCCTCTCTGGATTCTGCCAGGCCCCAGATGCTTTGCATCCAGCAACATGGGCTCATGCGCTTTCCTGTCAACCAAAGGCCCAACAAAGTCACCAGCCCCAGGAAAAGCTGTGATGAAACAGAAATGCCCCGAAGGACTTCCTGCCTGTCCCCATCAGCACAGGCCATTTGCTCCTGCTGCTGTCGGCTGTGTCGGCTCCTTTCAACACAAGGCACACACAAGGGTGCAACCTTTTATGTTTCAAAACACCCGCTACCTGGACATGCTTAACTCTCGTCCAGAGGCTTAAGGTCAGAAAGGCCAGCTTTATTTATATTCCGAATTCCCCAGCGTGTGTTCTGGAACATGGAAGCACCAGAGAACAGGGAAGGCCCGAGCACAGGCGTCCCCGCGTGTGGATTTCTCAGGTTCCGCCTCCTGCCTGGCTCTGCAGAGTGGGCTACCAGCCCCAGCAGGCGGGAGGAGGATCCGTGTGAACGGGGCACAGGGTCCCCACCACCAGTCCTTTCTCCCCGACAGCTGTCAGCCCACAGCCCCCAAAAACCCCAAACCTATGGTGCCCAACCCTCCTGTGCTGCAGAACGCGAGCCGGAAGTGTAATTCTTCATTTGTTCCTCAGTCAGGAGCTGAGAGAGGCCCCTCGGCCCAGGCTGGCACCCGGGAAGCCAGACCCCACCTCTGCCTCAGGCCTGGAAGGTTCCGCTAGGAGATGAGAAGGTGCCCCATAGTCAGCTAAATTTGGGAGACGATGCTCAGCACCTTAAAAGGCTCCTAGAAGTCCTGCTGCAGAACCTGGTTCAATCCTGTGTAACTCCCATCTCCTGAATGCAGCTGACCACACAACTCCCTCCCTGTGTTTCTGAAGGCCAATCGCTGTGCTGCAGGACTGGCCTCCTTGCAACCGCTAGTCTGGGGAGGTCATTAAAACACTGAGGCTCCAGCCCAGAGGCGGGTTATGGGCCCCTGCAGTCTTGGTAACAGCGGGGAGCCTGCCACCACGCCTTGGCACTCCTTAAAGCACCTGTTGGTGTGGCGACCCCGCTTTCTAAAGCAAGCTGCAGGGGAGACCGTACCGCGAGCCGCTCACAAGGAGGCGCTGCAGGACCATGCAAGGCCCAGCAGCGTGGGCGGGGCCAGGTCAGCCTGTGGTGCCAGGGAAGGGGCGGGCACTCGCCAGAGCCACGCCCACTCGCCTCGGCTCCTGGCAGCGCCTGGGACCCAGTACAGAACCGAGGGCAGCGGCTTTCCCAACACAGCCCTAGCTGTCAGCATGGGCGAGCTCACTCCCTGTCACTCTCAGCAATCTTGACCCAACACGAGATGAACAGAAACCCTCCAGGTTCACCCCAGCACTCAGAATCAAACTTTCCCCAGCAAATATGATTCCCATATCCTTCCTCATTTGGCAGAAATCAGGGCACTGTTGTTGGTGCTATTAGTAAGCACGAAACTATTACAAACCCACTCCCCAACAAAAGACGCTGAAAATAGCGATGACCTCCAGGAGGCCTGGCATGGCCTCAGCCAGCACCTCAGCTCCCATTGTCCAAATCAGCTCTCAGGGTCAGATCAGCCAAAAGCTGCGGTCCAGGGGACATACGGACGAGGGTGGCCCAGAACAGGCAATGACCGTGTGGCCAGGGAGGGTTCCTGAACACTTGGTCTCCCAGGCCAGAAACTCAGGGGTCCTCCAAGTCAAATTCCTCCCTCCCTCTCTTCAATCTACCCCCCTTCTCCATCTGTGGCACCACCTCTCTCCCTAGAGCCCTCTAACAGCCACCAGTCCTGCCCCAATCTGACCTATTTGTCTCTTGCCTAACCCTGCAGGACTTCCCAGCGCTCAGGATGAAGCCTCAAGTCCTGAGCGAAGTCTGCAAGCACCCTGACAGCCCAGCTCTGCTATGGCCCAGCCACACTGGCACCAGCCAGGCTGAGCTGCCTCCACACTTCCCCAAACACATGTGCCCCACAGCTCTGCACCACCACTCCTGAAGGACCCCCTGTCCCCATACTGTTTCCTTGCTGCCCCTTGCCCAGCTTACTCAGCCTTTCTCCGGCCTGGGCTCCCTCTACCACAGCACGGATCAAATGATGCGCAACAGTGTCCCCAGCAAGGTCTTCCAGGACAGGCCTTACTCTCCATCTGTCATCCTCAGGGCCCAGCACAGACCCTACCACAAAGCAGGTACTCAGTAAATGCTTTCTAGACAAATGAAACTATTGCTCTTGGTGGGATTTATGTTTGTAGGATAAAGGACAGAATCCTCATCTCAGTTCCTCCTAGGTAAGGCTACTTGGGGCTCACACCCCTTGCTCTCTTTTCCCTGGAAAGCAGTGCCCTCTCCAACACTGTACACCTGGGATGGCTCTGAGTTGGAAGACAGCAAGGACAGGCTGCTCTCAAGGAGGCCGGGGCCAGGCTTCCTGCTCTCCTTGACATCTGAGAACTCCCCAGGACTCACCTAGCATCAAGGATAGTGCGAGTGAAGTAGCGGAGATACTTAAATATAGACATCGAATCTTGCAATTTCAAAATCTCCTCTTCCTTGTACTTAAAAAGTGCCAGAGCAAAACGGAAAATAACCTGTGGAATAAACAGGGAAATCTGTTAGTCGAAAAACCCTGTGAGTCCAGGCACAAGCCTGGACTGCAGGGGGGTGCTGGCCCTACTGGGGACAGGAGGATATGGCTTTCATGGTCCCCGCCCTGGGGAAAGACAATTGACCTGAGGGGCAATTTTCACTGGCTAGGCCAAGACTCCTTTATTACAGGAAAATAAACCCTGCTGGTTTTCAACAACACATCAGCCCAAACCAAAAATCTCCTTATAGGAGATCTTTGTGGAATCCTTTCATATTCAGAGAACACTTCTAGTCAATAAAGCATAAGGAACAAACATAAGGAATCATTTTAAAATAAAACCAAAACCAAGGTTTTCTGATTCTGAAACTCTTAGAAAGTCCCACCTGCAGAGGCTGTTTCCATCTCAACTAGTGCACTTTTGAAGATAGGGAAGGAGTTTTTTTTTTTTAATTTTATTTATTTTTTTTTTTGAGATATAGTCTTGCTCTGCCGCCCAGGCTGAAATGCAGCGGTGCAATCTTGGCTCACTGCAACCTCTGCCTCCCGGGTTCAAGTGATTCTCCTGCCTCAGCCTCCTGAGTAGCTGGGACTACTGGTGCCCGCCACCACACCTGGCTATTTTTTTATTTTGAGTAGAGACGGGGTTTCACCATGTTAGCCACGATGGTCTCCATCTCCTGACCTCATGATCTGCCCACCTCGGCCTCCCAAAGTGCTGGGATTACAAGTGTCAGCCACTGTGCCTGGCCTTTTTTTTTTTTCTTTAATTTGTGTTTGGGGTACATTAGAGGTTAGAGGGAATGGACTCCTGGTAGTCTTGCAAGTTCAAGCAGCTTTGGAACAAACTGCTTTCCCCGTATCTAAGGGCCTGTACTTTCTCTAATTTAGTTTGTTTTCTGGGTCTTGCTATGTTGCCCAGGCTATATTTTAACTCCTCAGCTCAAATGATCCTCCTACCTCAGCCTCCCAAGTAGCTGAGACAATTGGCACATGCCACTGTGCCCGGCTAAGGTATAGAATAAATTGAGAAGGGTAACTAGAAGACTAGGGGGGCCTCCACTCCATTACATACACCCGTTTATACAATCAGGGTTTAATATGTAAATATATTCCTTATTCAAAAACTGATTTTTAAAAAACATACAACAGAGCGGGTGGGAGGCTCATGGGCAGTGAGACTCTGAAGTTGGCTCCCCTGAGTTAGTCCCCCTTATTAGTCCCCCAATCCCCTGCTTATTAGATCTCTGGGCCTCCATCTCCTCCTCCATATGATGGGGTAACACCACCAGCCATTTGACAGATGGTGAGGCTCAGGCTCAAACTGTAAGCCACAGCTCCCAGCGCCTATCACAGGGCTTGATGTGAGTTGAATGTTTCTGATACATGAACAAATGACTGTGGTTTCCTGATACCCTGGACCCAGCTCTAGTGCAGGCCGTGCTGAGATCCCTTGGGCACTGTCGTAACCCTCACAAGGTCCAGGTGAGCCAGCCGCTCTACCGCCACCAACGCTGCTGACGGTTTTCAAGTGTGTATATCTGAAAATAGCTGAGCTGAGCTAACTCACCTTTGGTCCTTCATAAAGGAAAGAGTCCCATATTTTAAAGAGGATGTCACTAACGACACTATCCACAAACACCACCAGAAACCAGTTGAAAGTGATGAGGGTGTAGTCGACTTTGTACTGTTCAAAGTGGCCATGCAACCGAGGCAGCTTCTCACTCATAAGGTCTCTGAACACCCGCTGGTCCACCTGAAGAGGGAACAAAGGGGAGAAGTATATCGGGACTGCCAAGTCACTGGGTAAGCAGACGAGCAGACAAGACACTGACAGTCGGGGGGTGGAGCCCAAGTGACAGCAGCACAACTGTTCCAAATGTGCTGTGGGGCCCATCACGGAGCCAGACTACCATGTTCCAGCAGCACTGACCTCGTGCACTGCAGGTATACACCGAGGGTCCGCTAAACAGCAAGCTTTCCACAGGGCATGGGAGTGGAGGAGTCTGTAACCTGAAACCAACTCCTGCACTCAAAATGCCCTGGGAAATAGGCCACTGCAAGGAGCAGGTGGGACAGTCAGCCTTGCCAATCCACAAGTAAGTACAGGAGACGTTGACACAAAGGGCCACAAACTAGAATCCTGGGCAGATAGGAGTCTTGAGTCAAAAAGGAAGCAGCATCACCACATCCATTCAACAAACATTTGCTGGGCTGTATGTGCAGTGGGGGTGGCGAGGACTCCAGCATCACATGGACCTGAGTCTGAATCTCAGCTCTACCACGTACTAACTGGGTGGCTTTTAGCAAATTATGCTCTAGACGGCTCTGTGCCTCATCTGGAAAATAGTTAATTACCTCTCTCTTACTAGACTACTATGAGGATTAAACGAGGCTTATATAAACTACCCACGTACGACAGACGAGCAATACCTGGTTACTGCCACTCTGTGTCAGGCATGGGGCCAGTGCTGGGCAGAGTGTTGAATAAGGTTCAACCCTGACCTCAAGGAGTTAAAAGACGAGAAGGGAAGGCCAGACACGTGGACCATCCTAATCATGGCCAGGCCCTGGTAACGATGTGTTCATACAGCCCTGTGGAACCATGGACAGGTCCCAGCCAAGCCCTGAGGAGAAACCACTCCTACAGCCAGAGCTCAGGCTTCCAGGCAAGAGGGCTGGGAGGTGAGGCAGCACAGCCAGGCAGAAGCTGGTCACAGACACCCCTTCATCATGCTGAAGAGTCAAGATGCTATCCTGTCAGCCAGGGGCTTTCCTAGCCTTTGTCTATGACTCACAAAAAACATGCATCTTCAATCATCACCTATTCCACGTGAACTGGTATGCACGTGTACAAAACAGAAACAAATGTTTCACAAAACAATACTTAATCTCACACAGCGGACTACACTTTGATGCTTTTAATTCTAATCAATTGGATTTGATGGGAAGAAAATAAAAATAAAAACCTAGTACCAACCTACTAAACCAATTTCTCTATCCATAGTGTAAAAAACAACTATAGTCATCCCTTGGTGTATACACAAAAAGCTGGCCCTCCATATAAGAGGGTTTCATGTCCTGTGAATACTACATTTTCAATCCGTGTGTGGTTGAAAAAATCCACACGTAAGTGGACTCATGCAGTTCAAACCCACGTTGTTCAAGGGTTAACTGTATGTATTTTCCCATACTTCATGCCCAGCCAGGAGCTGCCTTGAAGGAGCAGTAAAGTGGCAAGGGGGATGGACAGCTCACTGTAAGACCAGCTAATGATGATGTAATTCATTCAGCCTGGAGTATCCAGCTGCAGATGTCCAAGAGGGAGGCGCATATCAGCTGGCCCTGATGTGGGAGAAAATCCTTGTACACATCTCTTCTCCCAACTGCTGCCCGGGTGATTGGCGGAGGGCTGGTGTGGAGCAGGCTGCCAGGGAACGCTTACTCTGGCCTCTGTTCAAGCTCCCTCCTCCACTGAGCTCTGGAGGACATGGAATGACTGTGTCATTCATCTCTGTGTCCTCAGCACCTAGCAAGGTCCTGGCACAGAACATGCACTCAAAGGATGGAATGAATGGAAAAGCTGACAAGCATGTGGACTGCAGCAGCAGTGGGCATGGGGCTCGGGCACTTGGTTCTGGCAGGAGGCAGTTTGACGGTGATTGGCAAAGCCCAGTGCTCAGGGTTGACAGCACACACAAAGCTATCCGCATTTTAAGAGCCACCTTATGCACGGGCGCCTATAGTCCCAGCTACTCGGGAGGCTGAGGCAGGAGAATGGTGTGAACCCAGGAGGCGGAGCTTGCAGCGAGCCGAGATCGCGCCACTGCACTCCAGCCTGGGGGACAGAGCGAGACTCCATCGCAAAAAAAAAAAAAAAAAAAAAAAAAAAGCAGAAGAGCCACCTTACGCAATGGCCATCGATAAGCGGGAGGGTAATTAAACACATTCTAGCACCCACCTGATGGAATATTAGGCCACCAAATAGGATGGGTACACAGTATAAAATGACATGGGAAAATGCTCATGCTATAATGTGAACCAGCCAGGATACACTGTGCTGTCAATTTGGAAACCTATATGAACTAGAGGGAGAAAGGCAAAAGGAAATACATCAAAATGCTAACCATGGTTCTCCAAGTTGGTAGAATAACAGGTAATTTTCATTTTCTTCTTAACATCTTTCTACATTGCCTGACTTCTCTTTAGTGGTCATCTATTACTTGTATAGTCAGCGGGGAAAAAGTCTCCTTAGATTTTACATTTATGTTTATGTGACAATATGATGCAAATTTTATCTTAAATCCAGGCATTTAAAATAGGTCTTCCCCTATAACAATACTACCAACTTTTATTGAGTTTTTACAATGTTCTGAGCATTACATTCAACTTTTTTTAATGCATCATCTCAATTCAACCTCAAAAATCTATGTGAGGGGGGTATTACTCTCATTTTACATATGGGGAAACTGAGGCACAGAGATGTTAAATGATGTGTCCAAGCTCCACAGCTCATAGGAGGTAGGGCCTGGGTTGTGACCTACTACATGCGACCCTCCCCCCAAGTTCCTAACCAATGTGCTTGACCACACCTCAATGGAATTAAGAAAGATCAATGCTTCATTTTTCTTATTCTGAAACATTGAGTCATTTGATATTTTAAATTTGAGTCTTTGAAAGCTATTAGCTTTCAGGTGCCCATGAACACACAAAACTTTCTTTACTGACCCTCTAATCCCACCCGACTGACTGCTGCCTCTTCCTGTTGCTGTTCATTTCCTACACACCAACGCAACAGAACAACACATTTCTTGGGTAATTAGCAAGTGCAGTGATCACAGGGAGACCAGATGAGCTTCTCCTGGGATCCACTGACATCTGAGAAACTGGGACAGGGACCTGAATGGAGCAGCTGTGGTGAAAGCCCACCCTCTGGGAAGGTCAAAGCTCCAACTCTCTTGCCATCCTCCTGTGATGTTCTAGGAGGCAGTGGGCAGAGACGGGCAAGCTTAGGCCCAGAGCTGCAGAGGCCTGAGTTCAAACCCCAGCTCAGCCCCTCATCGGTGGCACCTCAGGCAAATTGCATATTAGTGTCTTTGGCTCCCAGTTTTCTCCCAAGTCAAATAGGGATACTGATGGCTCAAGCATGCAGGCCTCTGTGCAGTTGTACAGCTGCTGGCACGGGGCCAGAGCTCAGTAAATGCCAACCCTCTTTCCCTGGTCAAAGAGTAGGTCATGTAAGTTCAAACATTTGCTGTGTGGGGTGCCAGGCATACAGGAAAAGGAAAAAGAAAGAAAAAGGAAAGACAGGGCTGTGGCCCTCAGGTATCATTGACTAGCTGGAGGACAAGCAGGCACACAAGGATGATCCAATCAGGTGGCCACTGTCCTGGAGGCCTGCACCCGAGCAGCGAGAACAGCAGCAGGGGCCCGTGCCTGCCTTGGGGCAGGAAGGACCACTCACAGAGGAGATGGCCTGTGTGCTAAGGCTGCACAGGAGCTTCCCAGGGAGATGAGCGATGGGACGTTGTTCCAGTAGAGGGATTATGTAGGAGAGCACTCAGGGGATGGGCATGCCCAGAGAACACATGCCCCATCAGCGGGCAGGAAGGAAGACCCTGGCGGCGTTCGAAGGCATCTTTACCCTGAGGAATCCCTGACGCCAGCAGCAGAGGGATGAGACTGAATGCCTGAGTGAGATAGAGGTTAAACTGGAGCTGTGGGCGAGTGGCAGTAGGAAGAAAGGAGAGAGGCAACTGCAGTAATGGAGAGGGGCCGGTGACCCCACTGTGGTGAGAGGGACAAAAAGGGGACACAGATGTAAGCTTCCAGGCAGGCGGCAGCATTAGAAGCGGTGACAACAGGGATACAGGGGAAGGAAGCAGGAGTCCAGGATGGCTTGTTTCCAGTCTGGGGAGCTAGAGAGGTGAGGAGCACAGGCGGAAACAGGAGGCAATAATGAGGACCCTCCCTCCACAGGCAGAAATGCAAATGCAAAGAACACTCGCTCAGGGTCCAGCCAGGAAAACGGAAGTCCCTCTAAATATGTGTCACAGAATGAATGTCATCCAGGGGCTGGCCACACCGGTGAGAGAAAAGCTGAGAAGCCAAACAGCTGACGGTGAGGCAGCCCAGAGTTATAGCAAGGGCAGAAAGCCACTCTGGCGGGGGGAGCAATGAAGGGAGTCGGTGGGGTCAGCTGTTGGCACAGAGGACCCACTGGACAGGAGCTGGGCACAGAGGAGATAAAGCCACCTTCAGAGGCAGTGCCCGAGATGGGGAGAGGGAAAACCCCTTCAGTCCCTCCCGTCACCCTTCAGTCTCCTGCCAGCACCTCCCGCTGGCCTGTGGGGCCAGGCCTCGCGACACCGAGTGGTGCAGGAGAAGGGCAAGAAGAGGCTGTGAGCAGGCAGGCCAGGCGGGGGCACAGACCTGGAGAAGAGACACGAGACAGAGCAGGCACACACGGGCACAGCTGTGGCTAAGAGACAAGCTGCCTGAGGCTGGGCCACATGTGAAGGGCCGGCTTATGGGGAAGCCAGTGCCGGCAGCAGCCCCAGCCCAGCCTAGGGATGATGCAAGGGCCAAGGATCTGGTCTGGGGCCAGGACTGTCCCAAGCAACGACAGAAACACTGGGCTCTCCCAGCCCTTATCACCCTGCCCTGGCCCCTGGCATCAGACTCCAGGTGTGGATGGCATGAAATGTGCCACTCAGACCCCCACTGCATGAGGTGACTGCAGGCCCCGCTGCTGCCCCTCTGGTGCATCACCACGTTCACTCCCAGCAGCAGAGCATGGGTGCGGCAGCAGCAGGAATGCAGCCCATCTGTGGAGGCAGGTGCCTTGGTCGCTGCCCTTGGCTTGAGGGCTCCCCACTGGCCCTGCCCAGACTTCCTCAGGACTGCATGGTGGTCACCGCACAGGGTCTGGGACTCTCCTCCCCATCCTCCTCTCTTCCTGGGGCTGGAACTTCTCTGTCCCTTGTCCTCCACAGGGGCTTCCCCACCGCCAAAGTCCCTGGTTTGTCTCATTCCAGCCTGACATTGCTTCTTGAGAGCCTAAGCTAACACACCAGTCACCCAAGCACGCCTGGATTATGACTCAGCCCACTGGTAGGCCTGTGTCCGGGGAAGACAGTGCAGGGCAGTGAACACAATGTTAGGCCTGCAGGACGGGTCTGTCTCTGCTGGTTCGCAGGGGGCTGAATGAGCCCAACTCGGCCTCAGTCACAAACAGCAGGCCATGACTGGAGACAGCCTCTGAGATGCGGCCTGCTGTCTTCAGGAATCAGTCTCTGAAGTCACGTGCACAAAGCAACCCCTGACCCCGACCACAGGTTTAATTCAGGTCACATTTCAGCTGCAATTCTAAAAGTGGTGACTAAAACACAGAATTTTCAGAACTACCTGGGATCCTAAGAGAGTCTTTGTATAATAGTCTCGAGGCATGAAAACTTCCACTATGGTAACGAGACACCAGAAAGCATCTTCTTGTTCCAGGTACAGGAGGGCCACTGCCACCAACCTACAAGCAAAGGGAGGACAAGATGAGAGCCCAGGCACAGACAGCTGCTACCACAGTCTCCACAGAGACCGTCTGCTTTAAGCCACTTTTTCTCTCATGGCCAAAACTATTTCTAGTTCTCCAATAAAGAATAATAAGGACCTGGCTTAATGGCTCATGCCTATTATACTAGCACTCTGGGAGGCCAAGACAGGAAGATCACTTGAGGCCAAGAGTTTAAGACCAGCCTGGGCAACATAGCAAGACTCCATCTCTAAAAAAACAAAAAACCAAAAATCAGCCAGGAGTAGTGACGCACACCTGTAGTCCTAGCTACCCAGTAGGCTGAGGCAGGAGGATCACTTGAGCCCAGGAGGATCACTTGAGCCCAGGAGGTGGAGGCTACAGTGAATGATGATCGTACCACTGCACTCCAGCCTGTGCAACACAACGAGACCTTGTCTCATTAAAAAAAAAAAAAGCGGGGGGGGCATTTCCTAAAATTTGAGAAGCAAAGCTACTTTTCCCCACTTTCATTTGGTTTTTGCTCAAAGATGAAATTGTTTCCCAATGATCAGCCAGCCTCATTAAAAAAAAAAGTTTTCATTATAAGATTTTTGCAGCTGGGCACAATGGCTCACGCCTGTAATCCCAGCACTTTGGGAGGCCGAGGCGGGCAGATCACGTGGTCAGGAGATTGAGACCATCCTGGCTGACACGGTGAAACCCTGTCTCTACTAAAAATACAAAAAAATTAGCCGGGCGCGGTGGCGGACGCCTGTAGTCCAAGCTACCTGGGAAGGCTGAGGCAGGAGAATGGCGTGAACCCGGGAGGCGGAGCTTGCAGTGAGCCAAGATAGCTCCACTGCACCCCGGCCTGGGCGAAAGAGCCAGATTCCATCTCAAAAAACAAAAACAAACAAACAAAAAAAAACGCACACACACACAAAAACCAGATTTTTGCAAATGCAGCTGATTCTTTTAGTTCATCAAGAAGTTCCAAATAAACCTTTTATGCACAAAAAATCCAAATGTGAATGTAAGTAACAAAGAATACAGGATAGTTTAAAACAGCTTTCCCAACACCATCCTGCTTCCAGGCTGAAAGAATAAAATGCGCTGCAGATGAGGGCACCCCGGAGGAGCTAACAGCGCTGTGCCCACTGCATGCACAGCAGGGGAAGAGGACCATGTGTCTCACTTGCTTTGTTGTTCATAACAGAAACTGGGGTCAGCTATTTACATGCTGTCACTAATCAACAGCCCTGGTATGGCTCCAAGCGGGAATCTGGAGCAGCAGGATGGAAAGGAAGAGGTGAGAGAAAGGCCTCCCTCTACTCAGCTGAAACCCAAAACTTCTGCCCATCACACGAAGCTTAGGAGCAACACTCATGGGAAAACCCCTGAAGCCATTTCTCAGAATATTTTCCTTAGATAAAACTATAATGAACTCATCTCAAATTAAATGGAAAAAAAGTCCGGGAAGGGGATGTCTCAAGTATGCAGGGATGTGATGGAAAGGAGAATGGTGACCACTGGCAGAAACAGAGGAGAGAAAAACAAGACATGCAAGCAGAGACACCAAATCGAGAGACAGGACTTGATGGTGCCAGGAGAAGGGGTAGAGTCTGAAAGCGACAGAGCCTTTGAGGACATCACTTAAATTCACCAATATTCCAGATGATAGGCCTGAATCACCATCATCTAGACAAGGCTACAGTTGTCCTACTAAAGTTCTGGGTGCTCAGAAGGCATGAACATATACCAAATACTGTGAAGAAAAAAATCCCAAAGAATTACAATTCAGAGGTTTTAACAGTGGTGAGGGTGGAGATGTAGAGAGAAAGCTTTACTTATCTGGAAGTGTCATTTATGTAGGAAAAAACTGATTCCATGACAATGCCAGATAAATGGAGCATTACTGTACCCCAAACAGGCACACTCAAGTCCTCACCAGGACCCTTAGTTTCACGGGTTTCCAGCTTCCAGGAATTTTTAGATTGAGTATACAATGTGAATGGTGGCTTTAAGCAAAACAAAACTGCTTTATTAGGCAGGATCCTACTTACAGTCTTTTTAAAAGTGGAGACTGTCTAGGAGTAGCTATAGTCCCTTTCATCTTCTGAGGGCACACAGAGAGGCTGACCTATCCTCACCACCAGAGACAATGACTTACTGAAAACTATTTGGTTTCAGGTCTTAACCAAATAACATTCCAGCTTAAAATCCTTTCTTCCTGCAGTACTCTCATTTCAGACACAAATAGAAAACCCTTACCTGGAGGTCAATACCTGGCATGGAGCAGGAGCAAAAAAGGCCTGTGGGCAGCCATAACAAACGTCAGCACTCAGAACTCCAGCTCATGCATGGCTTACAGAATTCCTAAGGTACACATGCAGAACTTTTTCATTCTTACTTTAGCCATATTTTTTTTTTTTTTTTTTTTTTTTTGGAGACAGGGTCTCACTCTGTTGCCCAGGCTGGAGTGTAGTGGTGTGATCACAGCTCACTGCAGCCTCAACGTCCTGGGCTCAAGCGATCCTCCCACCTCAACCTTCCAAGTAGCTGGGATTAGAGGCGCATGCCACCATGCCCAGCTATTTTTTTTTTTTTTTTTTTTTTTAGACAGAGTCTCGCTCTGTTGTTTAGGCTGGAGTGCAGTGGTGCAATGTTGGCTCACTGCAACATATGCCTCCCGGGTTCAAGCGATTCTCTTACCTCAGCCTCCAGAATAGCTGGGATTACAGGCATGTGCCACCATCTGGCAAATTTTTGTATTTTTAGTAGAGACAGGGTCTCGCCATATTGGCCAGGCTGGTCTTGAACTCCTGACCTCAGGTGATCTGCCTGCCTCGACCTCCCAAAATGCCGGGATTACAGGTGTTACCCACCGCACGCCGCCAATTTTTTTGTATTTTTTGTAGGGACGGGGTTTCACCACGTTGCCCAGGCTGGTTTCAAACTCCTGGACTCAAGCGATCCTTCCACCTTGGCCTCCCAGAGTGTTGGGATTACAGGTGTGAGTCACTGCACTGGACCTTTATCCATATTTTTAACAAGCTTGGTTACCTACTTTCATTACACAGAAATATAAATGGACAGCTGCAAGGACAGCAGTAAGCAGAAAGCGCGCCAGCCAGGTAAGAAGCAGTCAGAGCAAAGTCCAGTGACAGGAAGAGCTTTGTAGGGAGCAAACCTCAGCCCTCCAGAGGTCTTGTCCCATCCCTGCACAGCTCAGGAGGATGAACACCTACATTACCCAGGAAACATGAGAGACTTTTGGGCGTCCTCTGCCTATGGAAGTAGGGAAGTATGCAAGACCTGTTAAAGGTTCTAGTTTAAAAGGAAACAAGTTTAAGTCCATGAAGGGCTAAGTTTCAATCAGCTGAATAATTGTTTGAGGCAACCTCTTGATTCACAAAAAGATCCTGTATACTGCATAAACAAGGGGTGACCACCAATTTCCATTCCATGCATTACAAACTAATAAAATCAAACTTCTGATCAAAACCCGAGTGCGATGAGAATAGGAAAAAATGAGACTCCAAGTAGTTTCAAATGAATTTAACTCTTGTGTTCTTAATACTTTCTAAAAGCATGTTTGTTTCTCTCAGTTCTTCTAGAACTGGGGATACTATGTAATGAAAACTGGCTTGCTGCAATTACTTTTTTCTCTTAAAATATTGACTTTTCTTGGCCAACCAGGAAGGGAGGGAGCTGTCAGGCAGCACCGGTGCCTACAAGTTGCCTAATGGCAAATGGGAACATTTTGTGCTGTGCACCCACCTGTTTAGGCCTTGACAGTAGCCGATATCTGGATTCCGCCAGGAGAAGGCGAGGAGGACATTGCGTAACTTCTGTATGCCTTCTGAGGTGGGGCAGGAGTAATGTTTGTTGTTGGGCAGAGTTCGCAGCAAGTCCAGCTCAATCTGCTTGGAGGCCGGGTTCTGTTTCTCTAGCGCCTTCTGCAGCAAGGTCTGGAAGTGGCCAGGCTCAGTGTTGTCCTTGAACTTCCTGGTGTGACGGTCCACACACCACTTCCACACCTTGGAACGGTGCTCGTGGGGAATGCCCGCACGGATGAGGTTTTTTAACTCTGGAGAGCACATCATCTCCCTGTTCACTGTACTTGCAAAATAGTTTTCCCACTTGACCCCAGTGGAGACTTCCTGGTTTTCTGTGAGGTAGAGAGTCTTCAGATCCAACGCGCGGACCTTGGCAACCAACTTCTCTTCCTCATCATCCTCAGGTACAGTCCTGAACCCATAAATATCATATTCACTGTTGATAAAAACAAGAGGAAAAATTAAAATGACAAAGTTTTAGCAACAAAGACCAATGCAACAGAAATAGAGAGTCTGGAAACCAAATCAGGCACATGTGGTACTTTGAACTATGAGAAGCATTTCAAATCAGTGAGGATATAATCAACTTCTCAGTATATAACGCTAGGACGACTGGCTATCTATATGCAAAAATTAAATTAGATATCTACTTGATACTATACAGGGAAAAAAAAACAATCCCGAACAGTTTAACACTGAAAATATGAAATACATGGAAGAAAATGCAGGCAACAGCACAAAAACAAGATTGATAAATTTGGCTACATTAATGTATGTGTATGTTTCTTTATCATATATATACTACATATGTATAACTTTATGCTTAAAAATATCATTTTAAAAGATTAAAAAAAAACAAAGAATGTATTTATAAGCTATTAGGGATAAGGATGTTCACGTCCCAGTTAGTGAAACCTGTGGCTATTTTACATTACATGGCAACAAGAATGTTGTTAATGGAATGTTAATGCAGTTAAGACTACAGAACTTAAAACAAGGAGATTATTTGGGATATCTAGGTGGGCCCAAATATCCTCATGAGCCCTTCAAAGTGGAAGAGTCAGTCAGAGAAATGTCAGGCAGGAGAGATGGGAGGTGTGAGAGGGGCTGGACCTGCTGCTGCTGCCTGGAAGATGGGAAAAGGGGCCACGGGCCAAAGAATGCAGAGGGCTCTAGAAGCCGCCAACCACAGCTGATAGCCAGCAAGGAAATAGTGACCTAGTCCTACAACTGACTGCAAGGAACTATATTCCGCCAACAACTTAAATTACCCCAGAACCTTCAGAAAAAATGCAGCCCTTAATTAAACCTGGATTGTAATCCAATGAGACCCATGTTGGGCTACTGACCTACAGAACTATTAAGTGACAAATTTGTGTTGTTTTAAGCTACTATGTTTATGATAATTTGTTGTACCAGTAAAAGAAAACTACTACAAAGGCCTTTCACACACTGCTGCTGAGCGTAAACTTACTCAAGCACTTTGGAAATCAGATCTAGCAGAGTTAAAGGTATGTATTTTCTATACACTAGGAATTCCACTTCCAGTCTGCACCCTGGAGAAACTCTCTCACGCGGGCAAATGGGAATATGGACCATGATGGTCCTTGCATCACTGTAACAAGGAAAAATGGAAAGATCGTAAATGTCCTCCATGAGGGGAAGGAATAAAGACACCATGGTAGATTCATACAATGATGTTCTACAAAGAAGGTAAACATGCTCAGTCGTGTGCATCTGTAGTCCCAGCTATTTGGGAGGCTGATGTAGGAGAATTGCTTGAGCCCAGGAGGTTGAGGCCAGCCAGGGCAACAGACTGAGAGACCCCATCTCTTAAAAAAAATAGCTCAGGAGTAACTTGTATCAACCTGGATAACTTCAGAAAATAATGTTGAAGGAAATAAGCTTCAAAATGATATGTATCTGGGATTAGTATGTAAAAAGGTATCATCAGTCAGAAATACATACTGAAGTATTTACAGGTGGAATGACGTTGACGTCTGGCATTTGCTTTAAAATATTCCAGAAAAGGCTGGGCGCAGTGGCTCACGCCTGTAATCCCAGCACTTTGGGAAGCCGAGGCAGGCAGATCACGAGGTCAGGAGATTGAGACCATCCTGGCTAACATGGTGAAACCCTGTCTCTGCTAAAAATACAAAAAATTAGCCAGGCGTGGTGGCGGGCGCCTGTAGTCCCAGCTACTCAGGAGGCTGAGGCAAGAGAATGGCGTGAACCCGGGAGGTGGAGCTTGCAGTGAGCCGAGATTGTACCACTGCACTCCAGCTGGGGCGACAGAGCGAGACTCCGTCTCAAAAAAAACACAACACAACACAACACAACTAAACTATTCCAGAAAAAAAACCGTGGGGAGTGAGGAGGTAAAATGAAACTATATTGGCAAAACATTAACAATTGCTCAAGTTAGTTGCACACAGGGGTATATGTTACATAATTCTGTCTACTTCTTTGTATGTTTTAAATTTTCCATAAGATAAAGTTGAAAATAAACCAATATACATGGTTATTCTACTTATATATAAAATTTGAACACACATATAAATAGTAAGAGCACAAAACGCTTTCACATGGGAAGAACACACAGCACGTTTAGAAGCGCTCCGAGAGCTCATAAAAGTTAACAGCCACCGCAATGAGCAAAGCAGCAATGCCCAGCGTACAGGTGGCGCTACTGCACCTGGAAACCCGACTATCCAGGCTGAGGGCCTGTCCTCACCATTCACAGGCTGGGTGACTCTGGGCAAGTTATATCACTTCCATACCCCACTTCTTCACTTGTAAAGTGAGGATATAAACACCTCACTGAGCATTAAGTACAACTCTGCACATAAAACCCTTAGCAAAGTTCCTGGCACATGGCAAACATCCATAAAAGTGTTTAGTAAAGATGGTGTTGGGCACTTTCTGAGCATATTTCTGTCATCTGAGTAGCCCAAACAATGCAGGCTGGTGCTGTAAGCTCAGAGAAGGGAAAGGTCATGTCAAACTGAAGCAAGACTTCACCTGGGCCTACAGGGGTGGGGCAGGAGAAGCAAGGAGACTGCAGTAAGCAAGGCCTAGACACAGGGCTGGTCCTGAGTCGTGGAAACAAGAGGAGGCTGAACTGCGTGAATCTGTAGATTTCTCCTGGTTCAAGTATTTCATGAGTCTCATATTTTTTAGAAAACAGGTTATGAGAGGGTTCTTAATCCAAGATCCATCATGGGCTTCCAGATTCAGTGCTTTCCCCAAAAATATATGGGGTGTGTGTGTGTGTAGTGTAAGCTCAGTTCCCCACTTAAGGGCCCCCTTTGTTTTGAACCACCTGTGGGCAGGGCTATGTTTTAGGAGAAGGTTCCTATTCCTTGGAAGACTGGCTCCTCCTGAAGTAAGGAAGGATCAGAAGGAAGGCTCCCTTACTTACACGAAAAATAGGTCTAACAGTCAGAAGACCTGTGGTAAGTCCCTGCTCTATGACTTGATTACTAGGGGAGAATGAAGACATTACCTGTTCTGCTGACCTGACAGCATTTGTCACGAGCACCAAATGAGACACACAGTTGTGTACGGCTCTCTGCGAATGGTTCCTGCTGTTGAAAAAGGGACTTCGGAAATGGGGTGCACTACCCCCAAAAGTCACTAGTACATTTACCTGACAAGATGAGGTTTAACAAATGCTTGCTCTGGCTGCTCTTGGCTCTCAACCTGCAGAGCATCCTCCAGCAACTGGGCTATGACCTCCCGGGTGGGCCCCTGGTCTTCTGAGCACACTGGTGTCTTCATTTCTTGGAGCAATATCAGGTATTTACTTTCTATCTGGCAGAGCTTGGCTTCCAGGCTAGAATACTGCAGAGAATGTGGTGGTTACCTCCATTCAGACAGACACAGGAAGAGCAATCTTTTAGGTACTCAAATAACCAGTGAACAACAAACCTAAAACTATTAGGAAGTGAGCCAGAGACAGACTGTAGCAAAGACAAGAAATTAATTTATGCCACAGACCACCTTTCATGTTTAAAATGGCCTGCAGTGGGCTCCTCTCTTCCTTATAGAAGGAGTGCTGATAATCAGACCTCTGGATGCCAACAAATGCATCACCTCTGGACACAGGTGGAGAGAGCAGCAGAAACCAGGCTACATGCCAATTACTGAGGTCCAGCTCGGTGCCATCTGGCACATGGCCCATGAGTGGCCACTCCATGCTATACCCATTCTTTCTTAGGACACTGTGGTCCAGGACTAGCTCCCATCTGCCACCTTATCAGACAAATCAAATATACCCTACAAAACATGCAGGAATAAGGTCTGGGAAGACGCTTCAAGTTCTGTTCAAAAAAGTATATCGGGTATATAACAGCTGTTGACAAGTGTCATTTGATTACAGCTCATTTGACGACAGCTGAAATGTTTGTGGTCCCATTACACTTTGTGCAAAGCCCCTTCCAGCCATAATCATATCGGACTTTCACACCAACCCTATTGGGTTCACAGAGGAGGCATTCGCCTCACCATCTCCATAAATACAAAACTGAACAGCATAAATCAAAACCCAAATAATCTTAATTTAGGGGAACTTATAATTATGTACTTACTTTGTTTTCTTCAAAATCTATTAAAAACGCTTACGAACAAAGGTAACACACAAAGAAAGCAACACCTTATGTTCTTTTTTTAACTAGAGAAACTGAACACATTTTCTGTAGCTTCTCATTCTTACTTATCCAGTTTATGTGAAAAACTCACATCTCAGGGCATTTCTCTTTGTCTTCATCAGAGATAATAAAATGAGACTAACTATACAGCTCTATGTACTATATATATTTTAAATATATTTTGTTATCAGTAACGACATCTCTCCAAGCCTGGGAGTTGAACCGCTTTGTAAAGCATGTTTATTTTTAATGGTTTCCTAACCTTACCTCCCACCAGGTAATAGAATCCACCTATCCTGACCCACCTTTGCCATCAGATCCCTCTCTCTCCTTTCTGCATTTCTTCGTAGAGCCGAGAGTTCCAAAATCTCCTTATTTAGAAATTTGTTTTGGGTTTTGTACCCCTGTAGATTATCCTGTTAGAAAAAAAAAATCCCTGAATTCACATTGGTTGAATATTGACTAATTAATTACCTTATGTAGTCAGTATCTTGCTGCTTCACCAATCAAATAGCCCTGCTAAGTTAGAGTAAGTTCTAAAGAACTAGAAGTTGTTAAAAGGCACTTCCCAATTAATCTTTTTGGCCATTTACAGTAGTAGAAGGCAGGCAGGCATGATTGCCGTAATGGCGATGGAGAAGATATTGTTATTTAATTGTGGTAGTTTTTCTCAGCTGATGACAGGAGAAATAAATATGACATATTCCTAAATCTATGCAAATATTTTATCTATCCATATTCCATATTCATTGAGGTGGTTAAAAAAAAGCAATACCTTACTTTTTTTTTAAACTAGAGAAACTGAACATATTTTCTGAAGGTTCTCATCTTCACTTATCCAGTTTATGTAAAAAAAGGCTACATACATATACAGCCCATAACTAAAAATGACTCTTAATAACAAATCCTATGACCTACAATGTATAAGGCACGTAAGAGAACATATTCTTCAACATTGAAAAATTTCAAACTTACAGAAAAGTTGAAAGAAAAGTACAATGAACACAATATAGCCTTCACCTAAATTAGCCAATTGTTAAATTTTGCCTATTTGCTTTCTGTCTATAAAAGAACATAACAAGCTGGTGACAAGTTCTGCCGAGTCCAACTTTGAGAGCAGGTCGGGGCGGGGCACATGTCATCTTGGCTTCAGCCCTTGAAACTCCAAGCAAGAAAGCTGAAAGGAGCCAACAGCAACAAAAAGCAAACCAAAAAGGGGGTGAAGTGTTTTCATGTAAAACACTGAAAATGAAGCCAGAAAACTTCCTTAGACTTTCCTAATAATAAAAACAATGAACTGAAGAAGCTGCTAAGGATCCTAATCTGGAATCACCTCTGAGGCAGTGACTTCTAAATGTTCTTTACAAATTCAGTCTTTTATAAACGTGTCTCTTCTCCCCCCGCTTCTAATTGTTTCTCTTTTATAATCTGACAGGCTGGTGTGTGAGGTTCCTGATCTCCCAATCACAGAAGAAATTATGTTCAAGACAGCTCAAAGGGCAGGCCAGGGTAGTCAAGATAGACTCTGGTGATATCACAGGCAGGAGACTGCTGCCGTTCCCCAGAGATGCGGCTGCAGAAATTCCCCGTCGCCAAACAAGAAACCACCACGGGATTATACCACTTCCCCCATAAAGTGCAGAAGAACTGAAAATGGTTCAATGTTGCCTTTAATCGCTAACATTTACGGAGCACTTGCGATGGGTTACAGGTGCCCCGTGCTAGGCATGTGAGATTCCTAATCTTGTTTAAAACTCCAAATCTTAGGCAGCCATTCTCACCATCTTTGAGGTGAAGAACTGAGCCATAGAAAGCTGCCCAATTACCATCTAGCCTGCAAATCAAACTTCTGAGAGCCAGACCAGTGGGCTCTTAGCTCCATGGTCTCAGGTCCCGACTCCCACTAGAACTTCGATAGGCATCATACTCAGTCTGAGCAAATTCAAGTACTTGTCACGTCATGACAAGTACTTGAAATGTTGAATGTTGGACTTCCTTTTCTCACCTGAATCTTTCTACTGGTGTCTTAAAAGCTTTTTTTTTTTTTTTTTTTTTTTAAAGAAACAAGGTTGGCTGGGAATGGTGACTCATGCCTGTAATCCCAACACTTTGGGAGGCCAAGGCAGGAGGATCACTTGACGCCAGGAGTTTGAGACCAGCCTGGCTAACATGGTGAAACCCTGTCTCTACTAAAAATACAAAAAAAAATTAGCCAGACGTGATAGCGCACACCTATAGTCCCAGCTACCCTTTCTGAGGCATGAGAATCACTTGACTCCAGGAGGCGGAGGCTGCAGTGAGCCAAGATCATGCCACTGCACTCCAACCTGGGTGAAATAGTGAGACTCTGTATCAAAAAAAAAAGGGGGGGGGGAAGATAGGGTCTCACTCTGTTGCCCAGGCTGGAGTGCAGTAGCATGGTCATAGCTCACTGCAGCCTTGAATTCCTGGGCATAAGTGATCCTCCCACCTCAGCTTCCTGAATAGCTAGGACCACAGGCACGGCCACCACGCCAAGCTAATTTTTTTTGTAGAGATGAGATCTCACTATGTTGCCCAGGCTGGTCTCAAACTCTTGGCCTTAAGTGATCCTCTTGCCTCGGCCTCCCAAAGCACTGGGGTTACAGGTATGAGCTACTGCACCTGGCCAAAGGTCTCATATTTGGAAACATTAAGCAAACATATTACTAAAAGGCAGGTCAGCCAAAGGAAAGCTGGCTGGAGGGCAACTGAAGAAAACACTCAACAGTGATGGATAGAGACTGAGTGATATAAGGTGGGTCAGTGAAAGCAAGTAACATCAGCTGCCATGTATGTCTTTAACTTAAAACTTGTGTTACAGTCTAAGTAAGTCCTGATCATTTATATTACAGATACTTTCTCTAGAATGATGATGATGATCACAGCAATAACACCCAACAGTGAAGACCTTATGAGGAGCCAGGCACTGTGTGAGGGAGGGCTTTACATGGATTACCACCTGTAACCCTCACAATACCTATGAGGAAAATAAGCACTATTTCACAGACAAACACACTGAGGCAGAGACATGAATTCACCTGACCAAGTCAGAGGTCCTAAGTGGTGATCTGGGTTTGAATCCAACCAGGGCTGGCTCCAGAGGCCATGCTCAATGTAAAGCATCATCCCATGCTGTTCCACATCCCCTTCCCTCCTGGTGCTTGCTCCAGTTGTAATTCTGCTTTTCTGTTTGTGCCTCTAAACTAAACTGTGAGGCCCAGGAGTGCAGTGCCTGTGTACCCGTGCAGAGTAAAAGGGTGGGCACATAGCTGGATGCATAGATGAGCTGGAAGCAGGAGAAGCTGTAGGCACGGAGGTATTCATCGAACAGCAAACGCAGGAAGAAAGACAAGGATGAAGTAAATGATAACACAAAGGATGGACAACACTGAAATCGCTAATGAAAGCCACATGGAAGTGCTGGGGCCACAATGCTGAATGGAACAATCCAAAAGTCCATATACTTCAAAAATGGAAAAATTACGGAAACACAGAAAAGGATTGGAAGGAAACATGGAGAAATAATGACTTAAATCACTAGGGTGGCAAAATCCTAGGACCAATGTTTATTCCTGCCTCAGAATACTATAGAAACAAAAAGCATTAGACCACACCAAAAAAAGTTAGCAAATTCCAAATGGCAGAAATCTTTACAGGCAGCATCCACTGACAATAAAGCATGAAAACTGGTCAAGAACAGCAATAGCAAAAAAGATATATAAACATATCTTTAAAATTAAAAATATATAAAATATACTTTAAATAAATATATCTTAAATATATATATTTTTCCACTTAGACATTTTAAACCTGGAATCAGAAGTAGGAATCAATATTTCTTCTTCAACCATACCCTGTCTAGAGCTGAAGGGCTATGAGGGAACACACATGAGAACACCCACTTCTGTCTGTGCGCTCCCTCTTTCTCCCTGCAGCCTTTCCAGTTCTCCCAGTGCCACTGCAGAGGAGACCTGCATGAGGTGTGAACACCTTCTGCATTGCAGAGGGACCTCCGGCACTGGCAATAACAGAGCAATGTCAGAAAGCATGAGTTCATGGACCCAGGCAGGCCTCAACTGTCTCGTCTGGAATCCACCTAACAACCACTTTGCCTCTTTATCAACTGTCACCACATCACCTCACAGTTGTGATATGTTGGGGCCACAGGCTTGTTAAGTTATTAAAAATTGTTAAACTTGTTAAGTTGAGAAATGTTGGAGGAAAAAAACTTCATGGCTCAAAACCGCCCCACCCATTATGCTGCAAAAAGAAAAGAGGAGGGAATGTCCTGTTCTGATCAGCGTTGTATCCCGATCAGCTCCATTAGCTGTCTACAGAAGGAGCTGCATAGTGGACACAGCCACGAAGCATACCCTCCACACACACCCCGGCTCACTCCCCGGGAAAACCTGCTCCACACATCTCCCCCACTGCCGAGTGTCACGCACGCCCTGGAAACCCACCACTATAGTATTGTTCTACACACTACAGAAATAGACACACTTGCAAAATAAAAATTTCACCTGTCTGCTGGATGTAATGGCTCATGCCTATAATCTCAGCATTCTGAGGCCAAGGCAGGCAGATCACTTGAGCTCAGTAGTTCAAGACCAGCCCGGGCAACACAGCAAAACTCTGTCTCTACTAAAAATATAAAAATTAGCTGGGTGTGGTGACATACGCCTCTAGTCCCAGCTACTCAGGAGGCTGAGGCTGGAGGATTTCTTGAGCCAGGGAGGTTAAGGCTTCAGTAAGCTGAGATTGCACTACTGCACTCCAGCCTGGGCAACAGAGCAAGATGCTGTCTCAACAAAAATAAATACATAAAAATAAAAATTTCTGCTCTTATTAAGTAATCCCAAAATGTGTATTATTGATGGGTATATATTTAGGGTCATGTATATTCAATGTTGTGTACATTAAAAAACCCAACTTCCATTGGCAATGCTAACCAAGACCTCTTATTAAAAAAACAAACAAAAAAAAACACACAAAGGTTATTTTTTTTTCTTGCAACGGGGTCTCACTTTGTCATCCAGGCTGGAGTGCGGTGGTAGGATCTCCGCTCACTGCAGCCTTGCTCTGCTTTCCAGGGCTCAAGCAATCCTCCCACTTCAGCCTCTTGAGTAGTTGGGACCACAAGTACAAGTCACCATGCCTGGCCATTTTTTTTTTTTTTTTTTTTTTTTTTTGGTAGAGACGGGAGTTTCACTATGTTGCCTATACTGGTCTCAAATTCCTGGGCTCAAGCAATGTGCCCACCTCAGTCACCCAAAGTGCTGCTATCACAGGCATAAGCCACTATGCACAGCCAGATTTTTTTTTTTTTTAAATAGTAGATATAAGTGTAAAGTATTGAGACCAGAGGTTTTATTGTTGTTTTGGATTTTCTCATTCATAAATCCTCTGGGCCTCACATATCCAATGGGTGTTGTCAGTAAGAAGTGGTCACTATGGGGACCATGTACATATTCCAGCCATGCTGTCATGATTCCAGTGTTTTTACTTCTGTTTTGGAATTATCTTCAGGGTCCCTAGCATGCCCATCATTCCCTCACTCAATGCATTGCCTGAAAGGTACTGCTAGGCATGAAGCAAATGCTCAGTAACAACCTGGACAGTAGCAAACCTCTGCCCTCCAAGGACAAGCTCCATCTGGAGCCAAACACCCTCGGAGACATTATTTGCAAGAAGAGGGTGGCCAGGTGAGGGACGCCTTGGGGCTAGGTGAGACCAGTAGCTACAGACATGTCTGGGGTCTGCTGGGGTCAAATGGGCTATACTTGATGCCCCATGTCCTGGGGGCCACTTGTCCACCTAAAACCTCTCCCACAAAGTCTCAAGAACTGGTGGCAGCAAGAATGTTACGATCCTCCCTGTGGCCTCCCCTCTGAATCATTAGGTTTCTCTATAGGCAAGAAGAGAAATGCAGGCTGCCCCCACCTCTCACAAATGCTGTGTGTTCCTCCTACCGCATCAGCTGGTCACCACCCCAGGCATGACTAGGATGGTCACTTTTGTTCAGGAAATAGCCTCCCAGCCTGAGGGCTAGCCTAGAGAGGGACACAGGGAGGAAAGCTGTCCTTCCTACTAAGTGTCAGGACCCTCCCATCTTGGGTGTTGGGGGCACTGACTGTGAACAGGCCCTCTTCCCAGGCCTACTTGGAAGCTGGAGTCTGCTTCCCCAGCTAACCCCATACTAGCTGTTAGGAACAATGCTCCCAAACCAGGCATCCACTAGGTCCTGCAGCAAGCTGTGCAAATTGTTTGTGTGTGATTTCATGTACACAGGAGGGGCAAGAAACAGCCTCCATATGCTACAAGGGATAATGAAGTACTAAGGGTGGTATATATAGAAAGGGAAGTCTTAGTTGCCTGAAAGCAAGGGATGGGAAGGATCTGAAACTGTTCAAAGCAACAGCAAGAGTTTCCTTTCCCAAGGAGGCTCCACAGAAGATTAATGATTATTTGATGATAAGTCCTATTACACTTGTGAAAAAAAAAAAAAAAGTGTGGAGCTGTTCTGCTGTCACACCAAATCAGCTCACGGAGGCCAGGCCTCTAGGGTGACATCGGTGGTCTCCCATGCCAATCACCAGAGCCCCTGCCCTGCTCTTACTTTCAGCCTGTCCAGTTCCAGCTGGTCCCTGGCAACAGGCGCAGCCGAAGGGGAGACGGGCGCCACGGTGGGAGGAGGCCCGTTGCCCTCGCCCTCACTGAGCTTGATGATGACCTCGTCCTTGGCCTGGATGGTCTCCATGAGCATCCCCAGCTGCTCGTTGAGCTCGCCCACTTTGCTCTTCAGCGTCCTCACTTCCTGCTGAAGACTCTCCTTCTCCAAGTTGAACCTCTCGAGCTGGCTGGTAAGGCCCAGAATCTGATCATCCTTTTGGTGCAGAAGCTCGAGCGTGTCCTTTGGGACCCCCTCACAGAGCCGGCTGCTTGTGAAATACTTGTCATACTGGGATGACCGGACTGTCTGCTGGAGCAGTCGAACAAGCTCCTGGGAGCCAAAAGGAGAATGGAGTGAAGGGTGAAAAGAGCAAGGAGAGGAGAAAGAGCAGAAATCATGACAACATTACATGGAGTAATCGACAGAATTTTAGGAAATGTAGAAACTTTACTGGAAACATTTTAATAATGAAATTCCTCTTGAAGGTCTCAAAAATAGAGGAAAAAAATATTTACTCCATAAAGACTGTCTGTAGAGAACAGTAATAGGAAACAGGAAATAATGGACATGTCCACTGTAATTAGCAATGGCATCCAGTAAATGTTCACGGGTATTAAAAAATCTGTGCTCTAAGAGTCACTGAACTGCTGAACAATTAAATGCAATTAGATCTGATTAGCTCAGGAAACTGTTGTTGAATAGGATGCAGAAACTCTTTTTAATGACTGTTAAAGAACTCTGGGCTGAAACTGTGTTTAGGGAGATTCAACCTCAGGGGCAGGACTGGGCTGTGGGTGCAGACAGCAACCTCCTCTGTCCTCCTTTGAGAGATCTTCACTCTCCTTGCAAATGCAAACACCTCTGAACCAATGATCAAGCACAGCAGCCGCGCCTAGATGACCACCAGGGCAATATGAAACCTCCAGGGGAAAAGCAACTCCTGGGAAACAAAGCTGTCCCCAGAAAGACTCAGGGAAACATAAATTGGGCTTCACTCCTCCCGTCCTTGGCCTGCTGAGGTGGGGTAAGACAGAAGCCAGAAGAAGTTACCTTCTGACTGGATAGGTCTTTCTTTAACTGTTCCAGCTCTTCCTGCTGGCTCTGGACCTGCAGTTGCATTTCGGAGACCGGCTTCCTTATGCTGACGCTGCCACTGCCTGATGTGCCTTCACCTGAAGGATCACCACTGCTGTGACGATTTTTGTACGACCCAATTATGTCTTTCAAAGGGCGCTTTCCTTTGTAGGGGTTACGTCCAAAATCAAAGGGGAATCCTGAGCCAGTTACTCCTACATAAAAATAAAACTTGTATTTTATTATTATTATTATTATATTTTTGAGACGGAGTGTTGGTCTGTCGCCCAGGCTGGAGTGCAGTGGCGCAATGTCAACTCACCGTAAGCTCCACCCCCCAGGTTCATGCCATTCTACTGCCTCAGCATCCCGAGTAGCTGGGACTACTACAAGCACCCGCCACCACGCCTGGCTAATTTTTTGTATTTTCAGTAGAGACAGGGTTTCACTGTGTTAGCCAGGATGGCCTTGACCTCCTGACCTCGTGATCCTCCCTCCTTGGCCTCCCAAAGTGCTGGGATTACAGGCGTGAGCCACCATGCCCGGCCAAAACTTGTATTTTAAACAAAAACCACATCTTCCTTTTGGAAACCATAACAAAATAAAGCATCCCCACAAATCATCCTCCAGGGAGTTTGGCATCCACTACCTTGAGAACTACAGGAGATTGATGACTCTGCCCCCACTGCATTCTAGATAGTAACCAACATGCTTCAGCCAGAGATGATTGATTCCCCCCACTGGATCCTTCCTTGGAAGACTGTATCACAGGATCATTTTTCATGGAAAACTAAGACATACTAAGCATCCTATTTTTGCTAATTTGTCCTTAGCAAAAAACCAAAAACACTCAAATGTATGTTGGTTTTTGTTTTTTTTTTTTAACATACAAACATTGCTATACTTTGAATGTGTCCCCCAAAGTTTATGTGTTGGAAATTTAATCCTCAATGTAACAGTATTGGGAAGTGGGGCCTAATAACAGGTGATTAGGTCATGAGGACTCTGCCCCTGTGAATGGATTAATGTGTTATCACTAGGGTGGGTTAGTTATCACAAGAGCAGGTTTGCAATAAAAACAAGTTTGGTCCCCTGGCTCTCGCTCACTCTTGCCCTCTCTTGCTTTCTTTCTCTCTTGCCTTCCGCCAAGGGACTACACAAAACAAAGGCTCTCCCCAGATGCCAATGCCAATGCTTTTGGACTTCTAGCCCCAGAACCATGAGCCAAATAAATTTCTGTTCATTATAAATTACCCAGCCTATGGTATTCTGTTATAACAGTATAAAACAAACTAAGACATGCATGTTTTAAAGCATGACTAGATTCCCCTTCTTAAAAAATGGGTATTTGGGGATGGGCATGGTGGCTCACGCCTGTAATCCCAGCACTTTGCGAGGCCGAGGCAGGTGGATCACCTGAGGTCGGGAGTTTGAGACCAGCCTGACCAACATGGAGAAACCCTGTCTTTACTAAATATACAAAATTACCTGGGCGTGGTGGTGCATGCCTGTAATCCCAGCTACTCAGGAGGCTGAGGCAGGAGAATCACTCGAACCTGAGAGGCGGAGGTTGCAGTGAGCCGAGATCACACCATTGCACTCCAGCCTAGGCAACAAGAGCGAATCTCCGTCTCAAAAAAAAAAAAAAAAAGAGTATTCGGGAATACTGTCAGGCCAGGCACAGTGGTATGCACCTGTGGTCCCAGCTATTGGAGGCTGAGGCAGGAGGATAGCTTAGGCCCAGGAGTTCAAGGCCAGCCTAGACAACACAGATACTCCATCACTAAAAAAGAAAAAAAAAATACTATGGGATCTAAATAAATTTTAGTGTAGATAGATTGAAATATATATACTCACATTATAAAGAGGAGACACAAGGGAGTATATAAGCATGATTTATATAAAGTTAGAAAACAGGCAGAACCAACCTACACTGTTGGGAATCAGTACAGTGGTTCCCTGGGGCGGGGTAGTGACTGGAAAGGGCACGGGGGTGGCAGCTGGCTCCTGGGGTGTTGGCATCGTCCTCTTTCTTGAAGTGAGTGCTGGCTTCATGGGTGTATTCAATTTGTGACAATTCACTGAGCTATACATTTCTGATTTGGGGACTTTTCTGTATGTTATACATCAATAAAAAGTCTACTTAAAGATAGGGGAAAATACAAGGAAGGGTAGTTCACTTTCTGTGAATAACATGGACAAGTTGGAGGGCTGATTCTTGGAGCCACTTCAGGAAATACCCATGAAGAGAGTAAGATCAAAGTCTAGTGACATCTTTGTCTCTCCCTCTCTATCACATAAACTCCTCTCAAAGGGGATGAAGGGCTGGGCAGAGGGCTAAGAAGGCTGTCATCCATCAAGAAAACAGTCTCCATGGTGCAGGGAGTTTCTCCTCCCGTCCCAACTCACTAAGCACTCCCGATTCTTCCTCCCCAGTCCTGCTCACATTCATCCTTCCATTTCACCCTCAGTCTCTACTGGAAGTCACAGCCAACAGTACTTATTTTCAATAACCCAAATCCCCAGTTTTAATCTCTTTTTTTCCAGGCAGCATTATCAGCTCATACTGAGCCTCTCTTCTGGGCACTCTCACTGGCCTTGCCATGCATTAGGTAATTCAGCACATTCAGCGTGGCCACATTCTATACCATGTCACACTGGGCCAGTGGGTTCTACACCAGGATCCTGTGGAGCACAAGTAAGCTCCCTCTCACAGCAAATCATGACAGTCCTTTTCCAGGAGACAGAAAAAATATTTCCTTTCCTAAGTGCTTACTCTCGCAACAAAGGTTTCCTCAAATCCTGCACCCTATTCCTGCTGGCCCATGCTAGAATCAGGCATAAGGTGGAATTTCAAAATTATTTATTGTTATTTTATGTTTAAAATATCAATATCCTCCTAATGAATTAATAAATCTAGGACTGTGGCCAGGCATGGTGGCTCATGGCTGTAATCCCAGTACTTTGGGAGACCAAGGTGGACCAATCACCTGAGGTCAGGAGTTCAAGACCAGCCTGGCCAACACGATGAAACCCTGTCTCTACTAAAAATAAAAAAATTAGCCAGGCATTGTGGTGGGCACCTGTAGTACCAGTTACTCAGGAGGCTGAGGTAGAATCGCTTAACCCGGGAGGCGGAGGTTGCAATGAGCCGAGATCGCACCACTGCACTCCACCGTGGGCAACAGAGCGAGACTCTGTCTCAATAAATAAAATAAATAAATAAATTTAGAATTGTAAATGGCTGTTAAAAGCATCAGGCAAAAGGCTGATGGAGAATTTTATGAATGGATCAGGATGACAACCCTAAATCCTGATCAATCTTAATATCAAAAGAGAGAAAACCAGACACAATGTGGCTTCAGATGCGATGCGATAGGAAGCACGCAGCCATCTCCCCACCAAAACAGCATTCCTATCAAATCAGAAGTCAACCCTGAATCTGGGCAGGCCTCTGGCTCTAACTGCCAGTATACAGGAATTAACATGGGACAGAGAAGCATGTTAAATGACCCCACAGAAATACAATCAGCAAACCCAGACATGGGAGACTCCTCAGCACCAAGACCTGGTTTCTTCAACAAATGTGGCAAAGGAGGGGGAAGGGAAAAAAGGCCAGGGAGCTGTTTAGACTAAAAGAGACCTAAGAAGACATCAATTAAATACAATGTGTGGGTCTTGTTTGAATCTTCATTTGAACAAACTGGCTGTAAACAGACACTTAGGGAACAATTAAGGAATCAAATAATACTAAGCATTTATTGTAACTGTAAATATAATAAAGAAGTTGTGGTTATAATTTTTTTTTTTATTTTGGGGACAGATCGGTCTGTCACCCAGGCTGGAGTGCAGTGGCGCAATCTCAGCTCACTGCAAGCTCCACCTCAGTCTCCCAAGTAGCTGGGACTACAGGCGCCCCCCCACCACGCCCGGCTAATTTTTTTGTATTTTTAGTAGAGATGGAGCTTCACCGTGTTAGCCAGGATGGTCTCGATCTCCTGACCTCGTGATCTGCCCGCCCTCAGCCTCCCAAAGTGCTGGGATTACAGGCATGAGCCACCATGCCCGGCCGGTTATAATTTTTTTAAGAGTCATTATCTCTTAGAGATACATATATAGCATTTGCAGATGCAGTTGTAGATTGCAATTAAATAATATTAAGGATTTATTGTAACTGTAAATATAATAAATAAGTTGTAGTTATAATTTTTTTAAAGAGTCATTATCTCTTAGAGATACATACTAAAGCATTTGCAGATGCAATGGATTAATGCCTACAATAATAATCCAGTTGACAGTGGGTGCAGGGAGGAGCAGGAGCTTAGAGACGGAGAAGGACGAAGAGAGACCATAGTTCACACTGTAGAAGCTGGATGACGTGTACACCAGAATTCATGAGACTATATTCTCTTTTGTGTACATTTCAAATTTCTATAAAGTTTTTAAAATCAATACTTCCATAAAGAGGATCATGACTTCCAAGTGTGCTATCTCCCCCAAAAAATTGAGCCATTGGACTAGACAGTCATTTATTTCTTATAACATTTATTAAATAATTTTTTAAGCCTTTATGTTTTAAGTCCGACAAAGAAAATGCATGCCCCCATTGGTCCTTATGCTTCTCGAAATACCTGCTGATAATATGTCTCCCACATCACTGGTGGTTAACAGATGGCAGTACAGAGAATGACAGACAACAGGAAGTATGTTGATACCTTTGTTTCCTTCAGGGGTCAGCTTCTTCTTTTCTTCCTGTACTATGGACTCCTCTAGGTCCTTAGGGGTTGGGTCTAAAAGTTCCCACTCTTCATTGGTATAAAACACAGTCCTCCGACTATCATTATGTCCTCTTCCAGGACGGAAAGAAGACATCGAATTCCTATTGGGAAAAACAATATGTGTTATTAACAAAAACAAAAGTAAAACAAAACGTAATCTCATGTATATAGGATTGGCAAAAATTTAAATATCTGATGATACCAAATGTTGGTGAGGATATGGAGAAATAGGGATTCCTTTTTTTTTTGGAAATGGAGTCTCCCTCTGTCACCCAGGCTGGAGTACAGTGGTGCAATCTTGGCTCACTGCAACCTTTGCCTCCTAGGTTCAAGAAATTCTCCTGCCTCAGCCTCCCTGAGTAGCTGGGATTACAGGCTGTGCCACCATGCCCAGCTAATTTTTTTTTTTAATTATTTTTAGTAGAGACGGGGTTTCAACATGTTGGCCAGGCTGGTCTCGAACTCTTGACCTCAAGGTGATCTGCCCACCTTGGCCTTCCAAAGTGCTGGGATTACAGGCATGAGCCACCTCACCCAACCGAAATGGAGATTCTTACACACTGCTGGTAGGATTATAAATTGATACTATTACCATGCAGAGGAACTCAACAAGGTACTGTTAAGTTGAAGAAGTGCCTACCCCTAACACCCAGTATTTGCTAAAAGAAATTCTTATGTATGTGCACAAGGAGACACGAGCAAAAACATTCACTGCAGAATTGTCCATATTAGAAAAAAATAAAAAGGTACAACAACCTAAACATTCATGAACAGGAGAATAAACTGTGGCATATTCACAGTCAAGTACTATACAGCACTTAAAATTAATTCATTCATCCAGCAATTATTGACTGGGCCTACAACATGCCAGGTAATATTCTAGATGCTTGGAATATCCCAGTGAACAAAACACACCAAGATTCTTATTCTTGTGGAATGTACCTTTCAGCCAAAGCTATATGTATCATAGGGATAAACGTTTTTTAAACACTGAAAGAAAAAGAAAATGGAAGAATTATAGGTACAGCATGATACTGTTTTATAGCTTCAGATTATACTATTAACAGAGACTACTTATGGATACATATATATGTAGTAAAACTATTTTTTTAAGTCCACACACAAATTACAATTATCAAATACAGAATACTGGCAACCTCTGTAAAAGTAAAGAAGAATAGGATCAAGAAGAGAGGATTTAGCCAGGTGCCGTGGCTAATGCCTGTAATCCCAGTACTTTGGGAGACCGAGGTGGGCATATCACCCAAGGTCAGGAGTTCAAGACCAGCCTGGCCAATGTGGCGAAACCCTGTCTCTATTAAAAATACAAAAATTAGCTGGGTGTGGTGGCGCATACCTGTAGTCCCATCTACTCCGGAGGCTGAGGCACAAGAATCACTTGAACCTGGGAGGCGGAGGTTACAGTGAGAAGAGATCACCCCACTGCACTCCAGCCTGGGCAATAGAGCAAGACTCTGTCTCCAAAAAAAAAAAAACCAAAAGAGAGAGAGAGAGGATTTTAGCAATGTTCTGTTTTTAAAAATGCAGTAGAAATATGACAAAACTATAAAAATGAGTCATGGCTATCTGAGTAATCAATACACTTGTCTGTGTGCTAAAAATATTTCATTAAAAGTTTTTAAAAGTAGGTTGAGATTTCTGCTTCCAGTGCAGATGGAATAACAAGGACTAGATTTACCTTCCCCGGTGAAAACTAAAGAACTGAAAAAAAAATAAAAAATATAGGAAACCATGGTTTTCGGACACTGGCCATCAGGCAGCACAGGACAATGATCCTGAGAGAGGGAAAGCCAATGAGGTAAGCCCACCTTACTGCCTGGAGACAGTTTCTAGGCCAGGCTGCAGGCAGGGAAAACTCAGGAGGAGCCCAGCATCTCTCTGAGATGAGAAGATAGAGTGGAGACTCTCAAGGCAGTTGCAGCTCATACAGCAGAGTACTAGAGAGAAGAGAGCTGCACAGAGGGAGTGTCGCAGAGATCTTAGATGGTCCCCCCAAGTCTTCAACTGAGTACTGATTGCGGCTTCGACGTAAGAAAGCTATCTGAGGACAGGGAGAGAACCAACTGAGAGAAGCAAAGGAAACCATCCCTGAGCCTCACACGGGACCAGGAATACTGCCTAGTCTCACCAGTCAGAGTGGAAAACCTTATAATTCACAGGGCATCAGAAAGATTACTGAGAAAGGCTACCGATGGTATCCCTAAAGCCTGTGCTCATCCTACCAAGCAAAGCTTAAAAGCAAACTTCAAAAGGATCAAACTGTTCCAGAGTCATTTAATACATCTGAGAACAAAGCCCAAGAATATTTATAGCAATACAAAAAAAAAAAAAAAATCCAGCACACAAAAAGGTAAAATTCACAACATCTGGTATTCAATTTTAAAAATGACCAGGCATGCACGAAGTGGGAAGTACAAGTCACAATGAGGAAAAAAAACCAATTAACAGAAACAGACCAGAAACAACAAATGATAAAATTAGCAGACAGGGACTCTAAAAGTTGTAACTGTATTCTTTATGTTCTAGAAGCTAGAAAAAAAGAATGAACATCTTAGAGACACAGAAAATTAAAAAAAAAAAAGATTTAAATAAAATTTCCAAAGATAAAACTACAATGCCTATGATGAAAAACATGCTAAATGGGAACAAGAGCAGACCAGGCATTGTGGAAGGAAAGACTAGAAAACTTGATGACCCTGCAATAGAAACAACCTAAAACAAAACAGAAATATGACCTAAAATGAAACAGAAAAACGACAAATGAAAAAAAGGAAGGATGAATGGACCAATGAGCTGGTCACTGAAGGAGACAAGAAGGGGAGGAGATGGAATAAAAGTATGTGAAGAAATAATGACGAAAAATTTTTCTAAATCTGATGTAAACCATCAATCCACAGATAAAAGAAGCTCAACAAACTTCAAGCACAAAAATCATGAAGAAAACTGTATCAAGGCATATCATAATCAAATTGCCTAATACAAATAATATTTAAAGTTTTAAGTATAACCCTAATTTGCAAAAGAAATAAAGGAAGTCAAATTTTTATAGTTAAACTGCCAAAAGGTAAGAGGCATGTGTTCATTATGAAGAGACATCTTAATTCATTTGAGCAGTCGGTAAGTGGAGTGGTGAGGAGAGGACATGCTCGCATGAACCACCTTACTTACACGCACACACACATATGAACTTATATTCTCTTACTTAATAGATCCATACTTATCCCTAAAGCAATAAAAGGAATGAAATACGAAAACACCAAACAATATAGGTAAGTCTCTCCAAAACATTATGTTAAGTGAAAGAAGACACACAGGAGACTATACGGAGTATGATTCCATTTATATAAAAATTTTTAAAACTCAAAGCTATAGTGACAGAAAGCCCATCAGAGGTTGCCCAGGGCCAGGTATTAAGGGAAGGGATCAACCGCAAAGGAACGTGAAGGAATTTTTAAAGGTGTAGAAATGTTCTATTTTTCTTTATTATGGAGGTGTTTACATCGCTGTGTATAATTTCCTAAATTCATCAACCTATTCACCTAAAATAGGTGAACTTACTGGAGGTAAATTATAACTCAATGAAGTTATTAAAATAAACATGCAAATAAATAAGGAAGAGGAAGAAATGTATCATTTGGTGTTTTCTGAGGTGGATTAAAGGCAAGGGGGGAAAAGGTGGCTTTATCTCTAGTTTGAATCAGACAGATGATATTCTCATGTAAAACAGTCATTTCTCAATGTGTTTTTTAAAGCATAGCGTTATCCCTTTTTACTTGTACTTTAAACATTCAGAAGAATACAGAGAAATTATATAACATGCTTATGTTCTCATCACGCTATCACAGTATATGGATGTATGGCCCTTGGCTAACTGCTTTAACAAAGAGTCACCAGGAACCAGCAATTATGCCTGTTTAGAACTGATACTCACTTTCTCATAGTTTATTTACTTAGGACCAAGAAGGAGCTGGTAAACGACGTATAGCATCTTGCACGTGCTATTTATTTCCTGTCTCTTCTAGAGCCTGGCATTGTGCCACACATCTTCACAGACAACTGCATAGAAGGATTCTAGTCAATTCCCCATGGTAACCTAATGAGCAAGATACTGTATAAAGTCTGGTTTTATAAAAATTATAAAATTGTAGAGAAAACTATTTCAAAATAGCTGCTCAAAAGAAAACTCTCACAAATGCTGGCTATACTTCTGTTCATTTTTTTGACATGATTGGTTCATCACTTCACAGAGCACTGGGGCACCGCTGGACCCACTGCACTGACTTTTCAGTGGCTCTGCCTATAGCAAGGATCTCACGGGAGCCTTCTCTCAGGCGGCATGTGACTACCACCACTGTCAATTTTAGCAGTTAAATTCTCTTTGCCATTTGCCCTAGCTGTCAAACTGTGCTCCTCACCTCTGGTTCCTAAAGGGTGAATGCAGGAAAGAGAAATAAGAGCAGGGACACCCCCACATGGCCTGGGGAGAGAGAACAGTAATTTCAGTGACTTAGAACGGCCACACACCCTCCTTCCTCCCACTGCGGTTTTGGGTTTCCAGCCTGTTGCAAGCCTGAGTTGTACACTGCCGTGCTCTCACCTGCAGCTGAGGGACAGCCTTGCTGGAGGTACGGTGCTACTTGTCAAGTCCTGGATAAGAGAGAAATGGAATCACGCTCAAAGTGAAAGCCTCTTGAAGCTGAAACAGTATATAGCCAATTCCTGTTTTTGCTCTTATGTGGCGCAACCCAATTCTAGGACTGTGCAGCAAGGGGGTCATTACAGTGCAGACTTCTCAGACACACTCACCCTATCTGCTCTGGCCCACAGAGGCCTCGGTGGCAACCACGTGTCCTGCCTGTGCACTCCATGAGGAGTTCACAGCTGGTTTAAATGGAGGCACTTTTTTAGCTGGTGTTAGAGGCTGCTCTATGACAGTATTTGCTGTTTAAAGACCCCAGTCTTATTTGACAGATCTTTGAGAGGCCTTCTGTGTTCTCCCAGGCATCGTGCCAGGTGCTCACCTATGAACACTCAGCTGCTCTGATCTGAAATAAAAAGTGAGGCACCACCAAGCAGCAAAACAGCACCTTGTTAGGGGCAGTGGTCAGCCTGAGCTTTTTAAAACAAACGCCAGCAATCTGTATCATCGTTAAGAAAACCTCTTTCCAGGTGGAAGCCTGCACAGTTTAAAATGTCTAACTAAAACAGTAATAACTTGTTCGACATTCGTTTGAATTCTGATAACCAGCTAGAATTTACAAGTTGACAGAATTGTTGGGAAATGTTCCATCAAATTTCTTCCAAGTCAACCCCTCCACAAACCGCCTGCACAGCCAGGTTTCAGGCAAAACCACAACCTCTTCAGCAGGGGGACGACACTGCCAAGGCAGAGGTTTGCACTTGCCAGGACTTTGTGCACAGGAGGGAGGCAGGCTACCACTACTTCCAGCTCCCTCCCTCCCTCCAGACTACAGGCCCTGTTAAGGGAAACAAAGGTGGCGGGGCAGGGAGGAGGTTGTGTGGGGGCGGTTTCCTCTGACTGGCAACAGCCATCTCAATAAGGCTGACTCAGTATTTCCTCCTCTACAAATTAATTCCTCAAATATATTCTCACAACGGCACAGAGACATATGTACAAGAATATTAGAACAATGCTATTTGAAATGACAGAAAAGTAGAAACAAGTAGATGTTCATGGCTAAGAAACTGCTTAAATAAATCAGGGCACATTCCTATAACTGAATTCTGTTGGAACAAGAGCTCTAGTAAGGGCTAACAAGTTTGGACCTTCCAGGTAAGTGCCTATATAATGTGTCAGCTCAAAGGGGCATGGCAGGTGGCTCTACATTCCCCACCACTGCTGACCCCTCCTGACCCATCTGCTGGTGAGAGCACAGCTTTGGTGCAAGTGGGCCTCATGACATGGTAAATACAGAGAAGCCATGTCTGAGGGAAGAGTGAGCATTCTAAGTCACCGAAGTAGCTATGCACTGACATAGTGGATACTGTACGATCCCTCTAAGTCACATACACACAGAGCAAAGTTCAGGGTGCAGACATAAGTACCTTCAGTTCTAGTGGTGACTTCTGGGAAGTGGACTTAAAAGGACTTTCACTTTTAACTGTGTACTCCTCAGCAATGATTGATTTTTCTTTTTATACACACGCACGCTTACTGCAATGAAGTACAAACACACAACTAAGAAGGCAGGCCAAATGGGGAAGCTGTCAGGTGGCAGGCCTGCAAGCCAGGTCACTTGCTATGGTTTGAATATCTCCTCCAAAACTCATGTTGAAATGTAATTATCATTGTGACGGTATTAAGAGGTGGGACCATTAAGAGGTGATTAAGCCATGAAGGCTCAGTCTTCACGAATGGATTAACACTGTTATCTGGGGAGTGGGCCTAGATTCAACTACAGAAGAGGAGACGGCAATGTGGCCAGGGAAGCAGAGATTTAGAGCAAGGCAGCCACAGGCCAAGGAATACCAGAAGCCACCAGAAGCTGGAAGAGGCAGGAACTAACTCTGCCCTGGAGCCTCTGAAGAAAGCAGTCCTGCCAACACCTTAACTTAGGCCTAGTGAAGCTGATTTTGAATTTCTGGCCTCCCAAACTATCAAACAATAAATATGTGCTGTTTCAAGCCACCAATGTTATGGTCACTTGTTATAGCAGCCAGAGCAAATTAATACAATTACTCTCTAATAAGCTATTGCCCTTCAAACCAAGGACTTTGAGAGGCTGCTTTCTGTTGTGGTCCAGGCTTCAGCTGGCATTCAAGTTCGGAGCATTAACGTCCAAAGTCAGAATATATTTACTTCTGATATGATGTCTTTTGGTCCTGAGGACCTGGAAAGGTGTCATCAGAAAGACCCTTTCCAAAATACTCTAGACATTTACCTGGACAGATGAGTACATCACCCTTCCAATTCTAAGACATCAGAGCAAACACCTAATAAACATGCACAGCCTCAAAGAAACCAAACATCTAAGAAACAATATTCTTACTGTAGAACTTTCAGACAGGTACAGCTCCACAGGTTCCCTACTGCCCAAAGGGCAGACACCCCCACCCCTTCACCCTGGGAGTCCCTGGCCTCCTCAGCTCCTCTTCTATCCTCACCCCCTTAGCACCCTACGCACCTGGCACCAGAACCCATGCCACTCGTGAGACACACCCTGTTCTGACTTCCTTGCCTCTGCATGGGTGTCCTTGCACTTGCATTCCCCTTTGGACAGTCCCTCTCCATCTCTCAAGCCCTTTAAGCCAAAACTCATCTTCACAGCAAAACCATCACCAGCCTCTCCCACAACCCACACTGCAAAGAATAAGCACTTCTTCCTGGTGTGCCCAGGTAGGCCGTGACATGCTGGGTTCAGCCTTGAACTGCATCCTACAGCCCCTGTGGGCAGAGGACTCACAGGCTTGCCTGCCTGTCTTCCTGAAGACCCTTAAACACCTGACAGCAGGGAGGGACAGCCTCTTACCCAAGGGAACATCCTCAGCCCCATCCCATAGTGGAGGGGAGAGGAAGATGAAGCGGGGGAGGGAAGGAGGGCCAGCTGCCCAGCCAGGCAGTCCTGCAGAACGGGCTTCTCAAATGCAGGTGATGACCCACTGGAGGCCAGGACATCAAATTAAGGAGTCAAGAAATCAATTTTGAGGGTCATGACAAGCATTTTTTTAGTATTAAAAGAGAAAATACTACTTAGCTTTACTATATGTAGCAGTGGAATTTTTCTTTCAGTTTTATTTACATAACAACAGTATACATTTACATACAAAGATGTGTATTTTCTGCTGTCAGTTCCCAGTCAACAAAGCGAACAATGCTGTGTCAGAAGGTAACATCCTGCCCAGGAAGCCAAACAGAAAGAAAAGTGCTGAGAAGAACTGTCGTCCTGCTGGGGAAGGGAGTGTGGCACAAGGGCAGGTGGGTGTGGGCAGACCCCCCACGAGTATAAAGGGCAGAGGATGAGAAGCCCCCAGGCAGCGGGAGCAGGAGCAGCAGAGCAACTCTGCCCCTGGAAGGGTCTGGAGCCTTCTCTCATCACTCTTCCTCAAGTCGGTGCTGGACACCCACCATGAGCCAGGCAGTGTGAGGTGCTGGGGTAAACCAGAGACAAGACAGACAGGGTCCCTGCCCCATGGAGCTCCCAGCCTTGCAAGGGAGCTGGACCACAGACAAGTACACAAAGAAATACAGAAACTACAGGGCTATGAAGGAGAAGCACAGCAGTGAGGAGTGGGAGGAACAGGGAGGAAGGCTTCTCTGAAGAATGAGCAGAAGTAACCAGAGAAGAGAGAGCCCTCCCTGCAATGGGACAGCCTGAGGCAGGGCCTGTCGGGAAGACATACATCTGAAGAACTGAAAGAAGTCAAGTGGGCCTGCAACAGAGGAAATGACAGGGGTCAGACCCCACGGGACCCTGAAGGCCATGTTCAGCAGGACAGCCTTCAGCCTAAGGCAATGAGAAGCCTCTGAAAGGCTGAGGCAGTCGATTGAATTGATTCAGGTCCCTTAGAATTGGGTCCCTGCAACAGGTGGACCCAGCACAGGCAGAGGATGCAGACAGGTGCCCTTCCTCAGCCCCCAACTCTAAATACAACAGGAGACATGGCCCAATTGCTCCCTTGGTGACCCTGGACAAGATATTAAAGTTCTCTGAGCCTCGGCTTGCCATGCTGAGTCATGGTGAAAGGTCTCCGAGTCTACAGGCCAAAGCCACTGGTCCTCTCATGACCACAGTGATTTCCATGGAACAGTGTCATACACCGGCGGCCCTTCTGATACATGGGCCCCTGGGAGCATGTGAATGGATCAGCACCAAGAGGACTACTGGGACATAATTGCTAAGCACAACTTCATGCTCCTGGGAGCTATCAGAGAAGACCAGGTGCCATTGCACCACTGCAGAAACACAAACACACCCCAGCCAACTTCCCACAACTGCTGAAACTCCATGGGCCAAAGAGCAAGTCACCTTCCTTCCTGCTTCCTTCTCCAGAAGGCCTGGCTTAAAAAATGTCTGTGTGAGGCAGTAGCATGGTGACTACATGCCTTGTCTTTCTTGGCAGACATAGCTGTGCCTTCCAACAAGGAAAATCACAAGTACCACATTACGGCTCCGGGACAGGAACAACTTCCCCTAATTCACCAAACATCTGGGTGCCTGATTTGGGCTGCGCTGGGCCCTCTGCTGCAAACTGGGGCTGAAGAGAGGAGTTACTGTCATGACTTTACAGTCCTAGACACTAAAACCTTAATAGATTCTTGGGAACCCCCGCCATGCTCACAAATAACTCTTTCTACCAGGCCTGAAGGAGTCAAGAGAGAAGCAAAAACAAAAGATCAGAGCAGGGCCAACTGCAGGGCCTGCAGAAGACTTACGGGAGGCAGGCCTGGAGGGATGAGCACACATTCCCGGCTAGCTCAGCCCTTACACCTGCATTGAGAAAGGCACCCCATCCACCTGACTCAAGGAAGTAGAGACTCACTTCACCTACTGGCTCAAAAGAGTCAGCGTATTGGGAGGCCGAGGCGGGCGGATCACGAGGTCAGGAGATCAAGACCACGGCGAAACCCCGTCTCTACTAAACACAAAAAATTAGCCGGGCGTGGTGGCGGGCCCCTGTAGTCCCAGCTACTCGGAGAGGCTGAGGCAGGAGAATGGCGCGTGAACCCGGGTGGCGGAGCTTGCAGTGAGCCAAGATCGCGCCACTGCACTCCAGCCTGGGCGACAGAGCAAGACTCCGTCTCAAAAAAAAAAAAAAAAAAGAGTCAGCGTAACGACAGTGGCAGCAATACCAGCAGGCCTGGGTTGTGTAGCCACCATTTACTGAGCACTTACAATGACGCTGTGCTAGGCAGTTCTTATTTATAACCTTAACACTCCCACCCATCCAGTAGAGGAGAGGCTTACTTCACACACACACACACACACACACACACACACACACACGTGCACACGCGCAATTTACTAATGGAGAAAATAAAGCTCAGAGAAGTTAAGTCACTAGCTCAACATCACACACCCAATAAGTAGCAGGACTGGGATTCCAAAACCTAGGCTGACTGCAATATCCACAATGTGACCCCACTCTTGAACAGAACTAGAGCTGGACCCCAGGAGCCAGAGGTCCACATCGGGCCCAGCCTAGCACCCAGAGATGGGAGCACAGTCTAGGCCACAAAGCCACAGAACTTTGCTGACTGCTGTCAGTGTTGCTGCAGCCTAAGCACACCTCCTACATACACTGAAAATACACGCTCAACCGCCACACAGGCTCCCGATGCACGCTCACACGTGTGCTCAGGCATGCACTTTCTCACTTGTGTTTGCACACTCCCACCCCTGAGCATGCACATACACACATGGACTGGCCAGAATTTCAGCAGAGACCTAGTTCCTTCACCTGGTGTGATTTGGACTGTTGATAAGTTAAATGAAAAATGTGGTTAAAGCAGGAATCCATATAAAAGGAACTTAAAACAAACACATGCACCTGTAAAGGTGTATGTAAATGTGCACTCATCTGCCAGTCTACTGATACACTCCAGCCAAAGCCTCTTCTTGGAATCTGAGGATACTGGGCGTGGTGACACACGCCTGAAGTTCCAGCTACTTGGGGGGCTAAGATGTGAGGATCACCTGAGCCCAGAAGTTCAAGGGTTCAGTAAGCCAAGATTGTGCCACTACACTCCAGCCTGGGTGACAAACTAGAGACCCTGTCTCAAAAAATGAAAAAGAAAGGAAAAGGAAAAGGAAAAGGAAAGGAAAGGGAAAGGAGAGAAAGAAAGAGAGAAAGTGAAAAAGAGAGAAAGAAAGAGAGAAAGAAAAAGAAAGAGAGAGAAAGAAAGAAAAAGAGATAGGGAAGGAGGAAGGGAGGGAGGGAGGAAGGGAGGGAGGGAGGGAGGAAGAGAGGGAGGGATGGAGGGAAGGAAGGAAGGAAGGAAGGAAAAAAGGGAGGGAGGAAGAGAGAGAGAGAAAGAAAAGAAAGAAAGAAAAACAGAAAGAAAAGAGAAAAGAAAAAAAGAGAAAAGAAAAGAAAAAAGAGGGAGGGAAGGAGGAAGGAAGAAATCCATCTAGGGATACTAACTGCAGTTCTCTGTTATCTTTCTTGGGCAAATCACATCCATTAAGACATCGGCTAACTTTCCCAATTTTGTTTTGTTTCTTATTAAAAAATGGAACAAGGCCTAACAGATATGAAACAATCTAAGCATAAAATCTTACAGGCTTTTAAGTTTTTTTTTCTTTGATTTTTCACAATCATGTCACCCACATCCTCATGGCAATTTTTTTTTCTTTGATTTTTCACAATCATGTCACCCACATCCTCATGGCAATTTTTTAGTGACTCACCTTTATCAAATTTTCCCTAAGCATTCAACTTATTTTTCCTAGAAACAACAATTCCTTTTTATATTTCATGGGTTTAGTAAATATCTCATTAAATTACATAATTACAATAATAAGTACAACGGGCATTAACCAGTGAGGAACAAACCCAGCTGATTCTTGGTAGGTCTGTAGCTCAGCTTGGGGGGGCAGCATGGACACAGGTGCCCTGAAGTGGCCCATTTGGTCTCATGCAGTCAGTGAGGACCATGGCTCTACTGAGGAACCTTAAAATGTCAGTTCATCAGGGGAGCTAGTTAGGAGAGTTTCAACTATACTGATAAACAGAATAAAAGAATAAACAAACCTTCATTTATCTTTTAAGCCTTGACTATAATGTTGATAGCATTTTGAGTGCATTAAAAAATACAATTTTTGAGCCATTCATTTATAATACAGGAATCTATTTTAGGGTCATTAAAGTCTGTCTATGCACCTAAGGCATTTTATTTAAAACTTCATAAAGCATGCCATAAGTAAAAACAAACAAAAGAAAAACAAAAAACCATAAACACTTAAGATTCATATGCCAGTCAATAAGCATTAGTGTCTACAGAAAGTGGTCCCAAAAACCTCTGTGAAGAATGGCTTTGTCATGAGCTAGCCCTCCACCAGCAACAGCAACAACTAACCCTTGCCTAGTACTTCCTAAGTGCCAGGCACTGTTCTAAGCAGTTTACACATACGAACTCATCATCATGCTATCAATCTCATGATGTATGATTATTATCTTCATATTACAAATGAGAAACGGAGGCACAGAATACTAAGTAACTTGCCCAAGTTATCCAGCTACTAAGTGGCATAGCTGGGAGTTGAACTCAGGCAGCCTGGTTCTTAATCACTGTGTTACATGGCAAAGGCACAGCTGATAGAAGATAACTCCTAGTGATGTTTCACCCTGAATGTGATCTGTCAGCTGTGACAGGCAGAAGTGACAGGCGTTCACTTTCCTAGGCAAGAGGCACTCAATCATCATCCATGTTCCTGTGTTCAAGGACATGGAAAGCACCCAGCATTACAGGTCTGTTTCCACCTCATTCCATTATCTCACTTTGAGGGCAGATGACACACCTTAGGTATGAAAATCTGGCAAACCAATAGTCCCCCAGATGTGTTCTTATGATGAAAGGGGGAAGGAGCCCTGGGTCCCCAATTAGGAGACCTGGGTGTGTGTTTCAGCTTGGCCACACACTTGCTATGAGATCTTCAGCAAGTCACTTTACCTCTCTAAGCCTCAACCTTTTAACATGTGGAATGAAGGGACGCTCTCAGTGGTTTTCTGACACTTTTAGGAGCACAGATCCCTTTCTTTACTGAGAAGCCCAATACTTTGAAACAGAGGAAATCAGTGGTTCTCTAGTTGCAGGTACCCAGGGAAGGCAGCCCCACTGTGCCTCCCGGCTGACCCCTCCCCATCCCCTGGGTGGTGGGAGATGACTGGGACTTAATCAGATGGCACAGGGCAGACAGGCACATGTTGAGCAGAGGTTCTGGGGTGAAGGGGAAGGCACAGAATGGCCAGAACACAGAGGCTCATGAAGCGCTAATACCGGGAAGCAGCTGCCCAAGAAGAGACTAATGTCGTATCGTTGAGAAACTCATATATCACACCAAAGAGTTTGGAGCTGCACTTGCAGGCTGAGGGCTATCAGCAATGCTTCTGACGTAGGGAGATGACATGATCAGAGCTGACTGAAGAGAGAAAACAGCAGAAAGCAGATGAATGGGAGCAGAGCACGACCAAGAAGGTGGGACTGCAGCCACAAGCCAGGATGAGGAAGGAAAGCAGGGCCCACTACAGTGAACACCCTCATAAGTGCTGGTCTTCTGAGGTCTGAGTACCCCTGACATTCAGTTCCAGTATAACCTATATATATCCTGTATATCCCACTCAGCTTCAATATAAACCTAATCCTTAAAAACTAAAAACACACAGAAAATAACTTTATCATACTGAATTCAACCACGAAGGTACAAAAAAGAAAGCAGTTACAGCAAAGAGGCTACTTTTTAAAACAGTGTGTCCTTGGATAGTAGCTTCTAAGAACACCCCAGCCCCATCCTGAAAAACCAGTGGGACCCCTTATGGAGCTCAGCTGGCCAACTGCATAGTGACTACTGGCTTGGGCTCTACAGGACAGCAAGAAACTTCCAAGTCTCCCACAATGCACTGCCACTACAACCTTTCTCTTTTTTCATTTTTTCTTTTTTTTGAAACAGGGTTTCACCCTGTCGCCCAGGCTGGAGTGCAGTGATGCGAACTCAGCTCACTGCAGCCTCGACCTCCTGGCCTCAAGTGATCTTCCTACCTCTGCCTCCAAGTAGTTGGGACCACAGGCATGCACCACCACTCCAAGCTAATGGATAAACAAAATATGGCACATTCATATATGGGAATATTATTTGGCCATAAAAGGAAATGAAGCACTGATACTTGCTACAACATGGGAGGAATCTTGAAAATATTATGCTAAGTGAAAGAAGCCAGACACAAAGGCATGTACGGTGCCATTTATATGAAATGTCCACAATAAAATTCATAAGCCAGGGCCAGTGGCTCATGTAATCCCAGCACTTTGGGAGGCCAAGGTAGGATTACTTGAGCCCAGAAGTTGAGACCAGCCTGTGCAAGATAAAGAGACCCCTGTCTCTACAAAAAAAAAATTAAAATATTAGCTGGGCATGGTGGTACACACCTGTAATCCCAGCTACTCTGGAAGCTGAGGTAGGAGGATCGCTGGAGCTCAGGAGCTCAAGGCTGCAGTGAGCCATGATCACGCAACTGCATGCCAGCCTGGGTAACAGAGCAAGACCTTGTCTCAAAATAAAAAAAAAAACCACCAAAAAACAAATTCATAGAAAGTTGATTAGGAGTTGCCTACGGTTGAGGGTTGACAGAGGAGAAGGGGTTGGGGGAAATGAGAAGGAATTGCTAATGTAATGAGTTTCTTTTTGGATCGATGAAAACATTTAAAAATTGATTGTGGTGATGGTAGCACAACTCTGAATATACCAAAAATCACTGAATTGTACATTTTAAATGGGTGATTGTACAGTGTGTGAATTGTATCTCAATAAAGTTCTTTAAAAAAACAAGTCGACCACAGTGGCACTTGCCTGCAGTCCCAACTACTCAAGAGGCTGAGGCAGGAGGATCACTTGAGCCCAGGACTTGAGACCAGCCTGGGCAACACAGCAAGACCTCATCTCATAAAAACCAAACAAACGAACAAAAACCAACCCACCTCTACTCTCACTAGCCCATGCACAAACAGAGAATGGAAATCCAGAGCACAGGACCTGGCCAGCCTAGTGTCTTGGAAAGGGGACTAGGCCCTAGGCACAAGAAGCCCCAGCTCTGCAGCCTGGAAGAATTGTGACCTCAGACACATACTCTCCTTCAGCCAGTTTCAGTCTCTGTAAAATGTCAGCCATATGACCTACTTCACAGAATTGAGCAATTAAATTAAACCGTTTAAGTGTGAAAATGTTTGGCATAGTGTCAGACACAGAATAAGCAAGTAATACAAGCTAAAATCACAATGATCTATGGGAAAGTATGATGTAAACAACAAACGCCTTTGTAAGTGTAAGATAGTTTTTAACTTCATCTATAAAATTGTGACATACATTATCAGAAACAACCCCTTTTCAAATTCATACGCTGCTTTCCAAAGACTCACTTGAGCTCATTGCCCCACTGTTTCAAAGAGTAAAAATTAATAGAATTTGGATGCCCTGGGGCAGGCTGATTTGCAGCTTGTTCTCCCACCAGCTCTCCAGGCACAGTCTCCACAGCTAGGACATTTCTGGCTTTTTCTGCAGAAGCATTTGGGTGTGGGCAAATTAAATCTGAAAAAAAAAAAAAAAGGTCAACAAATGTCAGTTACTCAAACTTTCCACATGAAACTTGACATCCCACATAAAACACTGACTTGACATACTATATAAAAATCTAAACTATGTAATAGTATATTTTTAATGTATACTACATAAAAACATAATCTGTGAGTAACTCTGGTGTTCTGAAACCATTTTCATCTAAACAGATCCATGTTTCTCAAAGGAAGGTTGTGACATGCCTCAAACCACCAAGTATTAACAGTGTTGGCCCAGAGAAAGGAAAGGCTAGAATTTTTCTCCAGTACTGCACACCAGTAACCCTCACCATAAACCCGTCATCAAAGTCCAGTCACCTGTACTGATAAGAAACAATTTCCAGGATAAACTGTTAAATAAGAAAAGCAAGGTACAGATCAGATTATACAAGGGTCCCTTTTCTCTAAGAAAGTGGGAGAAATACAAATATAAATGTATTTGCTAATACTTGTAAAGAGTGACACTGAAAAAATAAGGTTTGCACATCACAGAATAGCAGTTCAGTAAATTCACAAGCAAACATACTGATGCTAAAGCATGATGAAACTTCACATCTTTAAAATGTAAACTTTTGAAATAGTTAAGGTGGAAATTATATGATGGTCAGGATTTACTTCAAAATAGCAATATTTTGTTACTTAACAAATACATAGTAATATTTGCTTCAGGTAACATGTTATTTGCTTCAAAATAACAAAGCAGGGTATCAATGAAACAAGAGGGGTAATTACTGTTGCACCTAGCTAATAAACCTGGAGGTAATATTATGTTCTTTGTATATGTTTAAAATTTCCCATAATAAAAAGTTATTTAAATTTTTTTTTGTTTTTGATAAAAACATTTCTTTTCTTTTCTTTTTTTTCCCCCATAGACGGAGTTTTGCTCTTGTTGCCCAGGACGGAATGCAATGGCGCGGTCTCGGCTCATTGCAACCTCCTCCTCCCGGGTTCAAGCGATTCTTCTGCCTCAGCCTCCCAAGTAGCTGGGATTACAGGCACCCGGCACCACACCTGGCTAATTTTTGTATTTTTAGTACAGACAAGGTTTCACCATGTTGGCCAGGCTGGTCGCGAACTCCTGATCTCAGGTGATCCATCCGCCTCGGCCTCCCAAAGTGCTGGGATTATAGGTGTGAGCCACTGTGCCCGGCTGATAAAAACATTTCTACTACAAATACTTTGTATTCTTCCAAATGACATAATCTGCACTGGTATTTCAGTGGTAGAATTATCCCATGCCAAATGGCATAATCTCTCTGAGAATAGGACATGCTTGTAAACAGAATTCAATATTACTTTACAATAATCAATTTGATCTACACTTCTTTTTAAAAAATCTCTGTATCAACAAAATCAACCATCTCTTTCTGTGAAATCAGAATTGACTGCTGACCACTGATATTCAAGAAAAATTCTTTTCTCTTTTTTTTTTGAGATAGAGTCTCAGTGAACACGACTCACTGCAGCCTCAACCTCCTAGGCTCATGTGATCCTCTTGCCTCAGCCTACCAAGTAGCTGAGACTACAGGCACGCACGATGCCCAGCTAATTTTTGTATTTTTTTTTTTTTTTTTTTGTAGAGACAGGGTTTGCCATATTGCCCAGGCTAGTCTTGAATGCCTGGGTTCAAGCAATTCTTCCACCTTGGTGTCCCAAAGTGCTGGGAATACAGGCGTAAGCCACTGTACCCAGCCAAGAAAAATTCGTTTCTAATCAGAGGAGCACAGAATCGGAGTCAGCAAGAACAGGTCTCTGGTAAAGGTCACTGAGCACTGGTAAAGGAAACAGAGAGCAGGCATTCCTGGACTGTGTGGGCTTGGAGAGCAACGTCCTGAATGCCGCATGATGGGCCTGCACTGTGTAGGCAGGTTCTGACTTGACCACAATCAGTGTAGGAAGGGCTTCAAGAACACACTGGGGAAGTATCTTGGGTGTGGCATGAGTAAACAAGTGCTGTGTATCTATCAGGGTAATTTGGCTCTGGCAAGGAGAGTCAATGCATGGCTTATAGTAGGGTTCTGACTAAGAAAAGCAAGACAGTGTGTTGGGAACAGAAGAATTACGGACTTGGTAACAGAGTACACACTTTTTTTTTTTTTTTTGAGACTGGGTCTCACTCTGTCACTGAGGCCTGCAGTGCAGTGGTGTGATCACGGCTCACTGCAGCCTCTTGAGTCAAGAGGCAAGAAGTTACAAATAACCACAGATTGCCAGTTCTTGGTTTTACTATCACGTATTAAGCACTAGGCACTGAGGGCACAACAACCAATGAGACAGAGCTTTCCCCGTAAAGGAGAACACATCCAGGAGAGAGACATAAGTAAAACAGTAACATGTCAAGCTCCAAGTCACCACAGAATAAATACATTGAGTCACTGGGATCCAGACCCTTCCTCTGAGTCTTAGGGTTCCAGGAGATGCCTGGGGGACTTCTACAGGGAGAAGAGGATGGGGGCCCCATGCTCAGCTTCGTCCTCAGCAGTTCCTCTCTTCACTCTTTTATATACTGGGGTTCCCTTTAAGATTTCATTTGGAAAAGAGGTTCCAGTAAACAAAAGAAAAAAAAAGTTCAAACACCATTAATCCAGTCCAGTCTCCCTACCTACTTTCTCCATCAGGACACTAGAGTCCAGATCCAGGGCCAGAACCCAGACACCAGCCCCTGCAGTATACAAATATTGCAAGGCAGGTAGAGATGAGTGTACCTACTAGAGGAGAGCACAGTGCCTGGAGTGGTGGGCGGGGGTGCTCAGTGTTGGTGACAGCATGTGTCAGTCTACAGGCACATGGAGTAAGGGCGCAGCTCAAACTCCTTTACTTCAAAGGCTGGTCTTACAATCATCATCACAATTCTAAGCCAAGTCAGGAAATAAGCACAACAAACTGTACAGATTTCTGTTACAGGCTGAGTCCAGCCTCTTCTTCCTGTGTGGGCTAGTAGCAAGGTGATGAACGGCCCCTCTGCGAGATTGGACTGTCAAATGCTCATATGGCAAAGTGCCTATTACCAAGAAAACCCCAGGCCTTGCAGCAACCCACAGCCCATACTGGAAATACTTCCTGAGGAACTCAGAGGCCCCAGGGAGGGGTGGAGACAAGGGACCAGAGACCTGGGAGGAACATGTTGGAGGACAATTTCTAAAAGTAATTATCTGACTTGAAATCAAGAAGCTCTTTTCCAGCTTAATACATTTTTGCTGTTACTGTTATTTTTGTCTGGTTTTTGGTTTTTAAGAGACCATGTGAGATTTACTTAATGAAAAGCAGAGCTGCTGGCTTCTCCTCAATACATGTCCTAACATTAGCATGCAGGGAACCGCCTCGAGGAGGACATTAAGGGAAAACACAAACTAGGACATGGCAACATTTCCTCGAAGATTTTAAGAGGCTGGACTGGTGTTCATGAACATGTCTTTTGTCTTACAGCTTCAGTGGGGAAAGAAAGTCTGTGCCTGACGGTTTTTGGTGTTTAGACCTCTGTCCTTTTTAAACATTTTCAAATGCCTAAATGAAAACTCTGAGGGAGTTTCCGACTGCATTGTTCCCATTTCCTAGGTTCTGATTCCAGCACCGCCTCTAAATCCAGTGTGACCCCGGGCAGTCTCAGCCTCCCTGGTCTCCAAGAGCCCTTCCCACTTGCTGCATTCTAACACATGATGCTCAAAGTCTCCTCCTAATGGGACTCCCCGCACAGAGGCAGCTCCTGCCTACATCCGGACTGCCTCAGTGAGTCTTCCCTCTCCTCTCCTGCTGTCTCAGTCAGGCCTAGGTGCTCCGCCAGCAACCTCTGCAGAGCACAGAACCGTGTACAGTGGGAGAATTCTCATAAAACTCAACCCAGGCCTGCAGCTGCATCCAAGAAAGGAGAAAAGAGCACTGGGAAAGGGCTATCCCTATATGCATCAAAGGATACAGCAAACGAAAAGTCTGGGTGTCAACACTGCGAGCTGGAGGAAGACAGGGTGGGCTTAATCTGACAAAAATTTTTTTATTTATCAATGTGAGTTTTAATACAGACTGTGAAGGACCAGTCAAGAGGAATAGAAATATCTTCCAAGTGAGGACATAGAGTGCATCTAAGCACCAGAAAAAAAAGGCGGCCAACCACCAGGTCCTGAGAGGCCCCAGGATGGGCCAGTCCATATGTCTGGTTAATTACTCATCTGCCTGTCCCCTACCTCCTATCAAGGACACAACTCTGTGAGAACTGAACCTCTATCTGATTTGCTAACAGCTGCATATCCAACATCTAGCATAGAGGAGTGACTTAATAAATATTGGTTAAATGACCAAATTAATCCATAAAAGACAGGAACTTGCTACCATGGCATGGGAGAAAAGGCCAATCGGGCAGAAGGCAGCAAAGGCCCCTGCAGTTCTTGAGTGGGTTTATACTCATCATCCTTCCTGACTTTCCTCTCTCCTGCCCCCTTGCCTCTGACAGATTCCTTGAATTGGAGTGGGGGTTTCCCTCTTTTCCCTTCCCATTCCTCCCTGTTCTCCTGCAATCTGGCTCAGCCACCGCCCCGCCCCCACTCACAGCCACATCAATCCCTGTATTCACCTGCACCAAGTCCCACCAAATCTAGGCTGAGGATGTCTCTGCTGACACCAAATTCCAAGCCTGTTCCAGATAGTCTCCTTTCCGACCCTCTCCAGCAGGCTCCTCCCAGACAGAACTGCAATCTAACCCCACTCAGCATCTCCCTCACATCCTCCCTCCCACAGTCACATTTTTTCACAACCTGACTTTCACAGAACATTCAAACCAGAAGGAACCTGGTTCAGAGAGCATCTTGCTTTACAGATGGGGAAATCATGATGTGCTAAAGGTCCCATAAGATCTCCCCATGCTGCCTCTCAGATACAACACTGGTAACTACCATGACTGATACTTCACAAGAACGCATGGCATTTTGCAGCATTTTACAAGGATTACACAAAAGCACAGCTTCCTTGATCTCTGTATGGAATCACGACATTAAAGGATGATGTGTAATTCCTGTGGCACTGCCAACACGGGGCCTGCATTCCACCTGATGGCTTTCCTTCTGGCAGCCCTCTACACCCTGCATCCTGCATTGAGAGCACTGCTCAGGCTGCCTGAAGACTGAAAGTTACAGCTACTCCTCCCACGCCATCCCCTTGCACACAAGCTGTTAAAAGTGTAACAGTTCAACTACCCAATGCAGCTGCTTCAGGGGAGGAAACGTGTGGTCATCCTTCAAACTGTCTTCACGATACAATTTCTGCAAGAAATACCATCCATATTCAAACAGGCACTTGGGCATTTGAGCCTGCTATGACCACGAGTGCTTTAGTACTCATGAACTTTCAAGAAGCTTTTTAAGAAAGCAGGGTGTTGTTATCCCTGGCTTGTTTTCTTATTAGTTTATGTGGGAAATGAAGTAAACGGAATGTGCTAGACATACATCCTGTAATGAGGCTATTAGCCATTTATGGGCACCTCCTTTGGGTTCTAGCTACCTCATTCTCATCAGCTATAAAGGTTTATGGACCCCTGATTGTATCTTTATGCAAATTACTCATTTGTGTTGAAACTAGGTCTTTATCTATCCAAACACAGAAGACAATGTGGAATGGTATTTGAGGCATGGCATGACTTCAGAGGACAGGCTACAAAATAGAGGGCAGACAGAACAGATATTGACTAATAATAAAGCTGCAAGTTCCAATCACACAGGAAAGTCTCTTACTCAACACAGATTCTAGAAAAAAAATTAATGTAAACAACTATGTGACAGTGCTGGCTCCTTAATGAATATTCAATGCAGCTTTTCCTTACTTATAGACCTTGGTTTTGATCGTAGCCATATGCTCAGCTAAAATACTTGGCTTCCCAGACTCCTTCCAGCTGGGAATGGCCATATGACAGTTCCAGCTAATGATGCATAAGCCACAGGTTTCTGGGAAAGCATTCTCCTTTTTGAGGTAAGTGCCACCCCCAGGGGCAGCTAGCGTGAGCAGGAAAGCTAATACACTCTAGCAATGGAAAATACAGAGTCAGAGACAGCTTGCGCCCTTCAGTGGCACTAGTGAGTAGCTATGCCAGCCATAAACTGCTTATCACGTGACACAAATTACTCCCTATGTGTAAGTCCTTATTAGTAAGGTTTCCTGTTAATTACAACTAAACATAATGCTAACCCTTTCAAAATGATATCGTCTCATATATATGTATACAATATATATGTGTATATACACATACATATGGCTCTTTACACTTAACAGTGCAGCTTCCCATTTGATCTTTATAACAACTATGAAGGAGGGTGAACAAACTTCAATTCCCAGAGCCACAGTTTCCTACCCCTGTACTACAGGATAAGTGACTTACTTAGAGTCTGACAACTAGTAAATATCCCCAAGACTCACAGCCCACAGGGCTTCTTCCACCAGGTAGAGCTGCCTTCTAAGACATATGACTAGCTATCAGTGGAAAACGTTAATCCCCTATATCTTTCCCCATATTGACTTTAGGTGCTAGGAGGGTCCTGATGGGTGACGCCCGTTAGACTACAAACCAAAATGTTCCAAACAACTGGGTGACTATGAGACAATACTAGGAAAAGTTTTATTTTTAATGCAAATCAGTTATAAAAACATTCTTCTTTAATTCTTGCTAGAGTAGGCTAAGCTGAGCAGATAACTACAAGCATGGCTTTAGAAACTTCACAGAGAACTGCCATATAACACAACACAATCTATCTTTGAACCAGATTTTATCTCTGATGATAAAACAAAAGGGGCTAAAATACAGCCTTTTCTTCTTGACTTCCTGTTTTAGATTTTTCGACGACTTCCTGAACTATTATAGTCTCACATACTGCTCTGGGGCCCAAAGTTTCATTCCTTGTTCTTAGAAGCTATCTAAAAATTAATAGAAGTCTAATGTTACAGTCATTTCTATCTATAAAATCTTCAAAGGCACTCCACTGCTCTTAGGTTAAAGTCCAAAATCCCAAGACCAGCAGTCTAGGCTCTCCCCCAGCTCTGGCTCTGGGTCCTGGGTGTGCCCCAGGTTCAGCTCGCTCCCCACAACTGCTTCCAGCCAGTAGCCATCCTGACTGCAGCTCTGGGAAGGCACCGCAGTCCAGCCCTGTCATCTGACTCCCCTCCTCTCTACCTAGCTAATTCCTGGCCATCCTCCAGGCCTTGGCTTAGATGCACTTCCTCAGAGAGGCCCTAACTGCCAGAAACTATGCACAGCCCACTTACAGCCCATGGTACCAGCATGCACCCTTCCTGCACATTTCTCTCATTTTTTCTCTGCACAACCACCCTGCTTGACTAGAAATTCTGTGAGCAGAGGGACAAAGCTCATCTTGAGTGCCGACTTTGCTGAATGAATGAGTAAATGTCAGATGGCATTTACTGAAATGCTAAATTCCATACCTGGAGTCCCCAGATCAAAGGAGGAGAAACAAATATGGACTTCAGATGTTTTCTCTGGCTCTCCAATCACAGCATTTTGGCTTAGAAGGAGGAAGGACAGCTGCTATAAAGAGACTATAGGGCTAGGTACTACTTTTTTGTCCTCCTTTCAGTTTAATATCCCTGAGTCTTTGCTAGAAAGAAGCACTTGGTGTCCTCAGAACAAAGGAACTGAGGCAAATCGAGCATCTCCTGTGCCAAAGGCACTGGCTATGCTCATGAACACTGCCTGTTCCCACAGGGTTTCCAAATGTTCCAAGTGACTCAGACACTCAGTTAGGAGCTCCTTTTGAGATGAAAAGTACTATAAGAGTGGCTTTCAAAACAACTCAGTTACCAGTGACTCGACCCTGAACTAAACATAAGGGGGCATAAAGTTGAAAATAAAGGCATGATCTCAGAACCTGGAATAGTCAGCGTGCTAAGACAGTCGTGAAAGTGACTCGAAAACTCTCACAGAAAATATATCAATAGGTACAAAGCATATATACTAATTTATCACTGATAAGAGGGTTAACCTGCTGAAAAATACTGGCACAAGTAAAAACAAGACTGACAAATTTGGAGATGAAAAATTCATCTAAGAATGCCTTTGTTTCTGGAGTAAATCAGCCACACATGTGCCAACACCATCCTTGGTGGGACAGGAAACTTGGATGCAGCCCTGTGTTCTGCTTGGAGCAGATGGTCCCACAGGTTTTATGAAGTGAAGAAATCTCTTTACGAAACTGTTAGAACTAGTCCTTACTATTGTCTACTACTTTTAATGTACGCTCCACGTGTCTTCCAAAAATACTAATACAATGACCTGGGCTTTTTAGACTTTACTTCGGCGCTCAGGAGGCTGTTTTTTTTGTTTGTTTGTTTGTTTGTTTTCTGGATGTGTTGTTTTCCCTGTATGGAGAGTGGGGGCCAAAAAACAGTCCCATCTCCACAGTCTTTGCAGGGGGGTAGGATGGGCAGCAAATAATTGTTGTCCTGTTCTTTCTAGAGGTTATCTCCATGCTACAAATGGCCAGGGATTACCCTGAGTTATAGAAATGCCATGAATCCAGGATAGAATGAAATCAATGTTTGAAGGTTAAAGTCTTCCTAAGAAACATTAGAGAATTACAAGTGGAATGTTTTGAGAATACCTTCCTAGTGTATACAAACACCTGTCAATCTTGGCAAGTCTGCCCAAGCATGACTATCTAGGCATGAGTGCTTATCATTGGGTGTGGTAGAAAGGCTGGCCCTGCAGTCAGAACTAGACTTACAGCACCACAACTTACCACATGCTGACCTTAGTCGTATCATCTCTTCCACATGCTTGGCACTGGCCTTGCCTGATTCCAAGGCCATCACTGGGCTTGCATAAGCTTCATACATGGAGGCGCTGAGTAACTGTGGAATGCTGTCCACTCATAAGGTAGCATCATTATTATTTTCTTTCTAAATTCATTTTCATTCACTGCTAAGTTCATGTGTGGTATCGAATGGCTTACACAAAGAACTGACCCAGCTCCCCTTTATTTCTGCCTTACCGGTGTTATCTCTGGCTACAAGACCCTTAGGAAAATCCCCAGGAGTTGGAGAGGTCCTGCTGTCCCACTTGACCATGTCCAGACTGTTACAATATTCCCATCTCTTCTGCTGAAGCTCCTGTAACCAGTAAGTCATGAGTTGACGATTGGGAGCCTAGAAAGAGGGAGGGGAAAAACATGTTATGGCCACCAATAATATGAAGAGCTTAAAAAATATTATGTCTCATGAGTAGAGACTGTTCAGCTTGCCATGTGAGAGTTAAGATTAACAGATCAAGGAAACTTCAGTTACAAGATTAGTAGCTTTTGCTCATGATGAGTTGGTCAAGCAAACAGCAATTGTAACATGAAGAATTGAACCCAATTAACAAGAAGTCTTTTTAAATTCTAAAATTAAAGAACAGTGCAGTATATCATTTTCCTCAAAACCGTTTAGGAAGATGTGATAATACTGCTGCTCTTTTACTCTGAGAAACTATAAATTCCATCTTCAAAAATAAAATCTTACATAGGTATGGACGGCCTTGCCAAATCACATCAAATAATGATATTTAAACTCCATCAGCATCTGAGAGTATACAAAGAAAACTGCAGATTAAAAACTAGCTGGCACTCCTATGAAAATGGCTAATATTTCAAAAAGTTGACAATGCCAAGTGCTGAAAAGGGTACAGGGCAGCTAGAACTTTCATAAGCTGCAGGTGGAATGCAACATGGTGCAGCCACTTTAGAAAACAGTTTGGCAATTCCTTATGAAGTTAAACATACACTTACCAAGTGACCTGGCAAGCCCATCCCTACATATCCACCCAAGAGGAATGAAAGCATATTCACACAAAGACTTGTATGTGAATGTTTACAGAGGTTTTATTCATAATTGCCAAAAAAAATGAGAACTTCGTCTGGTGAAAGGATTAAAAAAAACTGTGGTACATCCATACAATAAAATACTATTTAGCAATAAAAAGGAGCACACTACTGATTCCTACTACATGGATAAATATTAAGTGCGTATTGCCAAGTGAAAGAAGCTTGACCCAAACGGTTATATACTGTATGATGCCACTTACGTAACACCCTGAAAAGGCAAAATTGTCAGGACAGAAAACAAATCTGTGGTTGCCAGGGCTTGGCAGGGAGGGGAGCAGCTGACTACAAAGCGGCAGCACAAGAATTTGTGGGTGACAGAACTGTTCTGTATCATGGTTCTGGTGGTAAAGTCATGATTCTATGCATTTGTCCAAAATCATAGAATTATATACACAAAGAGTGAATATCATTAAAAAATCAACCAAGATGAGGGAGAGGACCCAGAACAATGAACCTAACTATAAACAAACTAGACTGCAGGTATGGGTCAAGGTCTCCAGGCTGCCCCCAGCAAAGGAGTCCCAAGAAGAAGAAAGGCTGCCATGACACTATTATGGGAACTTCATCAACACTGGCATCCAGTGACATGTGCAGACATCAGACACAGTGGTTCCCAAGATCAGAGGCAGTGAAGAAAATGGCTCTGCAGGCCTGACAGCAAGAGATAGGCCTAGACCAAACTACTACTACCTACAAGCAAATGATAACCTCTGGGTGCTGTGGCTACAACCTGGGTCTTTTTAGTGATACTTGCACACCTGGCCCCAGTTAAAGAAAAGGATCTTTGGGTATTTTCATTACAGGATCTTTGGGTACTTTACAGAAAGTTCTTCCAACTATCAGCCAAGTTGCCATTTCATCCATTCATTTAACCAACATTTGCCGAGCACCTATCAGGTACCAAGACCTGGGGCCTGGCCTAGTGAGAAAGACAGGAAAAAACAACCTGTAGTTTCCATGCTGCATTAAGTGCTATGACAGAAAGCAGAGCAGGTGAGGCGGGGCTGGCGTGACTGGAGAGCACCGGGGAAGGAAGGACACATAGCCAAAGAGGGGAGGTGCAGCAAAGGACAAGGTACTCAAAGTTCAGGACACCTGCCACAGGCAGGTTCAAAAGCTTCAAAGTATTGGTTTAATGTCTATCTTCTCCAAGAAACAAACTCCAAGTTGTCTCCATTTCTCTAGCATCTAGCTCAGTGTCAGGCACATAGTAGTAGGTCAGTATTTACTGAATACATATATGAAGGAATAAGTGAATGAATGAATAATCAGAAAATGATACAGGAGAACTTGGTCTTAAAGGGGAAGCAGGCAGTGGCCAGAGGAAAAGAGATTCCAAGGAAAGAGAGGAGTGTCTACAGAAGCACAAAGGTCAGAGAGCAGGAGTGAGGTGAGGTCAGTGAGTGGCAAGGACCTGGCCCTGAAGGGACTTGTGTGCCTTCCTAAAGAGATGGAATGGGGAACTTAGCAGGGCACTGACATTATTAGACAAAGGTACTGCTGGTGAAAATGGTGGTGAGGGAAAGGCAGGTGCACAGTTTGCATAGGAGGAGATTAGTTCAGGCCAGAGGCCGTGAACCCACTTGAGAGATCCATGAATTGCAGCCTGGAGTTTGGGTGGCAGGCTGGTTGCAGTGTAGACACAGGAGCTCAGCCTGGCCCTGGGGCGGGGCAAAGAGCACACAAGCATTTCCACAGGAGGGGAGAGGAGAGTCACCAGGCAAGTCAGGAACTGAGAGACACAACCAGAGCCAAATTCAGAGCCCAAAGCCCACCCAGTCCTCCTCTTCTTTTTTTTTTTTTTTTTTTGCAGATGAGGGGACAGAGGCCCAGAAAGGGAAGTGACTTGTCTAGGTCATACAGGGAGTCAATACTGTGAGCCCAGTCTGCCAAACCCCCCACCCTTAGAGGCAAGTGTGTGTTTGGGTGGGGGAATGTGTGTGTCTGGTCTTCCCACCAGCTCCCTGACTACCTGGCCCCTCCATCCCCATGCCACGGGTGAGCTAAGCACCCTGGGAGCCTTCTGCTCCAGCCAGGGAGGTGCCCAGACACTTCCTCTTGTTCAGCCTGCACACGCAGCTGTGTTTCTATTTATGCTCGGGAGCCACAGGCTGCTAAAGAAGCTGGCACATACTCACTAGGGCAGATCTGAACCAACCTCTCCAGCTGCCTCTGACAATGCAGGCACCATGAAAAATCTGCTTTTTACAAGAAATCCTTTTCACTTTAAATCTTTGGGTATTAAATGTAACTAGGAAACAATTAGTAACCTCTGAGTCATTTCTCACTAAATTCCCAGGGCAAAACTTTTAGATCACATGCTTTCAATGACTGATATTTTATCATATTGTAGAAATTTGGTCAATAAGGCGGGCAAAATCTGGTTAACAAGGCAGTTAATCAAGACACTGATTAACTGGGTTTGTTTCCTTTCAAAAAAAAAAACCTAGACAGGCGGGCGTGGTGGCTCATACCTGTAATCCCAGTACTTTGGGAGGCCGAGGTGGGCGGACCACCTGAGGTCAGGAGTTCGAGACCAGCCTAGCCAACATGGTGAAACCCCATCTCTACTAAAAATATTTTTACAAATTAGCCAGATATGGTGGTGGGTGCCTGTAATCCCAGCTACTTGGGAGGCTGAGGCAGGAAAACTGCTTGAACCCAGGAAACAGAGGTTGCAGTGAGCCGACACGGTGCCACTGCACTCCAGCCTGGGCGACAGTGAGACTCTGTCTCAAAAAAAAAAAATCTAGAGATCACTAGAAGACTTTTGACTTCAATCCCCAATTAGCTAGTAAAAGGCTGGGGGCCAGGCTGGCTGAAATGGCTCTGGGGCATGTGCTTTGAAGCCCCAAAGGGCCTTTTCTGAAGAGAGCTGAAACCCAAAGACAGAAACACACACAGGTTCTAAGACTGAGCACCACTAAAAGTACAAGACAGCAAAATCAGCAGAAATCCAAAAAGCCTCTGCATTTTCCATCTGGTATCTTTTAGCAAAGGACTAAATGGAGATTCGGCTCAGGCCTAATTAAATGTATAATCACAAATCAGCCTCTTTAAGGCCCCAGTCCCAGTAAATTGGTTCAGATCTGCCCTGTACCAACACAGTAGCCCTAGCCAGACGTGACTACTGAGCACATGAGAGGTGGCCAGTGCCACATAAAATCTTTTGGATACACTGAATTAAATACAATAGTATTAAAATTAATTTTACTGGTTTAATGTGGCTAATTGAAAATTTAAAAGTATATATGTGGCTCACATCTTATCTTTACTGAACAGTGCTGGTCTATACTACAATGGCAAATATATTCCATTTTGAGAGCCAAGGTTGGTGGGAGATCTGGCTTGGCAGGGAACAGCACCTCAGGATTATAACGTAAGCCAAGGGCATGGGATCCATGGGGATGTGGGGCAGCCAACACCATTGCCCTTCTACAGCACTTCACGACTCAAGATAACTTCTCTCTTTAAACAGGCGCCTCCATATCTCCAACCACCCCATGGTCCATTAATGTCCAAGGAGAGGCCAACATTCTTTAGGAACCCAGGCATCTGCTGGTCTGGCCCCAGCTTTAGTGCCTTTATTCAGTGCTCCCAAAGTGGGGCGAGTAGGACCTTTGAGTGATCTGGCTGCAAAGACAACGCCTTGCTGGGTCTATCGCCAGGAGTTCCCTCCGCTGAGCCTCAGCTCAGCTGGTGACAATGAGCCAGTCAGCGCAGAAGCTTACCGCCAGGACCACACAGCATTCACCAAAGACACGCCCGCCAGAGGAGTGAGGACTGGGAAGGATCACCACCTGCCACCCACCCCTCAGAATGACCAAAATGCTGTGGTTCCAAGTTCTGGAGAGCCAGACAGGCATTCCACTCACGCTAGAAGAAACAGTGACAAGGCAGAGCTCCACAGATCAGCAGAGAACTGGGAGCCGATGCCAGGCAAGCACCCAGCAAGAAGCCAGGTACTGGTGTGTGCTGTCTGATGCCTTACCCAGGCCAGCTCCTGAGTCTCCCCTAACACCAGTCTCTCCAGCTCCTTCCTCCTCACCCTTCAAGGTCCAATGCAAAGGCCACCTCTTCAGAGCAGGTTTCCCTGATCTGGGTGTACATTTTGTCTCCATTCTCTGAATGGGGAGCTCAGAGAGTCTTGTAGCCCAGGTAACCCTCCCATGGAGGTGAGGGCACTCCCTGCATGTTCCTCACTAACCTAAGTTCCTTAAAGGCAGAGGCCAGACCTGCTGGTCTCAATACGATCCAAGATGCCTTGCCACAGTGTCCTGAATATAAACACTCAAATATCTGACTCGTCCTCTCATGTTCAATTGTTGCTACTTCCTCAACACTGCTGAAATCCCAGGTCAAATATGGCACCAATCCCAATATGAGACCAAGCCGAACATCTTGGAAAGCCATTGTAGTTGTCTTCTACATGGCTGCATGAACGTCCTGGGTGAGGGAGAGGGACAGACAAGGATTGGGTGGGCACAATTCTACATGGCAGCCATCTGCTGCCTTTGGGTGCCAAGACATGAGGCACCAGCTCGGAGAATAAAAGCAAGCCATCCACATTCTGCTTGAGATGGGAATGCAGTCCTTGACAGCTGGCTGAGAAGTACCATATGATGCCCCAGCTGCTCCCACAAGCTGCTGTCCCCAGGTCTCTAGTAGCTCAAAACCCAGAAGTCCACTCTTGTGTGAGACAGGCCCTGGCCACCTGTTCCTTCTCTTGGGCCCCAGAGACTCCCCTCAGCCTCCCACCAGCTCTCAACTTGATGCTTAGACAAGTCCCACAATAAAGTTGTTTGATTACAAGTTAACTGATTTCAATACACGTATATTAAGGGCCCACTCTCAGCAGGAAGTACATGATTGCGAGGACAGGGGCTGGAGTAGCAACCCAGCAGCATCGACAGGGAGTCGGGCCTCATCATCTCCACTAAACAAGTTTATCTAAGCTTTTATTCCCTTTGGTAAACAATGTCCACCTATCAAAATTTACCACATTTTAGAAGCTATAATAATGTTCACATTCTTTGACCCACAATTCTATTCCTGGGAATGTAGCTAAAGTAGTCCAAAAGAGGAAAAAGGGACAACACCATGTACATAAAGTGTTCATTTGCTTGACAAATGTTTATTAAGAGCCTAACTTGGGCCAAGTCCAGTAGTTAGCACTAAGAATACAGAACTGGATGAGATCTGGTTAATTCCTACCTCTGAGATATTCACCGCAAGCAAACATTTTCCTTTATGCCAACAATAAACAGTGGGAAACAAGTTCATAATTATAATCAACATAAAATGCCTAGGTATCCAATTAAGAAATCCAGAGGCCAGGCACAGTGGCTCATGCCAGTAATCCTAGCCCTTTGGGAGGTCCAGGTGAGTGAATCACTTGGGCTCAGGAGTTTGAGACCAGCCTGAGCAACATGGTGAAACCACATCTCTACAAAAAAAAAAAAAAAAAAAAAAAAAAATTAGCCAGGCACGGTGGCGTGTGCTTGTAGTACCAGCTACTCAGGAGGCTGAGGTTAGAGGATCCCTTGAGCCCAGGAGACAGAGTTTGCAGTGAGCCGAGATCTGTACCCAGCCTGGGCGACAGAGCAAGACCTATCTCTTGGTTGGGCACTGTGGCTCACTCCTGTAATCCCAGCCCTTTGGGAGGCCAAGGCAGGCAGATCACCTGAAGTCAGAAGTTCGAGACCAGCCTAGCCAACATGGTGAAACCTCGTCTCTATTAAAAATACCAAAATTAGCCAGGTGTGGCGGCACACTCCTGTAATCCCAGCTACTCGGGAGGCTGAGACAGGACAATTGTTTAAACCCAGGAAGCGGAGGTTGCAGTGAGCCGAGATCGCACCACTGCACTCCAGCCTGGGCAACAAGAGTGAAACTCTGTCTCAAAATGAAAACAGAAGACCCTGTCTCTTTAAAATATAATAATAATAGGCCAGGCACAGTGGCTCATGCCTGTAATCCCAGCACTTCGGGAGACAGAGGCAGGCAGATTGCTTGAGCCCCAGAGTTCAAGATTAGCCTGGGCAATATGGTAAAACCTCGTCTCTATTAGAAATATAAATTTACCAGGTGTGGTGGCACACTCCTGTAATCCCAGCTACTCGGGAGGCTGAGGCAGGAGAATCATTTAAACCTGGGAGGCAGAGATTGCAGTGAGACAAGATTGTGCCATTGCACTCCAACCTAGGCAACAAGAGCAAAACTCCATCTCAAACACAAAACAAAAGACCCTGTCTCTCAAAAATATAATAATAATAGGCCAGGCACAGTGGCTGACACCTGTAATCCCAGCACTTTGGGAGGCAGAGGCAGGCAGATCACTTGAACCGAGGAGTTCGAGACCAGCCTGGCCAACATGGTGAAATCCCCTCTCTACAAAAAGTACAAAAATTAGCCAGGTGTGGTGGTGCATGCCTGTAGTCCCAGCTACTCAGAAGGCTGAGATGGGAGAATTTCTTGAGCCCAGGAGGTTGAAGCTGCAGTGAGCCATAACTGTACCACTGTACTCCAGGCTGGGTGACAGAGCAAGACTCTGTCTCCAAAAATACATGCATAATTTATATATAATATATATATAATGGCATTAGGACAACCGGTCAAATATCTGGAAAAAAATAAGTGATGCCCTGGGTGAGAAACCTATCATCAGAGAAAATAATTTCAAATTCAATTCATGATTTAATAAACTAATGATTTAATAAAAACCATTAAATGAATGAATTTAATAAATAAATTTAATAAAAACCATTAAATTAGAAGAAAAAGCCTGCACAATTAAAATTAAGTTTCTATCTCTTTCTGCCTCTTACAACAACAGTTATATAGATTTCCACCAAATTATAAAGGTATGGAAGGGATGATAGGACTTAAATCAAGCAATGTGGCATAGCAGAAATTCACATGGGAAGGTTTAGCTAAAACTGAAGTATAAACAGCAGCCACAAGACTCTACGCAGAAAATGAATGCCATGATGCAGTAGACGAGGAAAACAAAACACTCTTTCAAGACCAAGCCCAAAACTGAAAGCTAGAACGACAGACACTTCAAACTGTAAGCCCCGGAGCTGCTTCTCCCATGGGCAACCCTGAAAGCCGGCTCCAGGCAGCAGGGAGTCACTGATTATAAGAGGGCTGATTATTCTCCCCAGCAGCACAAGAAACTGCTGTCCTAACATTTCTATTCTCTTGGAAGGTAAAGGGCTTTCTAAACCCACAAAGAAAGCAAAGCAAAGAAAATACGTGTCTAAAACACTACAAATAAATTAATAGACAATGACAAACTGAAAAAAGACCAAACAACTTCAAAGTCACTAAGCATGGTGTAGAGTTTCACACCACTATAGCTTTGCAGGGCTCTTCACTCTTCCTGGACTGTGGGAAGTTCTGTTTGTCTGGTGAGATCCTATTAATCTTTAGTTTAAAAAAAAAAAACAAACATATTTTAGACTTACATTTCAAATAATAACAATCTACATCTGCTGAGAAGAATTTGGAAAACACAGGAAAGCAAAGAAGAAAATAAAATGAACATAGCTGCATCACCAGAAATAACCTCCATCAATACTCTGGTATTTCCAAACATCTTTCTACCCATAAATGTATAGAAAATTCTCTACCCATATATTTTCTACCAATTTTCTAGCCAATTGGTAGAAAACCAATTTTCTTTATGAAACTGTATTAAAATTATATAGACTCTTCCATAATCTATATTTGCATATTATATTAGACACCATCAATTAAACAATTACTGTGTGCCAGACACTATGCTTTCGCTTTATACACACTGTCATTTAACCCTCGGAACTAACTCTCCCCAAACAGTATCATCTGCTTGCCCATGGACCCTGGAGCCTAACTACCAAGGTTCAAATCCCAGCTCTGCTACTGGCTAGCTGTTAGGTAAGTTAATAAATTGTGTGGGTCTTGGATTCCTTGCTGGTAAAATTGAAATAATAATAATAATAGGAACCTACTTCATGGTACTGAAGATTAATGAGTTAACATGTGTTAAGCTCAAAAGGGTGTTTGGCACAAAGTACTCATTAGGTATCAACTATCTATATTATCATGTTCACCCATAACCCACTTAACATGTGTTAAGCTCAGAAGAGTATTTGGCACAAAGTATTCATTGTGTATCAACTATCTATATTATCATGTTTACCCATGATAACCCACTTAACATCTGTTAAGCTCAGAAGAGTATTTGGCACAAAGTACTCACTGTGTATCAACTACCTATATTATCATGTTTACCCAAAATCTCCTAGCCACTTGGCACAGTCAAAACTCAAACCCAAGTCTGCATTACTTGCTATCAAGGGGAAGGATGAGAGAGCATGTCCAAGACAAAACCAATCCTCTCAGCATTTTAGCAGAAATCACAAGTTCCTCTATGGTTTTTCTCAAATATTGAAATGCTGATGGCCTCAATCAATAGCAAAGTTCAAATAAAAACCTCTGGGTTGGCTTCAGAGACAAATAAACTATATCAGATGCTGGTCCCCCACATCAGTAGAGACGGTCCTCTGGACATCAAATCTAGAGGGGTCAGCATAGTGTCACTGGGAGAGGGCATGACCATCAGTCTACGATGGCCAACATGCTTCCACTCTTAATCACAATTCTGCTCTAAGGGTGTTTCTCAAAAATAGACTGCTGTGAGCAATAATAAGACCACACACAAGCAAATATGGAGAGGACAGAAACTTCTCCAGCCTGATATAATAGAATCGCCAGGTCTCCTATTCCTAAGGACTCCCTTGTCAGTCTCTCAGATTCATGCATCCTGACAGTCTCAGAGTCATCTACCCCTGGGCCTCTGGGTCTCCAGATTCATCTACCCCTGGGCCTCTGCAACAGCTTCCTAACTGGACTTGCTGTCTCAGTCTCCCCTCTCCAAACTCTCTTCTGACACCTAGCCAATGAAGTCATATATGTCGCATGCTTAAAACTCCCTCATGGCTTCCAAGTGTCAAGAAATCTGGCCCACACTGCCCCACACTCCATAGAACTATAACCTTTCTCCCACACAAAAGCCTTCACAATCTCTGCTCCTACTGCACTAACACCTCCCTAACAAATTCCTACTCACTCAAGACCCAGTTGAAACATCTCATCTGTAAGGCCAGCCAACATCCCTTATACAACCAAACGATCATTCCTCCAACATGCTCTACGTGATGCACACCACCTCAATCACCCACTTAGGGTTATGAACTCTAGGTTCCTTCCCAAAGGGTCAGGTCCTACCATGTTTATTAGCCAAAAGAATAACATAACCAACAATCACGAAGGAGCCACAGGAAGGAAAATATATATACAGAATGGGTCAAGTCTGCATACCTTCTAGAAAGCAATTTAAATTACATGGATAGCTTTGGGTATCCATTTCTGAAAAGAATGCAATGGCTGCTCATAATGAAGGAATTTTTGTTTCTTAAACTCAAGGAAGGATATCTGGATCTCTAAGAAATGTCTAAAGTAATTTCTTCCATAAGCAATAAAAAGCACAAGAATATTGTAAGCAGCCTGATAATACAAAGCAAAATTCAAATGGAAAACAGACTATAACCCCGAATCTGATAAATAACTCTAGGTTCCAAATTTTTTCCTGAGTGTTTCAAAATCATGAGCCTGGAAACAATCTCAAGGGATCTGGCCCAGCAACAGTGGAAAAAAAAATGTATTTTTTTCCCTGGGAAGGTTTTGAAATCTTCTGTTTCAGCCCAGCAACAGAGACTGAGAAGGCAAATACTGGATCTCCTGGCTCCTTGGAAAATGGAATGCAAGGTCACAAACCTCCATTCCTCTACTGAACATAATAAATTCTCCTTTTGTATATTTTAAAATTGCTATCTTAAAATTAGCATTCATATGTCTTACAAAATAATTGTATCTTATTAAAATAGTTCTAATCTAGCCCCTTTCAAAGGCTGAGCACACACCTAGAACTCATAATCAATTTGCCGGAAGAGTCTGCATTGAGGTGGGCGCCATTCCCTGGGAAGATGCCACATTCATCATCCATTCTGGTAGGTGGTAGTCTGAGGAGTTCTGCCATCTCTAACACTCAAGCACCCCTTTTAAAAAGCAAACACCTTGAGAGAAAAGTCATTTCTTAAACCCATATTCAGCAAATACCTTTTTAAGCAAATATCATTTAACAGAGATTAGCAACTAAGGGTAATGGACTAGAAGAAGAGGGCCTACAACTAGAACAAAGAAGAGCAAATGTGAGTTCACAGGAAAGTGGGCAATGAAAACAACTGGGCTTATGAGGGATCTGGCCACATCAAAGCCTCTAACAGCCCAGGCCACCCGGCTGGGCTGAGCCACAGATTTCAAGACAAGGGCAAGGACGAGGCCGCTCTCCGGACATGCTCGTCCCTACAGGAAATGTAGAAGCCTGTCAATATGCTTTCTGTTTCAGAGAGAGAGGGAGCACGAGGCCTCCAAGTGACCACAGGGCTACATTCCTGTGGTTCCCTCTCAGCTCTGCCATTGCACAATGTGAGAGAGCCAGGGATGAGCTCAGGATAAATAACAACTCCTGCAGCCACAGCCTGTAGCCTATTGGATGGTCTTGCTCCACCTCTGCCCACACTGGCTTCCACACACTATGCAATACCACATTATTCTGCTTGATGTTTTTCAACTAAAACTAGGGCAAAAGAATGACTGACTTAACATGAAGTTTTAGGAAATGGAGTTGGGACAGGTTCCCAGGCTCCACCCACCAGAGATTTGTGAGGCTGGGGGGCCCGGTACCAGGAACCCACCTAGTCTTTCAGTGAATTTACAGGCATGTTTGGGAACCACAGTGATTTCTAACAGTGTTTTAAGGTGGAGTTGGTGTCTCAGGAGTATCAGATGGTCGTCCTGTATCATTGTTACCCACTTCTCTCTGGTGAAAAGCTGGGGGATCTGAAAGTACTTACCAGCTCTTTGGTGGTGGTAATCATTGCAATTCATCCTCCCAGAAATACTGAAAGATGCCAGTAAACACTGTTCCCTCCAGGAGCCTCCCTCTGAATGCTCAGGCAGGAACCCTAGCACACAGGGTCTGCCAGCCACCATGATCAGCACAGGAGACAGAAACCTTGGGGCCAATGGAGAATTGGGCCAAAAGCCACTCCTCTGGAGCATAGAAACTCAGAATGCAAAGAAGATATGCAGCTATAAACCACAGACAGTCAACCCAAGGATGGAGGGCTCACACTTCACTGGTCTCCACCCACGCAGTTTAGTTATTTCTAGCCCACTTAGAAAGCCACCATCATACAGGGTCAGTCTTTTCTTCACAGCCAAAGAGAACATTCATCATCGGGAGGAGAGCAGTGTTTCACAGGGAAGCCACAGAGATCTGCAGCAGAAGGGCTGGGATGCTGGAAAGAAATGCAGATTCCTGAGGCCCACTCTGGCCTGCCAACCAAAGTAGAATCTCTAGGGGACGAACCCCACAATCTGCATTTTAACAGAACCCAGGAAGAGTCTTTTCCACACAAAATTTAAGAACTGTGGTTCTGAGGAAGATATTTTTCTTTAAAAGACAGAAACAAAAAAAGTCTTATCAGCATGTTACCTCTAGGACAGTATATACAAGAGAGCTGTGTAAACAGTATAAAAAGTGGTTCACTTCTAAGGCCAGAGGGTATGCCTTACAGAGCAGAATGAAAAGATACAGCCATCTGCCAACTGCCTGTTTTCCTTTGACGAACCAAAGAGAAAATCAAAGCCACCTCCAAAGAGAAGCCCTCTGAAAAGGGATGCACCAGGCCTCAATCTCTGCCAGGGAAACATCACTGATGCCGCCTATCACGTCAACCCCCACTGGAAGTTTATAACTTGTGCTGTTAATTTCCAACCTCCATGTGACTAAACTTCTTAAATCTGTGCCCCAACACAAAATGGCTAAAGGTACAATTTGAGTCTCCATATACAACTACTAAAAAAAGAATAAGCCAAATTTTCTACTAATGGATTAAGACAGATATATAAAGCAAGTATCATCAAACTGCTGGGTTTAAAATGGTAAAATATTGTTCATGTGTTTGGAGAAGGTTTCAGTGGTAGGGTAGCTAGCTGTGGGACTCAATTTCCTCTCTGTATCACGCATGGGAAGGGGGCTGATCTCTGAGGGCCTCTCCAGTTCTAACTTTGGGATAATGACCCTTGAGCAAAAATAATGAATGCCTTCCTCCAGCTCCCAGAGCCACCTATTGACAATGCCCTAATCACCCCCAAAACAGACACAGAAGCTCCCTGAGGCCAGAGGCAAAGCTTGACTCCTGCTCAACAAAGTCTGTCTGGTGAATGGCCAGTTGGCTGCATCCATTTAGAAAGTTGGCCACCTTCTCTGCAAGCACAGCCTCTCCTGAACACCAGAGAGCTGGAGAGGAAAATGAATACTGGGCTTGCTGCCTAGAAATAATTCCTATAATCCAAGATCAACATCTCTGATAACATTAGCCTGCCCACCTCCAGGCCACGGCCAGGCCTGCCATCTGACACTCAGCAACACAAGTCCCAGCCCGGGGGCAGTCTGCTCAAGGAAAAGTCTGCTGGTACAGTAGCACTGGCCCAGGAAAGGGGCAGAAAGAAGCAGCACAGAGGATCTCAGCTACCAAATCCCCGCTTCTCACACTGGATTCTAGTTCTCCCAGGCAATCTCTGCAAAGGCTAAGAAAATGGCCAAGCATGCAAACTCATTAGAAGATGGTGATTCCCAGCTTACTGGGAACACATGTTGCTGATCAAAGAGGAACTAAGTCTTCGAGCAGCTACACAATTATACCAACATTTACTAACTCCCTTTTCCCATCTTCTTCAGGGAGTTTTTCTTGATAATAGGTTATACAGAACTCTCCAATTCTGCAATGTTCACCAAAATTATTACACAAATCACAGATTTCTGGCCCTGGGCCATATCCAGATTAGTATTTTACATATGGATGCCCCCTCCCCTTCATTTACTATGGAGAAGTGCCAGACCTCTCAGAATCAAAAAACTTGCAGACATGTGATATTTATCTCCCAGTGCTGAATACTACAGACAAACATGGTCCTCTTCAATGTTTTTTTCAAAACTTTTACAATTCTTTGATTATATCAGATGCTAAGCTATTTTTAAAGTTAACACTACAGTTTCTTAAATCAGTGGAAAATTTTCACTGCTGTATTTGCAGCAAGAAGCATAGTGCTTAGAATATGATAGATGCTCAAAAATATTTGCTGAATAAATGGACACTGCAAACGTCCGTTTGACCATGAAATGAAAGCACACACCACACACACACACACACACACACACACACAAAGGATATGAGGGCTTAAAGCATGCATTTAGCCAACAAGCATCTAACAGGTGCTGGGATCCTCTAAGCATGAAAGGCGCAGTAGTGAAATACACTGACAAAATCTCCTAGGAGGTGATGCTCTGGTAGGACACAACAGCAGACACTCAAAGACTAGACCAGGGAGCAAAACCATCCTGAATCTCTAGCCGACTGAGGGCCTCCTGTGCTGGCTGGTGAGCTACTGCCTACTGGACAATCGCGAAAGCCGCAGTCTCCCCAGGGATCCTCTCAGCTTCTTGAGCCTCCCATGGCCTCACATATCCGAGTGCTCAAGATGTTTACTGAACTGAGCACTCCAGGCAGAGTATTTCACAGAACACTAGTTAGAAGCCACTAACTAGTCACCACTACCCAGTTTACCATTTCCACATTGCATTTACTCTGTGAAAGCGAACAAAACCCAGCTGAGGGCTGGCCTGATAGGATATGGGTGAACACCCGATCAAATGTCATTAAGACCCCACTACATAAATACCAGAACCGAAAATTGCTAATGAAAATGCCTCTCCCTCTCCCAATCTGACAGTGACTTCTACAATGGTGGGGTCTTTTTCTTCGTTTAGAGGAAGGGGGTGTTACCGTTTGTATTTTGTTCTGACTGGAGGTGGGAAGTCTGCACCCCAGTGGCTCAAAGGTAAAAGCAACTGACCGAGGAGACTGGTCCACTCCCGTCAGACGTGAGGTGGGAGCTGGTACATCTGAACACTCCTTCCATTTCTCAAGAAATCGTCATCTCCACGGAGGAAGGAAACTGGTAATGTGCATATGAGCAAAGTAAGTGCAGCAGGAGAGAGGTCAACGCCGGGGGCCATTAGGAATGCTTCAGGAAAGGAAGTCCACCAGGGCGCGCCGGCCCTAGCCACACACACACCTGCCAAAGCGAACTTTACCCATCACAACACCCACCACTCAGAAACAATTAACAAGCAACTGCTCAAGATAGGGTCAGCTTTGCATTTATCTACTTTGAAATCTGTTTGCCAGTACATAACATATAAATACATCAACCCTTTGTACCCAAACACAATAATCCTCTAACTTAGTTACATAAAAATACTAGGCATGACCAAACCATCAGTGCCACAGTCCAAATGTCTGTGTCCCACAAAATTCACACGTTGAGACCCAGTCCCCAAGATGATAGTATTAAGAGGGAAGCCTTGTGGGAAGTGATTTAAGTCATGAGGGCAGAGCCCTCTGGAATGAGATCAGGGTCCTTATGAAAGATGCCAGAGTGGGAAAAGGAATTTGAGGAGAAAAATACATTTAGATAGATAGATACATACATACATATATACAAACATACATAGATGGAGGCCCCAGAAGGAACTTGTCTGTCCCCTTCTGCTAAGAGGACACCACTAGAAGCCACCACCTCTAAAGCAGAGTGAGCCCTCACCAGACACCAAATCTGCTGGTGCCTTCATCTTGGGCTTCCCAGCCTCCAGAACCATGAGAAATAAATTTCTGTTGTTTATAAGCTACGCTGTCTATGGTATTTTTTCACAGCAGCACAAATGGCCTAAAACAATCTATCTGGGAGCAGAAGAAAGAAAAAAAAAACACCTATTTGTTAAACCCTGCTTAAAACTCTTCACTGACTCTAGCTGTTAAGACAAAGACCAAAATCCTGCCCTGGCCCAAGGCCTGCCTCTTCCAAAGGCTATGTCCCCTTCACTCCTAGTTGCCACCAGGCACTCCTTGAGTCCCACATGCAACCAGCACCCCCACCTAAGGGCCTCTGCTTATGCCATTTCCTCTCCCTACAACACTTTACTTCCTCCTCTCCACCCCCTTACCCCCTCCAGTCAACACCAACTCATCCTTTGTGTCTCAGCTCAAATGTCGCTTCTTCAAGAAAGTCTTTCCTAGCCCTCCCCCACCCATAAACCAGATCAAGATCCTGAACTATACATGCATTGCATATCTTTCCTTTCAAACTTCCTAGCACTGGTTGGTGTTTGTTTTTTATTAACATCTGTCCCCCCCACCTACTGAAAGCTCCAGGAGGACAGGGACTGTTTGTCTTGTCCAGTCATATCCCCAGTGCCTAAGCACACACAGTGAGTGAATAAGTGGGAAGCTCCTGAGGCCTTCCTAGAACACAAGTCAGTGAACTACAGCCTGGGGTCATTTCCAGCCTCTGCCTATTTCTGTACAATCTACAAGGCAAGGACAGTTTCAACATTTTTATTTTGCTATTTAATTTTCTTGAAACAGGGTCTCCCTTTGTCACCCAGGCTGGAGTACAGTGGAGCAAACACAGCTCACTGCAATCTCCACCTCCTGGGATCAAGCAGTCCTCCTGCCTCAGCCTCCCAAGTAGCTGGGACTAAAGACATGTGCCATCATGCCTGGCCAGTTTGTCTTTTGTTTTTTGTTTTTTGGTTTGAGACAGAGTTTCGCTCTTGTCGCCCAGGCTGGAGTGCAATGGCGCCATCTCAGCTCACTGCAACCTCTGTTTCCTGGGTCCAAGCAATTCTCCTGCCTCAGCCTCCCAAACAGCTGGGATTACAGGCATCCGCCACCACACCCAGCTAATTTTGTATTTTTAGTAGAGACAGGGTCTCACCATGCTGGTCAGGCTGGTCTCAAACTCCTGACCTCAAGTGATCCACCCGCCTTGGCCTCCCAAAGTGCTGGGATTACAGGCGTGAGCCACCGCATCCAGCCACGCCTGGCTAGTTTTTTAATTTTTGTAGAGATAGGGTCTCACTTTGTTGCCTAGACTGGTCTTGAACTATTGGGATCAAGTGATCCTCTCATTTCGACCTCCCAAAGTGCTGGGATTACAGGAGTGAGCCACTGTGCCCAGCTAACATTTTTAAATGGTTGAAAAAAATCAAAAGAATATTTTGTGAAATGTGAAAATTATATGAAATTCAAATTTCAGAGTCCATAACTAAAAGTTAAAACACAGCTATACTCATTCTATGGTTGTTTCTGTACTACAACAGCATAGTGACAGATATGGCAGAGTGCGCAAAACCGAAAATAGTATGTGACCCTTTACATAAAGTTTGCCTCTGCTATAACAGTGTCCTTGGAGTCCTGACCATGGGCATGAAATATATGAGACCCAAAAATACGGAACTGACTGTAAGCTCTCTCCTCTGGGGAAGGGTGAGTCATAACCCCCTTTTGGATTCCTGATGTCTGTTAAATTCAGTGGGCAGTCACTGAATGGCTGCCACCTCCACGACATGAGGCAAGAATGGCATGTAATACACCTGTATATTTGGGAGTTCTGGCTGATCACTTCTAAAGGGTCAGGGCTCACGCCAAAACCAGTGCTTACTGGGTGACCATTTTCTATTCATTCATTCATTCAACAAATGTCTACCTGGGCACCTTACCTTAGTCGGTTCAGGCTGTTATAACAAAAACACCACAGACTGAGTGGCTTAAACAACAGAAATTTACTCCTCAGTTCTGAAGGCTGGAATGTCCAAAATCAAGGTGCCGGTCAATTTGGTTCCTGGCGGGGGCCCTCTTCCTGGTTTGCAAAGGAATGCCTTTTTGCTGTATCCTCATAGGTGGAGGGAGAGATCATCTCTCCAGGGTCTCTTTTTATAAAGGCACTAATCCCATTCATGAAGGCTCCACCCTCATGACTTAATTACCTCCCAAAGGCCCCACCTCTAAATATCATCACATTGGGAGTTGGCACTTCAACATATGAATTTTTCAGGAACACAAACACTAGTCTATAGCATATCTCCTTTGTGCCAGATACTGTTGCGGGAGCTGAGGATACACACAGTCCTTAGGGAGCTTACCCTCTGGTTGGCAGGAAATAGGATGGAGACTCCCCTGCAATGAGGACTGTGTGAGAGGCAGTGGGAGAGGGAGACGGAATGCCACTGTGATATCACAAGCACAATACTGGACTTGCCTTGAAGGAACTTACTAATTGGAAAGCCATGAAAAGTTAAATCCCCATAACTTAAAGAGTTAAATAATGCTTCAAGACAGAAGAGATGCCCTAGGGCAGAACAGCTTAGAAGAACCAAACAGCAAAGAAGGCTGGTTCACCACATCTAGTTTTGTACTGAACACACTATGATTACTCAAGCCGACAAATGTTTGTCATTAAGAGAAATTTCAACACCAGGGAATGTGCATTCCCACAAAAGTGGTTAAGAATAGGGGTACACAGCTATTCAGTTACGTGTGGCTCAGAAACCAGTACACATGTCTATTTAGCACCAAGCACATACGGAGGGAGGAATTCATTTGCTGACGGTCTGATGACGCTCTCTTGTTCCAAAGACTGCAGAGATCTGGAAGATCAAGGCTGTTTAAGCTTCACCCTCGGTCAGTCACATGCTCTCCTTCCCCTAAGTGCCTCAGATTCCAGTAAAGCTCCGTGAGAAGCCTCCAGCACCCCTACACACAGAGAGAGACGCACACAGGAAGCATCAGCCTCCGCTAGACCCTTGCAGAAGTTTACAGACATGTCCAATAAAAGGTACTAGGCATCCTGGTAAAGAACTGAGCAGTAAAATGTTCCCTTGTGATACTCACTATCCAAAAAGGACAGATATTAAATGCAATAAAAGGAAAGACTACTACTACGCCTTATCTCATCCACAACGAAGTCAAAAAACGTAGACTTGTCAGAACAGACAATACAATTAGATACTGTTCCTGGAGCCTCTACTTTCAGAGAGGGTCTGAGTCTAGCTTCATGATGTTGGCAAAATCACATCCCCTCTCTAGCCTCTATTACCCCATAAGGCACCAGATCAAATCCCTAAGTTTGGGAATAGAGGAGTTTACCAAGAAATTCCTATATCAGCTTTCACTAAGCCTTACATAGAAAAACATTTTGAAAAAGCCCAACAAAACCACAGCTTCTCCAGAGAAGGCTGAAAGATGCCTTTAAATAAGAAAAACATATGATAACAGAATAAGAAAATCGCTGGTTTTTCTTTACTTTTTAAACCTCTGTGATAAGAAATGGTATTTGTAAAATTATACACAACTAGCTGAAGTCTAAGCAGGGCTAAATCCTAACTTAAAATCTTTAGAAATCAGGGTCTCCTCCACGGCTGGGCAGCCCTAAAGTGAAACATTAAGGCTTAAGGGAATCAGTTCTTGCATCTGAAAGACGAAAAGGAAGATAAATTGGTAATCTCCATACTTACACCATAAAGATTTTATTCCTACAGCTCAAAAGAAATAACTGTACAGTGAAATTTAACTTTCTTAAAACACACCCCTGGCTGGGCGCAGTGGCTCACATCTGTAACCCCAGCACTTTGAGAGGCGGAGGCAGGTGGATCACAAGGTCAGGAGTTCGAGACCAGCCTGGCCAATATGGTGAAATCCCGTCTCTACTAAAAATACAAAAATTAGCTGGGCGTGGTGGCACGCGCCTATAGTCCCTCAGCTCGGAAGGCTGAGGCAGGAGAATTGCTTGAACCCGGGAGCCAGAGGTTGCAGTTAGCAGAGACTGCGCCACTGCACTCCAGCCTGGGCGACACAGCGAGACTCCATCTCTAAAAAAAAAAGGGAGCAGGGTTTTAGAGTAGGGGTGTTTTTTTGTTTGTTTGTTTTTAAGGTGGTGTCTCACTCTGTTGCTCAGGCTGGAGTGCAGTGGTGTGATCTCGGCTCACTGCAACCTCAGCCTCCCAGGTTCATGCAATTCTGTCTCAGCCTCGCGAGCAGCTGGGACTATAGGTGTGTGCCACCATGCCCAGCCAATTTTTGTATTTTTAGTACAGACGGGGTTTCATCATATTGGCCAGGCTGGTCTCGAACTCCTGACCTCAAGTGATCCACTCGCCTCGGCCTCCCAAAGTGCTGGGATTACAGGCATGAGCCACGGCGCCCAGCCTTCTCCTCCCTTCTACCAGAAAGCCTTGCCTGGTTTCCATTCCCATTGTTGTATATAGCCAACACTCGGTACTATCTTATTCTGTGACCAATTTAATTTTACATGTCAAAATATTCCTCCATCGTCAGTAACCCAAAGGAAAATGTATTTCCTTTCTTTAAAAAAATATCCTGAACCTACAAAAAGATGGATGGCATAATATGACAAACACTGATATACCTATGACCCAGTCCAAGAAATAAAATACTGCAAAACAGGAGAAGCCCTGAGGCACCCATTCCCAATCACATCCTGCCTCTTCCCATCAGAGGCAACCACCACCTGGAAACCAGGGCTCATCAGCCCCATAAAGCTCCTCCCCTCGCGAAAGAGCATACATCCTCATGATCTGTAGTACTGTTTCACATGATCTTCCTAACCTTTCTATAAGTGGTATCATTCTGAACACAATCAGTCTGTAACTTACTTCTTGTTCAATTTTATTGTTTGTGAGAGTAATCCATGTTGACACCTATAGCTCTAGTTCCTTTGTTTACTACTACATAATATTCCATTATATGAATACACTACATATTTGGCTAAAGACACTGCTTGATGTTTCATATGCCATGTAGTGCCTACTATTTTCCATACCACCATGGAAAATGTGCCAGCCATTTTCCATAACATTCTCCAGAATCCTCACAGACACCTAATGAGGAAGGTATGATTCCCACTAGACCAAAGAGGAAACTGGAGCAGGGAACTGGTGTAATTTGTCTAATATGTGTGAGCAGCAGACTACTGCTTCAAGTTCAAGTCCATCGAAGTTTAAAGCCACACTACTGACAATGCCCCTTGTAACCCTGCTTATGTAGATCCTGATTTATTTATTTATTTATTTTATTTTTTTTGAGATGGAGTCTTGCTCTGTCACCCAGGCTGAGTGCAGTGGTGCGATCTCTGCTCACTGCAAGCTCTGCCTCCCGGGTTCATGCCATTCTCCTGCCTCAGCCTCCCGAATAGTTGGGACTACAGGCGCCCGCCACCATGCCTGGCTAATTTTTTGTATATTTAATAGAGATGGGGTGTCACCGTGTTAGCCAGGATGGTCTCGAGCTCCTGACCTCGTGATCCACCCGCCTCAGCTTCCCAAAGTGCTGGGATTACAGGAGATTCAGATTATTTTAATGAAAAAAACTGATAGAGGGCTCTACAGTCATCTGGGAAAAATGTGAAACATGATGCTCTATTTTCTTTAACAAACATCCCACAGGAAATTAGTCCAACACAGGGACAGCCCATATGTACACTGAGGAAGAGCCTCTGCCTTTGGCAAAGGTCTCCCACTAGGGTCATTCCCAAGTTTATACAGGCACTCTCTAAGTAAGCCTGAGTAGGACTGCAACCCGAGTTGGTTTTCTTTGGGGAAACAGGCTGTCTGCATCCACTTACAGACAGGACAGGGGAGCCCAAGAGAACATGGGAATCAGATCCTGCTTGAACTGGCAAAAGCTGAGTCAGCAAAGCTCTAAGAACATCTCCAGGGAGCAGCTCCAGCTGTTAGCAGCTCTGGGGGTCTGAGGAACAGTCCTCAGCTCACAAGGCCAGGAGCTTGCCTACTCTGCTCTCCGCGTGGCCAGTTTTGAGAGCACTTTCATACATCCCAGCCCAACCCTGTTGCTCTGCAGAAAGCCCAACTTGGAATACGGAAGAGGAGAGTGAGGGTGGAGACTCACAGAAACTAGGCAGGGAGCAAAGCCTGGAAAAAGGATACCCAGCTCTAGGCCTGGGCCCAGATCCCTCCAGGTGCTCAAAGCAGGTGGGCCCCTAGGAGGTGACAGTCTAGTCCCCCAGAACTTCCAAGGACAGGGGAGGCCTTTCAGCACCAGGACTCCTGACTCTACTCTCCTGCTTCTACACTGTATCTCTCATTGTGTGTCCACTGGAGGATTAAGGGAGCCTCAAAGGAGCAAGGCATAACTGGCTGAAGCGACCCCCTCCCACCCATCCTAGACAAAGCAAGGAGGAAGAAAACAGGATCTGTCACCTACTGGCTGTGTGACCTTAGCTGGAGCATCCCTGTCCACTCTGGAGGAAAATGTAGTGGACTGTCTCTAAGGGCCCTGCCATGTAACTCTTTCTGTCTACAGTGCTAAATGCACTCTGGCTCACGCCTGGCATCCCAGCACTTTGGGAAGCTGGAGGGGGAGGATGGTTTCGGCCCAGGAGTTCGAGACTAGCCTGGGCAACATAGTGAGACCCCGTTTCTTTTTAAAAAAAAAAAAAAAAATTTAATTAGCCAGGCGTGGTGGCCCGCGCCTGTGGTCCCAGCTACTTGGGAGGCTGAGGTGGGAGGATCTCTTGAGCCCAGGCATGGAGGCTGCAGTGAGCCGAGATCTCACCCCTGCACTCCAGCCTGGACAACAGAACGAGATCCTGTCTCAAAAAGAATAAATAAACAGATAAAAGCACTGACATTTACTGAGCAGTTTAGAGTATAATTCATTCAATCCCAACACCCCATGAGGTAGATACTACTGCTATCCCATTTTACAGGAGGCCGCTGCAGCGCAGAGCGGTTCAGAGGTACCAAGATCATAAGCAGAGTTCTAAAGGAGGCCCCAGGGGTAGAAGCCTATACGCTCACGGATGCCTGGGAAGGCTGCACAGGACATCCACGGGATGGTGGGGGTCGGGAGACACCAGAGACGGGCCCGAGGTTAGGCGCAGAAGGAGATAATGGGTCAAGGTGGCTGAGGAAGGAGACGGGGCTGGGTAGCCCCAGCCAGACTGGCTGAAGCCCAGGTAGAGGCGGGGAGATAGGAACGAGGGCGGGATGTGGAGAAGCAGGGAAAGGCAGGCCGACGTGGGCAGGGGCGAGGAGGCCTTGGAGGAAGGAGGGTGGATGGCGCAAGCCAGTGGCCGAGGTAGGGGGCGCCAGCGGAAGCACGCAGGCGGCTTTGGGGCGCGCGGTCCCACCTTGAGCACTGTGACGGCTCCCGCGCTGTGCACCTGGAAGTGCGCGGGTGGCTCCGCGCCCGGCTCCGCCGCCTCGTCGGGGCCCTGGTAGCTGAAGCAGGCGTCCGCGATGTCCAAGTGGCCGAGGGGCAGCGCGTCTTGCGGACTCTTGAAATAGTAGAGGTAGCAGCGGCGCGCGTCGAACACGAACCAGCGGCTGCGGTAGCCGCGCAGCGGGCCCTTGCCCGACAGCTTCTGCAGATAGCCGCACAGCCGCGCTGGCTCCCGCGAGGAACCCGCCCCGGGCTCCGCGGCCGCCCCCTGCGCCGCGCCCTCGCCGCCGCCGCCCTCGCCGCCGCCGCCCTCGCCGCCGCCGCCCTCCTCCGCCCGGCCTCCAGCCCCCGGCATCGCTACCGCGCGCCAACCGTAGGCGCCCGCGCCCCGCGCCCCGCGCCCCGCGCCTCCGCGCCGCCGCCGCTGCGCCCCCTACCCCTCCGCACCGCCCCATCGCTCCACAAGGCCCGCGGGCGCGCAAAGCAGCCTGGGACTTGTAGTCTCGCCCCCGTCCGCCCGCCGGCAGTGCCCCCGCAGCCCCCGGAGGCAGGGTCCTGCGACCAGCACCCCTGCGGGTCAGTTGCCTTAGTGCTACCTGGGCTCCAAGTCCTCGCCCTGCCGGGTGAAGTAATGGTCTATTTCTTTACGGCAGTGTAGGTACATGAGAGTGTGCATCTCAAAACCCAACGGAGTGTCCACTTAAAACTGCATTTCACACTGTGTACCTTATTCTAAAAACTTGATTTTTAAATCTCCCTCCTGCCGGAGTCTCAAGCTAATATTGTAAAAATGAGACAGCCTATTGCCTGGTGCTGAGTGGGTGCTCAGTAAATATTTGCAGAATTCATGAATGCCAAAGCGTTTCCTGCCTCTCCAGACCTCAGTTCATTCATTGAATTCAACATATATTTATTGAGCGCCTTCTGAATGTAACCCATAAATGTATACACCTACTATGTTCCCACAAGAATAAAAAATAAAATAAGTAAAAAGCAAAGCGAGAGGATGAGGTGATGGGGGGCAGGTAGCAGGCTGCTCCCCCAGGACAGGCAAAGAAGCTGGTCTGATCCTGTGACGTGGAGCACAGACCCAGATGATGGGACGGACAGGGGCAACCAGAAATGTGGGTGAAGCATTCCAGGGAGAGGGAACAGTGAGTACAAGAGCTCACTTTATTCAAAGGAAAAAGGAAATGTATAGCTACATTTGTGAAGGCCCAAACCAAATATCTCACCCTCATATATTTGCATGTTTTATACAGACACACTGAAAGACCCAGGTGGAAAACTGACCTTTCTGAGCTGGACAGGGACACAAATTAGACTGCCTGTTTGGAGCCACCCAGGTAGGAAGGGCAGGCTCTGGATCCTCACCCAGCCTGCCGACTCTCTGCAGGCCCTACAGTGGCACCACACAAGCGTTCATTTCCTGGGGCCCATCAGAGGTCTGGCTGACCTCTCCACCTGTCTTTGAGCACAATCGGCACAGTGTTAAGGACTGGGCTCTGACTTCACACTGACCAGATGTGTCTCCTAGCTCTGCCACTTACCAGAGGCATGACCTTGGGCAAGTGATTTAACCTCTCTGGGCCTCAGTCTCTTCATTTATAAAACGGGATTGATAAATACAAGTAGCTATCTCATGCTGTTGTTATTGAAAGGGTTACGTGAGAAATGCATATGAAAGTGCTTAGCACGGTGCCTCACACATAGTAAGCACTCAGCACATATCAGCTGTTATTATTATCATCATGCAGTTAACACCGATGTCTTCCTCATCAGTCAGCAGATTTGGAGAGGGGGAATCCAACAGTCAGACCGGGCCCAGACAAGGGAGGCCAGACACTGCGGTGCTGCAGAAGTGGAGTGGGCTGCTCTCGGGAGTGAGGGGTCCAAGTTCAATTTGGGCCTCACCGTGTATGTAAAAGTGGCTGTGACTAATTGGCTTGTGGGGTAGGCAGTCAGGGTGGGGTCTGACCTTGAAATACTGTGGGAAAGGGAAGAGCTGGGAGAACCCAAGCTCTATTGCCATGGTATGGGGAGGCAACAGGACAGGGGAGGGTGTAGCCCATGTCTCCTAGCTCTATCAGTAAGTTATGAGGAAGTGGGGGTGGCCATGACCTGTGGTCTCAGTGGACAGGACCAAGCCCCGTGAGGTGTCTCACGGGGGACGATGTCCCCTAGGCCCGAGGAAGGCATCCTTCACAGGCACAAGGCAAGAGCCCCGCTCCTGGACTAACAGTCTGGGCTGGCTGGCCAGGGCTAGGCAGATGGGATGGGACAAGGGTACTATTTTAAGTGGTAATCATTTACATGTCATCACGGCATTTATACAACATAGCACACATTACTTTTATCTGCTTTCTTGTGTGTCACCTCCCTGCCTTACTAGAATATAATCTCCATGAGGGTAGGAGAATGATTGGTTTGTTCACTGCTGTATCCGCCAGGGCCTGGCATACAGAACTGTACCTGCTGTCTGTGCCCCTCAGTGGGCAAGCTGGACTTCAGCCTGACTCCCCTACACCTGAGTCCCCAGTCCTTCCCTGGTCACCCAGCACAGATGAGCTGGGGCCATTTTAAAATGCTTGCAGGGCTGGGCATGGTGGCTCACGCCTGTAATCCCAGCACTTTGGGAGGCCAAGGAGAGCAGATCACAAGGTCAGGAGTTTGAGACCAGCCTGGGCAGCATGGTGAAACCCAATCTCTACTAAAAATACAAAAATGAGCCAGGCACGGTGGCAGGCGCCTGTAATCCCAGCTACTTGGGAGGCCGAGGCAGGAGAATCACTCGAGTCTGGGAGGAGGAGGTTGCAGTGAACCAAGATCGTGCCACTGCACTCCAGCCTGAGTAACAGAGCGAGGCTCTGTCTCAAAATAATAATAATAATAATAATAATAAATGAAATGCTCGTAGGCCACTGCCCTCTTCCTTCTGGAGGCCACACCTTACATCATATCAAACATATTAAAATGCCCTACATCCCGTAGTAAACATATACATAATTTTTGCTATAAAAATGTTTTCAGGAATATCCATAATTGTGCTCTTGATATTATCTAATTATGAGTTTTCATTTTCATTTTTAATTGGCTGATTTCTTGGCAATCGTCATGTCTATGTGGGAATTTTGGCCAAGTGAGAGAAAACTAACCTAGAAATTGTTCTCAAATGTAATGACCTTTTTTTTTTTTTTTTGAGATGAGTCTCAATGTGTCACCCAGGCTGGAGTGCGGTGACGCTACCTCGGCTCACTGCAACCTCCCCATCCTGGGCTCCAGCAATCCTCCCACCTTAGCCTCCTGAGTAGCTGGAACCACAGGTGTGCGCAGCACCATGCTTAGCTAATTTTTGTATTTTTTGTAGAGACAGGTCTTTGTCATGTTGCCCAGGCTGATCTCAAACTCCTGGTCTCAAGTGATCCTCCCACCTTGGCCTCCCAGAGTGCTGGGATTAAGGCATGAGCCAAGGTGCCCAGCTCTGTTATGACATTTTTATGATGACTATAAAGGTGACATGTTACATTTGTAGACATTTAATTAGATATTCGTTAATTCTAATTTTGCTGTTTTTCTTGGGTTTTAGAGCCAATACATTTTTCTTAGGCTACAAACATTTCACAGGCCTCTCAAGCAGGCAGGCGCAGGCACTGAGCCTTTTAATATATTAGGGGATAAACTGGCCTGGCCCCTGCCTTGGTCTGGCCAGATCCAGAATATGGCCCTCTGAGGAGGCTACACAGACACAGGCCTGAGTCCCCAGTGAGAGTGATAAAGTATGGAGGCCTCAAAGCCAACAGCAATGTCTCAGGAGGGTCCCCTGGAGGGCCCTGAGTCTCTGTCTACCTGACCAGGCTTGGGAAGTGGCCCAAGCCTTCCAAGGATCCGTAGAGCCTCCAGAATCAACCCTAAAACCCTCTTGACTCTCTAGACCTCCCCCAGGCCCCTCTTCCCCTCTGACTCTCTCAAGGCCCTGCTGGAATGCTTTTTATTTTGTGAACAAACCCTTCTCCCCTCATTCCTAGGGCCATGAGCTGAGGAGGACTAGGCAATGGGGCTTTATCTCATCTCTCTTAGTACCTCCATCTTCAATTTGGACAATGTTTATAGTTTATGTAAATAAATATAGCTTCAGTTCTTCCCAAGGGCCTCCTGCATGGAAATGTTGGGGCTGTCTCTGGTGGCTCCTAATTCCCTGGAACCCTTTGTAAATGGTTTGTTGACATCTGCAGTTCCTGAGGTCTCTTAGATTAAACAGCAGTGTCCTGTGGTCAGGGCCAGCTTTATACATTCTCTGTACCTTCCCTGCATCTAGTACAGGCATGAGAGGTGTTGAAAGGTCTGCCCTGCATGCCCATGTAAGCCCCTGCTTCCTCGAGCCTTCCAGGAACCCAGTGACCAGAAGGAAGTAACCACTCAGGAGGAAGTAGCTGATGTTTACTGAAAAGGGGAAATTTGGGCAGTAAACTTGCTCCTACATGGCCAGCCTCTGGGAAAACCCTAGGGGACCACAGAGCCAGTGACTCATCCTAGGTCAGTCTCCCCAGAGTGGGTAGCATGTGCCCAGAGGCCTCTGAAGAAGCACTCACTGCACACTGCCTTTGCAACTGTCAGACCCCAGGGAGGCGGAGCTGATCGAGATGCTGACCTCCCGTTGGAGGAGTGCACAGATCTGCAGGAGGCCCAGAGAGGACAACAGCCTTATCACCTGTATGCTGTGTTCCCCCAGGCATGTCCCCACCCTCTCTGGGCTGCAGTTTTCCCCTTGCACAACAAGGAGATGGATGGCTAAGTGATGTCCAAAGGCCTGCCCCTGCCTGCTCTGAAACGCAGCAGTGGCGTGAGACACAGCTGTGAGGGCCTGCAGTCATTCTTCCCACAGCTCTGCAAGCCGGTGGAGGCTGTGCTCTTTTCAGTCCCTGTGCTCAGAGCCCTCTGGATTGTTGCAGCCATCACAACCAAGCTGCCTCCTCCCCTCAGGGCTCCACTCCATCTACAGGCTTGGCTGCCCACTGCAGTTGGTGCAAGCATGACCCCTTTGAGGTGACACTTCTGCATCGTATGACCCTGGGCCCTGATGGAGAAGCAGCCCTAATCATCACCCCCATCCAGGGCACAAATGGAGGCCTTGTGTCCCTGAGGCAGACAGAAGCAGAGATAGCTGTGTTACTTGGGGGTTGGACAATGCTATCCTGGTAGGGCCTTGTGAAGGAAGTTGGCCTGATGAGGAGGGGATGGGGTGGGTGAAGAAGGTTGGGGGACTGGAGCTGTGAATGGGCTGAGCGTTGGAGGGCTAGGGGCAGGGCAGAGAAGAGCAAGGCCATCCTCAGAGCAGAGGATGCTTTGACCAGAGCACACAGCTGCCACAGGGAGACCCCAGACCAGAGAGAGGGCTTTCCAGGTATGTCTGCAAAGCTCTGAAAGGGGGCACCCTGCGCCAAGCCTACTGCCCTGGTGGGAGGTTGATGGGGGGACTGGGGCAGGGGTAGGGTGGTGGGGGAGTGGTTTCAAAATAAAGAAGGGGGCTGGGCCTGAGGGCTCACACCTGTAATCCTAGCACTTTGGAAGGCTGAGGCAAGTGGATCACTTGAGCTCAGGAGTTTGAGACCAGCCTGGGCAACATGGCAAAACCGCATCTCTACAAAAAATTAGCTGGGCATCGTGGTGCATGCCTATAGTCCCAGCTACTTGGGGGTCTGAGGCAGGAGGATTGCTTGAGCCCAGGAAGTCAAGGCTGCAGTGAGCTGAGATTGCGCCACTGCACTCCAGCCTGGGTGACAAAGTGAGACCCTGTCTCTAAATAAAGAAATAAGGAACTGTGGGAGCTTGGGCCAATCTCCCAGCCTCTCTGTGCCTCAGATTCCTCATCTGTACAATGGGGCATAATAACATTTACCCCTTAGAGCTGCTAGGGGCTTAAATGAGCCAGTAAATGCAAAACACTCGACACAGTCGCTGACGTACAACAAGTCTCAGTTTGGTAACTAATTGATTTAACAAACATCCCTGGCTCCTGCTCTTTGCCTCTGGCTGGTGATGGGTGGTGCTGAGAACTCACCACAAGACTAGGCCTGGCCCCACTGCGAGAAGCTCTCAGTTTTGTCAGGTGGGAGAGCCTCACAGAGAACAGCCCCAGCAAGGGAGCCCAGGGCTCTCAGACCGTCTTGGACTGTGGACTCTGGCTTCCAGTAGGCCTCATTTCCCTACCAAATTGGCAGGCAAATTTGCATACCTCCTGGCTCTTTTTCTGAGAAGGAACAAATCTGAGGTGCTGGCCAATCTCCCAGCCCTGGGGCCAGGGGACTGAGGCTCGGACAGATAGACGCCTGGGTGTCTCTGGGAGCTGATAGAGGGTAGAGGGTTGGCAGGGGCTTGGTGCCAGGCAGTCAAGTCTAGCATGGGAGTTAGGGAGAGTCACACTGCCCCAGGAACAGGGGAGCACTGGACCCTGAGGAGGCAATGGCTGCAACTGCAGAGGCCCTGTGTCCTTCCTGTTACCGCCCTGTTCCCAGGGCCTGGCACCCGGCCCAGCACAGCGTAGTCCCCTCTGCCTTCACCTTTCTGCTTCCTAGAGGCCCTCATGCTGTCCCCTTCCCAGTGCCCCCATCACTCAGCCAAATCTGATCTCAGACACTTCCACCCTTCCCACACAAGCAACAGGGACTGAAACCCACTTTGAGGCCAAGTCTGGGAGGTGGGGCATTTTAACTGAAAGCTTAAAGAGATGCTGTTCTGATGGTGGAAGTTCAGGCATTCTTCTGGTTGGGCGAAGGGGTCTACGAAAGGAGTTTACAGCGTACTTATGTGAGCAAAGCAATGAAGAGGGAAGCAGGAAGAAGGCAGTCAGGATACGTGAAGACAGGCACAGAAAAGACCCAGAAGAAGTAGATACTGGAGTGGGAGGAATGTTTTTAAATGTGTTTCTTATTTGGAAGTTTGAACACATTGACTATTAATTTTGAATTAATGCATTTTTAAAGTATTTAAAGAATTCGGGTAGCAGGGAAAATGGCTGGAGCAATGGCATGGGAGGAGGATGCAGCAAATCTGGGGGAGGAGGATGGGGTACGAGGTTCTCGTCTTGGCCCTGCCATGGACTTACTCTTTGTCTTGGACAGGCCATTTCCATTCTTGAGTTTCAGTGTCACTGTCTTTGTAATGGGAAAAAGTGAGGACAGTAATACTACCTTGTATACCTGCTATAAAGATGAAAGGAAATCATGTATGTGTGTATGTGAAGTACTTGGCACCTGGTAAGGGCTCAAAATCATTAGGAATCTATGGAGACCTCCGTGTTCCCAGCTGTAAAGTGAGGGGAAGGGAGACAGGGATAGGACTAAATTGAGGGGCAAGCCCAGGGGCCCCAGCTGCCCAAGTTTCTAGGTGTACCAGGTCTCTGCAGCTGGGCCCCACAGTGGCCATCTGGCCTCCAAAAGGCTGTAGAACGAGGGTTCTCAAAATTATGGTCCTTGGCCCCTTGTCTTCCCTATGGTCCCTAAACTGATCCCAAAAGCTCGTCCCTTCTCCAGCTGTCATGAGCAAACAGCAAGCAACTCTGAAGAATTTCATTTTTACATGGGACTCAGAAATACTCACTAGTGAGTACGGATTATCTATAGCGAAATTAACTTGTGTCTTGTTCTTGCTGCTGAAACTGAGAGGTACACCGACAAGGGAGCCTCTCTGATCTGAGGGGTGGTTTTCCGCTCTGCGCTGTCAGGAGCAGAGACTACAGGCCCAGAGCACCCCAGATGGGTGTTTTATGGCACAGATGAGGTTGGCAATGTTTTTGAGACCGTGGTAGGTCCAGGGCACTCTCACCTTTGGAGTCTCCATCTCACTACTATCAAATATATGTAATTTTAAATGGCATGGCCATATTTTACAATAAAAATATATATGTCTTTTGCTTTAAGCTTTTTGGAAAGGATTATTCTTATGATTTTGATTTTGAGATGATTTAGCCTTGAGGAATTCATTTCATTTACAATTGGTAATGATTTCTTGGCAGTCTTCTTGCACACTTGAGGATTTTTGTGAGCTAAAATAATCTGGCCTCCAAACCATTTTCAGATGTGACGAAACTTCTATGAATACGAAATGAAGCTGATGCAATATTACATAGTATAGACATTTACTTATACATTTATTCATTGTGATTTTGCATTTTTCTCCTTTTGAATTTTGGAGCCAATACTGGTTGTTTGTTTGTTTCTTCCAGGTCTCAGATCTTTTTATAGGCCCTTGGAAAGTTCCCAGCCCAGTACCTGGCCATTGTCCTATGGATAAAATAGAGCTGCCTGTGTTTGGTGGGAGAAGGGCTGAGGGGGACCTCTCTAGACACTGCCCTCCCCAACCAGCAGCCATGTTGGAAAGATGGCAAGACGAAGTCACTCAGTGGCCTTGAGGGGCCAAAAGGGTCACGATAACATTGGTGACGTCTCTGGACCAGCCATAGCCCTCTCCCCTGGTTTTTCTTGCATGCTGCGGGCCTCAAAATGACTGAACTTGAAAATATTATTCATTCATTTATTCAATATTTACTGAGCCATAAATCAATACAACCCTTAACGAAAGCAATTTGGCATCATCTGTTAAAATGACAACTGCAAATACCCTTTGATTCAGCGATTCCACTTTTGAGAATGTGTTTCATGGATGTATTTATTCTTATACTTAATCAAATCCATATAAGGTTATCCATTGCTGTATTTTCAGGAATTAAAAAAAATTGGAAACAACTCAAATGACCATCAATAGAGGACTGGTTACAAAAATTGTGATGTATTCATACAATGGAATAATATGCAGCTGTGAAAACAAGAATGGCACCCCTCTCTTTGGTCTTGTGGAAGGAGCACCAAGATACACTGCTGAATTTTTTTTACAAGGCAAGGTGCAGAACGCTGTATAGTACTCTACCTTTTATGTAAGAAGGTGAGGAAAATAATGTACATACTTGGCTGGGCGCAGTAGCTCACGCCTATAATCCCAACACCTTGAGTCCCAGCTACTCAAGAGGCTGAGGTGTGGGAGGATTGCTTGAGCCCAGGAGGTTGAGGGTGCAGTGAGTTGTGGTTGCACCACTGCACTCCAGCCTGGCCAACAGAGCAAGGCTCTGTCTCAAAAAAGAAAAGAAAAGAAGAGAAGAGAAAAAGAAAAGAAAAGAAAAAATATACATACTTATTTGTATGTACATAAAGAAACCCAGGAAGGACATTCAAGGAACAACTAACAGTGGTTATCTATGGGAATGAAATGCGGTTAGTAGCTGGGTGGATGGGGTTAAATGCCTGGAGGAAAAATATTTTTACTGATATCTTTTTATATTTGTCTTTTTAAAAATTATGTTGATTTATCGTCTATTTGAATAATGAATTAAAATATATTTACTGAAGGCCAGGTGTGGTGGTTCATGCCTGTAATCCCAGCACTTTGGGAGGCCAAAGCAGGTGGACCACTTGGGGTCAGGAGTTTGAGGCCAGCCTGGCCAATGTGACAAAACCCCATCTCTATTAAAAATACAAAAATTAGCCAGGTGTGGTGGTGCATGCCTGTAGTCCCACCTACTTGGGTGGCTGAGGCAAGAAAATCGCCTTCACCTGGGAGCTGGAGGTTGCATTGAGTCATGATCGTGTCCACTATACTCCATCCTAGGCAACAGAGTGAGACTCTGTCTCAAAAATAAAATAAAATAAAATAATAACATAAAATAAGCCTACTGAGCATCTACTTGTGCCAAGCACTATTCTAGGTAAGGAATACAGTGGAAAATGAGGTAGACAAATTGAGAAAAAAGAAATAGGATCATCCATTCTTCACTCCCCAATATTATAGAACTAATTCAGGCCTATCAATGAAACAACTTAGAGCTATGAAAATGTAGTGTGCATAGACTAACACAGGCACATGACAAGCATTTACAGAAAAGTCCACTTTGGTGTTCGATCACCAGGCTCTGCCGGCAGCACTTGGCAATGAACATGGCTTCTGCACAGGCTCAAAAAGAGAAGTGAGAGGGTCAGTGCTTGGTTAGGGCACATTCAGTGGGCCTTCATCGAAACGGCTGGGGAGACACTACCTCTGAGCAGCTTTCTGGAGAAACCTCAACCTGCTTCCTGCAAGGGCAAGCCAAGCTGAACACCTTCAGTAGTCATTTGTGGGATAATCCATTACCATCTATTTGCGCTATAGGAAAAGCAGCCTTTTGAGAGAGAAATTAGGACAGGGAAGTTTTGCTAGGGACAGGGACTTCGAATTCTGGGGACTTCCCAGTCCTGGGGATGACTTGCAGCTGTGGGTGAATCATGATGGCTACTGATATCTATTGCATGTGCACTGAGCCTCCAGGCCACTTCGCTGCATAGATTAGCTCTGAGAATTCCCGAAACCTACCAGGTAGGTACTTTTTCTCCCTTCTATTTTTATAGATGAAGAAACAGACACAGTGAAGTCAGAGCCAACAAGTAAGGGAGCTGGGATTTTAAGCCAATAAGTCTGACTCCAGAGCCTGAAGCCTTCTACTCCCTCTCCCTGTATCTCTGGGCCCCAGGTGGAGAAGGAGAGCAGGACTACTGCAGTGTTCTTTCTATGTCCAGGCCTTAGCACCCAGTAGGTGACCACACATATTGAAATGAACAATGACACAAAGAGCACCGTCAAGGACAACCCTTTCCTACCCCAACCCTTCATCATGGAGCTCACCTGGGCCTCGCCCCTCCCCAGCCCCACATTTCCACTGAGTATGGAGACCCACCTTATTTGCCTGACTTTGGAATCTGACCTCTGGCCCATAGCCATACTGGGCTCTGCCTCCTTTTGTACATAAAGCCTTTGTCTTCTTAGGAAAATGACCAGGTTCTGCCCATAAAAGTGTCCAGCCTGAAAGGAAGGTGGAGAGAGAGTGCATCATGGAAAATTATAGAAATGCATTTCTTTGTATTTGAATACTTATAGGACCTCACTTTTGGCAGCAAACTGACTCTGGGTTAGACCCCAGCATCCTTAGCCTTTTTCTGCCATGGACCTCTTTGTATGTGATGAAGCCTATGGACTTCTCAGAATAGATTTTTTTAAGTGCACAAAATAAAATACAGAGAGCAATGGAAATAAATTATATTGAAATAGGGTTTATAAAAATATTTGTGATATTACATGATATGTTGTATTGGCACATTAAATAACAAGATCCAGAGTTGGGTCTAATTACTGTAATTTTGAGGTAATGATGAGCAAAAATGATATCTCAAGAGTCTGCAACAGCTGTGGTGTAATATGAAAATATCTGTTATTTCTGTTGGTAACAAAGTAACAGGTGCTGCTAACCCTAATGAGGTTTGTTCCCAGCATCATTCACCATGGAAGGAAATGCTGAATTCAATGAAAGATAGGGAAAATCAAGATGTAATCTTCCTCCTCCCCATCTTTCCCAATTTTTTTTTTTTTTTTTTTTTTTTTTTTGCCATGGTCTTGCTCTGTTGCCCAGGCTGGAGTGCAGTGGTGTACTCATTGCTCACTGCAGCCTCAACCTCCTGGACTCAAGCAATCCTCCCACCCCAGCTTCCTAAGTAGCTGTAACCACAGGTGTACACCACCACACCTGGCTAATTTATTTTTATTTCTATTTTTTTAGTAGAGATGGGGCCTTGCTATGTTGCCCAAGGTAGTCTTGAACTCCTGAGGTCAAGCAATCCTCCTGCCTTGGCGTCCCAAAGTGCTGGGATTATAGGTGTGAGCCATCATGCCCAGCCCCCTTTCCCATTTTAAAGAGTTCCAGTTTTTGTCAGCCCAGGCCTGGGATTTCCGTTCTGATGCCATTATATCCCTGGCTTATGTTTCTGACAGGGAAGACCAATTAGCAAGTACGCGAACGATGGTTCCCTTAGGATGTCCCCTGGCAAGAGTTGACTCCTCCAGTGTCAAGGCTGGGAATTAATGGTTTGTAAAACTGATGTTCCCAGTAGTAGACCCTCCAAGAACACTTACTATGTGCCTATGTGCTTGTCCTTGTGAGAAAAGCACTATCTGTAGTATTTCACCCCATCCCCAGGTGAGCTAAGTATGGTTACCCTTTTCACGGATGTGGAAAATGTGGCTGAGAGATGAGAAAGAGCTCAGGAGATCGAGACCATCCTGGCTAACACAGTGAAACCCCGTCTCTACTAAAAATACAAAAAATTAGCTGGGCGTGGTGGCGGGCGCCTGTAGTCCCAGCTACTCAGGAGGCTGAGGCAGGAAAATCGCTTGGACCCTGGAGGCAGAGGTTGCAGTGAACAGAGATCGTGCCACTGCATTCCAGCCTGGGTGACAGGGCGAGACTCTGTCTCTAAATAAATAAATAAATAAATAAATAAAAGAGATGACAAAGAGCTGCCCAGATTGAGGTCACAGGTTTGCCTCATGCCCTTGCGTGTTCTCTAAACTATAAGCCTCACACACACCCTCACGGCATTTTTATCTTGATTTCAGATAACCCATGATGATGTTGTAATAATAATAATTATAATTATCAACAGGAGCGGACCTTCTGTATTTCAGAATCTTGCATCACCACCACCACCACCACCATCATCATCATCATCATCAAATTAATAGCTAATCCTAGTTGCTGTGTTATTCCACACACTTTTCTAAGGATTTAACTCATCTAACCTTCCTAACAGCAGGACAAGTTAGATCATTTGGTTAAGGTCATATAGCTAGTATGCTGGAATTTGAACCAAGGAAATCTGGCTGTAACACTCTCATTTTTTTAAACTTTTTTATTGAAGTAGAACATAGACATAGAAAAATGCATAAACCATGAGTGCAGAGCCAGTGAATCTTCACACAGTTAGCACTCTCACTCAACGCACTCAATCCACACTCACTCAACCCACCAACCAGATCAAGAAATAGAACACTGTCAGCACCAGCTGTTTTCGCTCACCACCCAGTCCCCAAGGTAACCACTATCTTAACTTCTATCGCCATTGATTAGTTCTGCCTTTTTCTTTTTAGATACAGGGTCTCACTATGTTGCCCAGGCTGGCCATGAACTCCTGGCCTCAAGTGATCCTCCCACCTTGCCCTCCCAAAGTGCTGGGATTACAGGTCTGGCCTCAAGGAAAAATGAAACCAAGCATCTCTGTCTTACTGTGGAATGAGTTAGACAGAGATAGTTATATATCAAGTGCTTTAAGCAGGGGAAATGACAACAAATCACTTCAGTCATATTGTAACAGTACCTGCATCCTATTTTTGAACTTACATAAATGCCCCTTCATTATCAACCATTATGCCCTCTCACTTAGTCCTCATAACAACCCTAGAATCTAGAAAATAGCTTTGCCTCATGCCCATTTTACAGATGAGGAAATTGAGTTCTCTGCAACAATTTAGTAAGTTTCTTGAGATCCCACGTCAGTCTCAGCTACTTGCCCAGGGTGGTCTCACGTCAGTGTGTGGTGGAAGTGGGAGTCTCACCAAGATCCTTGAGGCTGACTGCACCATCTGCTGCCTCACCATCCACCCAGCCTGGATTTCTGCTGGGAAACTCAGAAACACATTAGATACTCAGGGATGTTTGTGTGAACAAATGGTCCCATTGCCCTAACTGCTCCAAAGCTTCCTACCAGAGGCCTATCCCTGCCTTTCCCGGGGACCCATCTATTCCAAAGTCCCCTCTCTGTTAAAACGATATGAGCTTCTGGTTGTTCTTCAAAATCTGCAACAAAGTCCCACATCTTCGTCTTCGCACGTGCTTTCCCCCCCCTGCTGACAAGAGTCCACTCCCCCAGGTGCCTGCTTGGCTTCCTCCTTCACTGTTCCAATGTCACCTCCTGGACAAGGCTGACCCCGACCCCTGACTCTGTTTCTGCATAATGCAGCCCATGTGCTGTCTTGTTCTTCTGCCTTTGTCTTGGAGTGCTTATTCCATTTGACTCTATATTCTACATATATATTTGTTTGTCTCCCTCTAGAATGTATGTGCCATGAGGGCAAAGTGCCGTTTTATTCACTGCTTTATTCCCAGGGCCCAGATTTACATGGCACACAGTAGGGACTCAATAAATCTTGAGTGGAAGGAAGACTTAGTTAGCACAGAACTTCTCCATCAAAATAAAAAAAGCCTCCACGAAGGCAGGATACCTAGAATTTAAATCCACTGCTTTGCTCCCAGGGGCAGTGCTGTGGACTTTTGCCAGGGTCCGATCTTTAGTTGTGACAAAGACCGGAGGTTGTGGGGAACAGGGCCAAGACCAGTGAGGTAGCTTATCTGCTGGCCAGGAAGTCACGGAGGGCCTTTGCTACCCCTCTCAGGCTGCTACGGTGATTGTTCCCCCATGTCTGCAGCCAGCCAAGGTGCCCCACCCTAAAGCATCAGAGGAGAGAACCAGCCACCAGCCCAGAGGTGACAATAGGGCTGCTGTGTTCTGTGGGCCCTTGGGTAGGGCATGGGCTCAGGCAAATGAGCCAGAGCACACGCAGATATAGAGGCATGTGCACTGGCTGCTCTCTGCTTCCACTCCGGTGCTTGCCAACATGGAGGACAGCCTAAAGCAGCTCAGCCTGGGGAGGGATCCTGAGGGGGCAGGGGACAGCCAGGCCCTGGCTGAGCTCCAGGAGCTTGCCCTGAAGTGGTTCATGGAGACACAGGCCCCCTTCATTCTGCAGAATGGTGCTCTGCCTCCCTGGTTTCATGGATTCATCACCCGCAAGTAAGGCTGCTTCTGCCCACAGGTCCCTCATAGCCCACAGCCCCTTGGGGCTGAGAAAATGGTCTGGGAACTCTGGATCAGACTGGTCCCTGTCCTTTCCCTGGGCTAGGCAGGGGCCTTTGGAGGCGGGGGGCAGGGGAACAGACTGAGGAGCGCCACGTCCTCTGGTGGTGGCTTCTGTAGGCAGAGTCGGGGAGGGCAATGGCCTCTACTTTAGTACAAGTTGAGGATGGCTGGGGCTGCCAGGCTGCCAGAGGACAGAAAGAGGGCCAGGCCCTGACTTGATGAGTAACTAGGGGATCATATCTTTTATCGTCCAAACCAGAACACTATTAGTAACTAAGCTAGGAGAACCGTCATAAATGGGGCCATCCCAGGCAAACCTGGATGCACGGTTACCCTAGGTGTAAAGGACAAGATACAGGTTTGGCTTTCTATTTGGACTGGGTCTCCAAGCAGCCAAAACACCTGATGAAGGGATGACAAATCCAGCCAGTCCTTAGGTCCTGGCACAGCACCTGCACAGAGCCAGGGCCAGCTTTATGGGCACTGACTCGTACAACAGCACAGGGTCAAAAGGGCTCCACATTTGGTTTAATGCTCTGCTGTCACTGTCTGGAAATTCTAAATCATTTTGAATCAGGGGCTCCATGTTTTCATTTAGCACCTGGCCCTGCAAATGATTTAGCTGCATAGAGCAGGCACTCAGTATTTGGTGAGTAACGGAGTGCGGGAATACGTATCTGGTCTGTGTACTGCCAAACCACAAGACGGCTGGAACTTTTCACCATGCCTCCAAAATATTTGGCACCATGTGGAAAATCTCTGTAACTGCCTGGGATTGAAGGGGACAGGAAGAGGAATGAGTTCCTTTTAGCTGCTTCAGACACAGCAGCATCTTCTCCCTGCAGAAGCTCGTGTGTAGTGCCCATCCTGCAGCACTGTACACAGTGGTTCTGAGGGAGGGACTCCCCACTAAACCTCAACATCTCCAGCTGTGTGGATTTATTCTTGCTACACAACCATCCAGGTGGAGAGTGGGTGGCCAGGGTCAGCAACCAATGTGCCTGCTAGTGAGGCTGCAGTGGGGAGTTGGGGGGTGCATATGGCTTCAGACCCTGACCCAGCCCCAGACAGTCTTGAACTTAATCATTTGGGCCCAGATAGACCACATGCTGAGCCCTGACAGGCCACAGACCCATCCACAGGTCTGAGTGGCTCCTCTATAAAGGGTTGGAGGTCTGGAACCCAAAGGCATGGCCAGCAGGGATTCCAAGAGAGGCCTAAGTCAGGCTGCACCTGCTGCCATTAGGGCACAGACCCCAGCTAATGGTATGTCCTCTGCCCAGGCAGACGGAGCAGCTACTCAGGGACAAAGCTCTTGGTTCCTTCCTTATCCGCCTCAGTGACCGAGCCACTGGCTACATCTTGTCCTACAGGTAAGAGGGGAAGCCCTCTGGGCAAGCAAGCTCATCCTACCATAACCTAGCCTTGCAGATTAGTGCAGAGGCCCCACTGGCCCAAATTGCCTAGATTTCCCTGGGTCCTGACTCCTGACTCCCTCATTCATCCATCACATGCTCAGCAGACATTTCCTGAGCAGCACTGGCCTTATGCTAGGGATGAAGCCATGGCCTTCAAAGGAGGTGAGTGGGGTTCAGGGGAGGCTTCACAGAGGCGAACTTTGAGCCTAGGACAGAAGGAAGAATACAAGTTGCTAGGCAGAAAGGAGGGTGTGGTTGGGGTTTAGGAGGGCATCTCTGGTAGATGGAACGCCATGTGCAAAAATACAGAGGCATGAAAGACAAGGGTGCTGGGGAAGCTGCAGGTTGCTGGATGCAGCAGAACACTTGGTTCCTTTGGAGGAATGCCTGGAAGGGAGGGTGGAAAAAGTTTAGAATGGCCTTGGATGCCTGGCTAAGTCTGTAGACCATGAAGGATGATCTGGTTCAATATATTTGCATAGGTCCTTTAGGCAGCCTATGGAGAGAGGACTGGAAGTCAGAGCTGGAGGTGTGGGGGCACTGGGGACTCCTGCAATTGCCTGGATGTGAGATAATGAGGTCTGGGCTAGGGTGGGCCAGTGGGAACAGAGAGGAGACAAGGTAGTGAGGACAAAGGCAGAGATGGTGATGTCAGATCTTGTCCCAAGAGTAGGTCCATCAGGACAGGGAATTCAGAGGAGGTAAGAAGGCTTCCCTCAGTAGGGAGGGAGGCCAAGACTCCAGAGTAAACTTAAAAGGCTTCAGATTCTGATTCAAAATTGTCATATATTCAGACTGCCCCAGTTCAAACCCTTACCTTGAGCAAGTTACTTTGCTTCTCTGTTCCCCCGTTTCCTCATCTGTAAAATGGGAATATGATAGTACCTGCTTCATAGGCTTGATGAAAGTGTGCAATCAGTTGATACAGTTTAAAACTGTTTAGCACAATGCATAAAATGTAGTAAGGACTTTTAATAAATGTTAATCATTGTTAAAATATTTTTATTCTATGTGCCAGACACTGTGCTAGACATTTTGAAAACTAACTCAGTAGTTTTCAAATGTCTTTTGAGCTCTGGGGTTTTTTTATTTTCTTTCGTTTTGTTTCTTCCCAGATGAGATCTTAAGGAGAATACTAACTTATAAAAGAGACCAAAGTGGGACCGCTCAAAGGTTTACAAATAGAAAAATGAACAGAATAGAGTCCCAGAACAGTCCCAAATGTTTGGTTACCAGATTTACAGCAGAGGCATCACTGCAATTCCGTGGGGAAAGGCTTGTTTGTTCAATAATTGGTGCAGGAGCAATTGGATATCTAAATGGAAAACAATTACTGCTACCTCATACCATACATGAAAATTAATTAATTCTAGATGGATCGTAGATCCAAGAAAGAAAAGCAAAACAATACCATTTCTAGAAGAAAACAGGAAAACATTGTCATAGGTAAATGAAAATGCCTTTGAAAATGAAAGGCCAAGATTTTTTAAACAGGACACAAAAAGCACTAATCTTAAAAGAGTGATGAATTTGATTTCCTTAAAATTAAGAATTTTTAAAAATTTATTTATTTATTTATTTATTTATTTATTTATTTATTTGAGATGGAGTCTCGTTCTCTCGCCCTGGCCGGAACGCAGCGGCGCGATCTCTGCTCACTGCCACCTTTGCCTCCTGGGTTCAAGCAATTCTCCTGTCTCAGCCTCCCGACTAGCTGGGACTACAGGCACACACCACCACACCCAGCTAATTTTTGTGTTTTTAGTAGAGACGGGGTTTCACCATATTGGTCAGGCAGGTCTCGATCTCCTGACCTTGGGTGACCCACCTGCCTCAGCCTCCCAAAGTGCTGGGATTACAGGCGTGAGCCACTGCACCTAGCCAAAATTAAGAATTTTTATAATTCTTATAAAAAGATATTATTAAGAGAAGAAAAAGGTCAGGGTGCAGTCTTGAAGAAGTTATCTATTAGAATACAAATATCTAACAAAGGACTCAAATCCAGAATATATAAAGAACTCCTACAAATAAATAAGACAAAAACAGATAATTCAATAAATAAAAGAAAAAGAACTGGCAGGCACTTTACCAAAAAGAAAAACCCAGAAGGCCTGTAAGCATATGAAAACATGTTCAGCATCATTAGCTATCAGGGAAACACAAATTAAAGCCACAATGGATGGCTATAATGGAAAGACAGAATATGTGGAACAACTGGAGCTCTCATACATTGCAATACTTTTATTTTATTTTATTTTTGAGATGGATTTTCACTCTTGTCGCCCAGCTGGAGTGCAATGGCACTATTTCGGCCCACCGCAACCTCCACCTCCAGGGTTCAAGCAATTCTCCTACCTCAGCCTCCCGAGTCGCTGGGATTACAGGCAACCACCATGACACCGGCTATTTTTTTTTTTTTAATTTTTAGTAGAGATAGGGTTTCACCATATTGATCAAGCTGGTCTTGAACTACTGACCTCAAGTGATTTGCCTGCCTCGGCCTCTCAAAGTGCTGGGATTACAGGCTTGAGCCACCGTGCCCGGCCCATTGCAATAATTTTAGAAAGCAATTTGGCATGATTTACTAAAGCCAAACACAGGTGTACCCTTGACCCATCAACTCTACTCCTTGGTATATTCTCATCAGAAATGAGTACATATTCACCAAAAGATATGTACAAGAATACTTAAAGCAGCTTTATTTATAACAGCCCAAATCTGGCAACAACCTAAATGTCTATCATCAGAATAGGTACATGGTGGATTTTTCATTAACTAGAATACTACATATAAATGAGAAAAAAAAAAAGAAACTAATTCTACTTGGACATGAATCAATCTCCAAGATATAATGTTGTGTGAAATGTGCTAGACACAAAAGAGAAGTATTATAGAAGTTCACTAATGGGCAAGACTAATCTATGCTGATAGGCATCAGAATGGTGGCTACCTTTGGGGGGCATTGACTGGACGGGAGCGCAAGTAGGTTTTCTGGGGTCTGGAAAGGTTTTATATCTTGATCTGAGTGGCAGTTATGTGGGAGGGTTCCTATGTGGAAATTCATCAAGCTGCACATTTATGATGTATGCACATCATTGTGTAGAAGTTATTCTTCTAGGAAAAAGGAAGATGAAGAGGGTGGGATTTTAGGGTGGGACTTTACAGGCTGAAGAGGGAGTGGGAGCTGGAGCTCCATCATTGCAGCAGGGTGGGGAGTAGGGTGAGGTTGAGTTGTACAGGTGCAGGGTTGGATCCTGTCTTTATTTAAAACTTTGGTGTTTTGTTCATTGTGGATTTTTTTCATATATTTTGATTTTCTAAAATACTGCATTATTAGTTTTCTTGATTGAGTTTTTTGGTGCCCCTTTAAATTTCGCACCCAAGATGAGTGCCTCACTTGCCTCACTCCAGTTGCAGCTGTGCCCTCCCTGACTCCACCAGAGCAGGCTTAGGTACTTCCCAGGATCCCAGGGCTCCATGGTTTGAAAACCTCTCGGTAGCTTCCTGACGAACACACCATGGCTCCAAGTGGGGTACAATGGCCCCAGGTCAGGCAGGTCTGTTCTGGATCAAGAGCTGGGACCCCTCTCCTGCACCCAGGCACAGAGCTCAGACCCTGGGCCAAGGCTGGGCTGCCTGTGACCAGCAGCCCCAGACCACAAGCACTTGTGTTGCAGGGGCAGCGATCGCTGCCGACATTTTGTCATCAACCAGCTTCGAAACCGGCGTTACATCATCTCAGGGGACACCCAGAGCCACAGCACCCTGGCTGAGCTTGTGCGCCATTACCAGGAGGCACAGCTTGAGCCCTTCGAAGAGACGCTGACTGCTGCCTGCCCCCGGGTAGGCGCCCCACTTCCCCAGGGTGAGGGTGGCAGGGCAGGGAGCCCAGGCCTGGGGTATCCATCACTCAGGCATACTCCTTTTCAAGCCCTCCCTATTTACTATCATCCAGGGGCACTCGGTGTGGGGTCATGATCCCTATTGGAAAAAGGGAGACCGTGGCGATGTCTTACCTGAGGTCAGGGACCTGGTGGGAATGTTGCAGTCTCTTACCAGCAGTTTCAGGCAGGCAGCTGGAGACTGGCTGGGCATGTGTGACCACACGCCTGCTGTATCCCCATACCCCCAGCCAGAGGACAATGATCTGTATGATGCCATCACCCGGGGCCTCCACCAGCCCATCATGGACCCAGAAAACCCACCTGCCACGGCATCCCCCACAGTGGTCCCAGACAAGGCCGCCAGCCCCTGCTCTTCTCCAAAGCCCCAGGTCTCCTTCCTCCATGCACAGAAGAGCCTGGATGTGAGTCCCTGGAACCTCTCCCAGGAGGAAAGCATGGAGGTGAGGAGCATTATGGGCCACCTAGAGTCAGGGTTGCCAGACCAGGGCTGTGGGTGCCGTGCTGCCAGTCAGACCCTGAGGCCAGGCCAGCCACTCCCTCCGGCTGTGGAGGGTAAGCCAGGCCCAGAGGTGCAGACCCAGCTTGGAATCACCCAGGGTTCACCCGTGCCATGGCCTGCCGCTGGCCAGTTAGATTTGGTTCAAGCCTTGGCTTGGCCATTTTCTAGCGATGTGGCTTTAGGCGAGTCACATAATTTCTCTGAGCCTCAGTTTACCATGCCTGAGGTTCTTGTGAAGCTTGAATGAGAAAATGGACATAAAATGCCTGAACATCCCTTAGTAAGCTGTAGCATGGGGTGCCTGTGAGTCAAATTTTTTTTTTTTTTTTTGAGACAGAGTCTCTCTCTGTTGCCCAGGCTGGAGTGCAGTGGCGCAATCTCGGCTCACTGCAAGCTCTACCTCCCGGGTTCACGCCATCCTCCTGCCTCAGCCTCTCCGAGTAGCTGGGACTACAGGCGCCCACCACCACGCCCGGCTAATTTTTTTTTTTTTTTTTTGTATTTTGAGTAGAGACGGGGTTTCACCGTGGTCTCGATCTCCTGACCTCGTGATCCGCCCTCCTCGGCCTCCCAAAGTGCTGGGATTACAAGCGTGAGCCACCGCGCCCGGCCAACCTGTGAGTCAATATTTTATTCTCCGTAGCAGCACCCCATGGACTCAGAAAGATTTTTTTTTCTTTTTTTTTTTTTTTTTTGAGACAGAGTCTTGCTGCGATGCCCAGGCTGGAGTGCAATGGTGCAATCTCGGCTCACTGCAATCTCCGCCCTCTCATGGGTTCAAGTGATTCTCCTGCCTCAGCCTCCTGAGGAGCTGGGATTACAGGCACCTGCCACCACACCCGGCTAATTTTTGTATTTTTAGTAGCAACAGGGTTTCAACATATTGGCCAGGCTGGTCTTGAACTCTTGACCTCAAGTGATCCGCCTGCCTTGGCTAAAGTGCTGGGATTACAGGCATGAGCCACTGTGCCCAGCCATTTTTATTTTTATTTTTGAGACAGAGTCTCGCTCTGTTACCCAGACTAGAGGGCAGTGGCACCATCTCGGCTCACTGCAATCTCTGTATCCTAGATCCAAGTGATTACCCCTGCCTCAGCCTCCTGAGTAGCTGGGATTACTTACAGGTGCACGCCACCATGCCTGGCTAATGTTTTTTTTGTTTTTTTGTTTTTTTTTGTATTTTTAGTAGAGACGGGTTTTCGCCATGTTGGCCAGGCTGGTCTCGAACTCTTGACTTCAGGTGATCCGCCTGCCTCAGCCTCCCAAAGTGCTAGGATTACAAGCGTGAGCCACCGCGCCCGGCTGAAAGATTTTTCTTTATATCAGATCGCAGCATGCCAATGGCTTCTCCTCATATTTAGAATAAAACCTAAACACTTCACCAGGGCCCACAAGAGCCTCACCAGATGCCCTGCTACCCTCTGCTTCTTCACTGCAGGCTTCAGTGAGGCCTTTTCTCTGGCTTCTTTGGCCTTCTAGATCATCCTTGAACATGCCAACCCTGCTCCCACCTCAGGGCCTCTGTACTGGCTCTACCATCTGCCTGCAATGCTCTTCCTACAAGATGTCTGCATGGCTTACACTCTAACTGCATTCCATTCTCTTCTTAAACATCACCTCCTCAGAAAGGCCCACCTACATGACAGAAAATGTTGCCTTCCCCACCTGCCATTCTCCCTATCCCATGACCCTGCTTCGTTCTTTGTAGCACTGATCATGCCCCCACACTCCATTGTCTTGTGATATATTCGCCCATCATATAGCACATCAAACCATATTGTGCTACACAGTGCAGCAGTATGCTGCCCATCTCCCAGATTAGAATATAAACTCCCAAGAGTTAGTCTTGCTCACCAGAGTCCTTGGCACCTAGGACACTGTCTGGCACATAGTTGGCAAATATTTGTCAAATGAGTGATGGACTTGGAAATGGGCCATTCCGAAGGGAAATGCAGCAGTGAGTGGGTTTGGGGCCACTGAGGGACCAGCGGACCACAATGAAAGTGGGAGGAGCAGGGGAGGGGAAAGTTGGGTGGGAGGTAGTGCTGGTGACCCAAGGCCTTGAATGCCAAGGTAAAGTACGAGTCCTAGGCTGGGTGTGGTGGCTCACACCTGTAATCCCAGCACTTTGGAAGGCCGAGACGGGTGGATCACCTGAGGTCAGGAGTTTGAGACAAGACTGGACAACTTGGGGAAAACCTGTCTCTGCAAAAATACAAAAATTACCTGGGCATGATGGTGGTAGCCTGTAATACCAGCTACTCAGGAGGCTGAGGCAGGAGAAGAGCTTGAACCCGGGAGGCTGAGGTTGCAATGAGCTGAGATTGTGCCACTGCACTATAGCCTGGGTGACAGAGCAAGACGCCATCTCAAAAAAGAAACAAACAAAAAGAACAAGTCCTAGAGCATGAGCGCGGGAAGGGACCCTGAGTGTCATGTATCCAACCCTTGCATGTACAGGCAGGAAGACTACAGCCAAGACAGGGGGCCTCGGCTTATCTGAGAGAGTTTTTACTGGAGGGCATCTTAGTGATGGGCTGCCCCTTAAGAGTTTCTCTGTCCCTGTGTCCCCAGGCTTCCATCAGAGTGTCCCCACTCCCTGAGAGGAGTTCCTCCCTCCTGGAAGAGTCTTTTGGAGGCCCCAATGACATCATCTATGCAGACCTGAGGAAGATGAACCAGGCACGGCTAGGCTTGGGCACAGAGGGGTCCGGCAGGCCTGGGCCAGTTCCAGCTGGCAGCCAGGCCTACTCCCCAGGCAGGCAGGCCCAAAGGAGACTCTCAGATGGAGAACAGAATAGGCCTGATGGCCTGGTGCCTGCCCTCTCTGGGGTGAGCCCAGACCAGGGTCCCACAGAGTCTCCCACTTCCTGGGGGTGTTCTGATGCCATGGGATCCCTGGGGGCTACCTGGAGGCAGGAGTTTCCAAAGCTGAGCCAAGAGGCTCAGCCCTGCTCCCAGGACAGCTCTGCAGATATCTATGAGTTCATCGGGACAGAAGGCCTCCTGCAAGAGGCCAGGGACACACCAGACCAAGAAGGCAGTACCTATGAGCAGATCCCAGCTTGCTGGAGTGGCCCAGCCAGGGCCCCACATCCTGGGGCCAGTCCCACATATAGCCCATGGGTCCATGGGCCCATGGACCATGGCTACAAGAGGATCTCAGGGACCCCAGGGCTCTCAGAGCCTGGGAACACCTATGAGCAGATCCCAGCAACCAAGAGCAAGGAGACTGGATGGACACACAAGGTGAGCTCCATGATGGGGTGGGGTGGCTCCTGGCCCTTAGAAGGCACCTGGTGGTAGGAGACAACCTGTAGCCCCCAGGCATAGGCAGGTCAGGTCACCACCACTGCCTGGAAATACACAGAATTTTCCAGCCCTAACATCTGCCTGGAAGTGGTGGTGGTAGTGGTGGTGGGAGAGGCAGCTGCTAGATTTGGGTGTAATACGGGGGCTTCCAGGCCCTTCTAAGGGCATTCTCTACAGCAGATCAGGGTTCCCGTCCCCTCCCTCTCAGCCTCTGCAGGGGTCTTAGTGCCTCTGGGAGCAGGAGAATGGCCCCTTTGCTCCTACTCCCTTGTCTTGTAGCTTTGGGCAAGACAAATTCCAGGACAACCAGTTAAATCTGAATTACAGATAAACAACAAATATTTTTGAGGCCGGGCATGGTGGCTCATGTCTGTAATCCTAGCCCTTTGGGAGGTTGAGGCAGGTGGATTGCTTGAGCTTGGGAGTTTGAGACCAGCCTGGGCAACATGGCAAAATCCCATCTCTATGAAAAAATACAAAAAATTGCCAGGCATGGTGGCCTGTAGTCTCAGCTACTTGGGGGGCAGAAGCGGGAGGATCGCTTGAACCTGGGAGGTTAAAGTTGCAATGAGTCAAGATTGCACCACTGCACTCCAGGCTGGGAGACAAAGTGAGACCCTGTTTAAAAAAACAAACAAAAAACCAAACCAAACCAAAACAAAAACCATTTTAAAGTATGTCTTAAATACCACAATTATTCCTTTGTTTATCCGAAATTTAAATTTAACTGGGTATCTATATTCTTGTTTAGCAACCCCACCCAGGACCTCCATTTCCTCATCTGTAAAATGGGCTGATCCTCTGCTTGTCTCCAGGGGTAGGTGCCCAGAGGATAATGCTAGATATCCTCTCCTGCTCAGGACACAGCCCAGAGAGGGCTCTTGATGAACAGAACTATTATTCTGAGGATCTCTGGGGTGGTGGTGGTGGTAGTGGTGGTGGTGGTGTTGGTGGGAGAGGCAGCTGCTAGATTTGGGTGTAAGCTGGGGGCTTCCAGGACCTTCTAAGGGCTTTCTCTGCAGCAGACCAGGGGTCCTTTCCCCTCCCTCTCAGCTTCTGCAGGGGTCTGATAAGTAAGGAGGAGAGGGGACTAGGAGTGTGGAGAGCGGTGGCCAGGAGTGGGGCTGGTCCAGGGTTCTCAGGGAGGCAGATGAACTCTCTGGAGCCCTCGCTCCCAACTACACTCTGCCTATACCCAGAGACAATAAAACCTGGGAGTCCCTTCCCCATGGGCAAGTCCTCTGATCTCAGTCAGACACATGCGGATCTTCCTGCCCGGGCTCCTGGTGGAAAGATCTTCCCGGGAAGTGCTGACGGCTCCTCCCTCAGGGCAGGGCTGTGCCCACACACCCCATGGATAGCAGTCTTTGAGATCCTGACTCTCCGGGGACCACAGACCCGGCAGTGGAGACCCTCAGAAGCCACATCCCATGTCTGCTCTTTCCCTATGGCTGCCCCATGTCCTCTCCCATCTCTGTGGGCCTGGGTACAGCCTCACCCCACCCTACCTCGGACACCAGTGCATCCTGAGGCCCCCAGCTGCGGGTCAGGGGAGACCAGGGCACTCCAGTGGGGGAGGTAAGGTGAGGCCCACCACCCTTTCTACCCTCCTCCTTCCCCTTCTCTCCTTAGCCAGAAGAGGGTGAACCCTGCATCTGAAATTGGGGAGCTAAATGTGGGATTTCAGGCACTGGGAGAGGCTCGTGGAATCAACCATCAGAATTCCAACCTGGCCTCATGTCCTGGGCTTGGGCCCCCAACCCAAGGTCCATGAGGGGTCCTCGGAGCCTGGGTCTTTCCCTCCCTGTCCAGCCACCCCAGGCCCCAGTATCTCCTCCTTCCTTGCAGCCTGACAAGCTTCGGAGGCTCTTCTTCACGTACAGGAAGCACAAATTCTGAGGGTCTGGCATCCGGCAGCCTACCAGTGGGTTTCCTGGTACCCAGGCCATGCCAGGGGTTATCGCAAAGGCCTCAGCTCACTTGAAGGCACCCTTTGGATCTTGAGACTCATCCAGACCGCTACAGAACTAGGCTCCGAGACAGCCGAGGTGCCTGCCTGAGAGCAGGTGGAAGAGGACCTTGCAGGTGCCTGCAGCTCCTGGCTATGTTCTGCTTTCCTTGTGCCTCCCATCCATGCACAGGAGGGAATCAAGGCTGGAGAGGAATGAGACTGGCCAAAGGTAGGGGTAACCACCCCCATTTCCCAGATGAGCATGCTGAGGCCCAGGCAGACGGACTGAACCTGCCTTCCACTACTGAGCACTTACCGAATGTGTGGCAGGCTGTGTGCTAGGACAGACACCTTTCTAACTGGCCAAGTGACATCATGCAATTGCTACTGAGAACAAAACCAGTTCCCCTCCTTGTGGCCCCATCAGTGAAAAGGAGGGGAGGGCCAGAAGCCACATCCTCTGCTTCAGGCCTGTTCGCTCCAGCTGTGCCCTCAGGTCAGGCTGGCTCTTCCTGGAGCTCTGTCCCTCAGGAAACTTCCTGTTTTGTGTGTCACTTCCCTTCCTATCCACATGTCCCCTTCTCTATAAGGGTGGACAACTGGCTTGCTGCCCCGCTCCCAACTACCCCCAGGCCTGGAATGCAGAAAACAGGACAGATCATCTCCAGAGAGAACACCATAGGTGCCCCTCCTCCCTGCCCTGACCCTGGGCAGAGCTGGCTCAGGTCGCATTTGTGGGAAATCTACCCTTAGTGACCACTTGGCTATGCAGCTTTTCCTGAAATATAGGCCTGTAAGAGTCCCTCCCTCCTTGGGGGTTTAAGGATTGAGAATGAAGCAACTATCCCTGTGCCTGAGTGGTTGGCACTCCTGAATGTTAACCAGAGATACTACCAGGGAATTCACGGAAGGTTCGGGGCATGGATGTGTTTTCCTCCCGATGGCACACGCACTGAAATCAAAGTTAGTGCCTAAAGCAGGAGGCACCGCCTAATGCCGAGAGATGAGACGCCAATGGTGGGATTTCAAGGATCAGAAGCAAAGGTACCCTCAAACATTTCCTAACATTAGCAGACATGGAGAGCAAAGGGATGCAAAAGTGTTTTACTACCAGGAGTTCACAAATCTGTGGACAGCACACCAGTGAGGATTCCACGGTGTTGGGGAGGGCAGGCAGGGTGGTATTCATGACCCAGAGGCAGAGACACGGGCAAGAAAGAGCCCTTAGGCCCACTGCGCCCACAGCTTCACATTGTGAAGGAGGCCGGGAGAAGGGGAACAGGCGGGGGTGGGGAGCAGCCCAACCTTGGGTTTTGGAAAAAGATTGCATAGCTCGTTAAAACCCTGACCTCTTTTTTTTTTTTCCCACTCTGTCCTGGGTGACCAGGGTGTCTGCTAGCACTTGGACATGTCAGACCCCACCACCTCCTGTTGGGTTATCTGCCTTTCCCTCTGGGGGGGTGGGGAGCATTTCTGGAGTAGGAAAGGACTGGGGCATGGGGCGGGGTGCGGAGGGCCTGGAGAGAGGCCATGGGTCCCGGGGCTGGACCACAGGGGGGCTGTGGGAAGGGTCCTAACCCTCACAGGCCCCCCTCCTGGTTAAGGTTTTTTTTTGCTGAAAGGGCCACAGGATATATTCGTGGTGTAAACCCCAGAGGCTGCCACTGCTTTCCTGGGGAGCTTGGAGGCCACACCCATGTGACTGCAGGGCAGGACGGTGGACTTCTAGGCCCCTGCAGCCTCGGCAGTGTCCTCAGATCCGGATGTGGAAAGTGCTGGAAAGAAAGAAAGGGCAAGAGAGGGTGAGAGGCCCTGGGTCAGGCAGGTAAAGGCTCCTCAGGGAAAAGCACAGCAGGCCCCAGCCCCATGCTGAACAGTGCCTCATTAGGGAACCCTGCATAGTGAGTGGGTGCAAGCAATCAATACTGAGGGAAGGCGGAGGAACAATGGTCCCCAGGGAGTTCTGCCCCCACTTATCACTGAAGGGGCCCCCAGGTCTTCAACCCTCCCCCTGCAGGGGACAAGGGCCAGTCACACGTCTAGGGCAAGGGTGCCTTGAACGTGACCTCCTGCTTCCTGGCCGCACACTACTGCTCACAAATAGCGAGTGATAGGGGCCTCAGCCCCAACATCCCGGCCTGCCCTGCCCTGCCCAAGCCCGACCCCTGTAGTGGCAGCACCTGAGGAAGTCAGGGGCCTTGGCAATCATGTCCTCGAAGTCAGCAAAGCCCAGCTTGCCGTCACCGTCCAAGTCAGCCTCCTCAATGACCTTGTCGCACACAAGTACCACCTCCTCCTCATCCAGTTCTGACTTAGTGAGCCGGGCCAGCGTCAGCTCCAGGTCCTCCTTGCAGATGAAGTTGTCAGTGTTGAAGTCTGTAGGGCAGGGGTTGGACATGTTCAAGTCTGGGCTGCGTGCACCCAGGGACCCCTACACTATAGCTCTTCCTCCTAGCTGGTCCCACTACCTCCACCAGCTTCTGATGTCCCCAGAGCATCTCCATGCACACTCTTGGGATACTGAATCCCTGCCCCCAAGAGGGCTCACCCACCAGGCATCGCTTAAACGCCCCATCCACCACCCACAACAACCCCACAATGACTAAACCACATCCTGAAGCAGGTCAAAAGTCCAAATCTGAGGTTTCCTAAGAACTTCAGGCTTAGGCCAGATAGCCCTTCCTGGCCTTAGCCCACAGTGGACCCTGTGTTCCCTTTAGACTTCCAGAGCTAAGGAAACTAAGGCCCCAAAAGGCCACGTGATTGAATCAAGGTGGGAGAGCCACTCGGAGATGAAGCGGGGATTCTGATTGGGGCCTTTGTGACTCTAAGACCCAAGTTTTCTAAACTGCACCCTATTGCCTCAGTGGTGTGTGGCCAGGAGACACTCGGTCAGGAGACTCAAAATCAAAAGGCCCTTAGAGAGGGGCCTGTGTCTGGCCTTTGTGCACACAGAGCAGGGAACATGGTTTGATTCTACCCAGGAAAAGGCACTACCACTGCCCCAAAGCACAGCAAAATGGTTCAGAGGACCGAGCCTTGCGTGCCCACATCAGAGTGAACTCTCTCTTCTTACATTTTGAGCCCAACTACCAGCTCTGTGCTATTTCTTCTGCCTGGGGTCCCTTCCCAGCAAACTCCTGGTCATCCTTCAAATTTTGGCTCACACATCACCTCCCAGTGGCAGGGCTTTCTAGCGATAAGGGTCCCCTTCCCCGCAAATGAGCTTCTCTTGCCCATTGGCAAACTCTGACATTAATGGTAGTGACGAAGACCCATCATGTGAGCATTACATGCTCTTTCTCATTTAATTTTCAAAACAAGACTATGAGGCAGGCACAATTGAATCTCCACTATACACATGAAGAAACAGAGAGGTAGCCAGGCACGGTGGTTCACGCTTGTAATCCCAGCACCTTGCGAGGCCGAGGCGGGCGGATCACGAGGGCAGGAGATCGAGACCATCTTGGCTAACACGGTGAAACCCCGTCTCTACTAAAAATACACACACACACACACACACACAAATTAGCCGGGTGTGGTGGTGGATGCCTGTAGTCCCAGCTACTCAGGAGGCTGAGGCAGGAGAATGGCGTGAACCTCGGAGGCAGAGCTTGCAGTCAGCCGAGATCACACCACTGCACTCCAGCCTGGGCGACAGAGTGAGACTCTATCTCAAAAATTAAAAAAGAAACAGGGAGGTGAAAAGGAGAGGTACCTGCCTGAGGTCACATCCCGGTCATTGTTGGACCCTAGAGCCCAAGCTCTTGGGGTGACTCTGCCCTGTCTATCTCTGCAGAGGCCTGGGCACAACCCTAGGGTATGCGTCGGGGGTATTCATCTCTGCCCTTGGCACGGGACATAGCAAATCTCTGGAAAGATTTGCTGGCTGGCTGGCTGGATTCCTGTGGCCATTTAACATGAATAAGCAGGCTCAGAAGTCAGATGATCCTTGTTGCAAATGAGGGCCCAGGGTTCCCCAGCGCCAGACTAGGAGGGCCCTGGCTGCCTCTCCCCACTCCACCCCCAGCCTAGGGCAGCAAGGAAGCCACCGTTCTTCCATGTGTTCCTGTGCCCACCTGGTCCATGCGATCTGCACTCCCCTGTCTTGGGCAGACAGCAGCCCGTCCCAGGAGCAATGCTATGGGGTCCAAGACTGGGCGGATGTTGGGTGGAATCTGAGAAGCTTTTTACATGAGCCATGCGGACATAGTTTGTGGAGGGTAGACTGGCAGGTATTTTCTTTCTGATATGCAAGCAAAATGTGGGTGCACAGACAGAAACCAAAGTCCTCTGAAATAAACATGATAACTAGAAAGTGAAATGTCAGTCTGGGTGTGGTGGCTCACGCCTGTAATCACAGCACTTTGGGAGGCCGAGGCAGGCAGATCACCTGAGGTCGGGAGTTCGAGACCAGCCTGACCAACATGGTGAAACCCCCATCTCTACTAAAAATACAAAAATTAGCCGGGCGTAGTGGCAGGCACCTGTAATCTCAGCTACTCGGGAGGCTGAGGCAGGAGAATCATTTGAACTTGGGAGGCTGAGGCAAGAGAATCGCTTGAACCCGGGAGGCAGAAGTTGCAGTGAGCCGAGATCACACCATTGCACTCCAGCCTGGGCGACAGAGTGAGACTCTCAAAAAAAAACAAAAAAAAAAAAAGAAAAAAAGAAAAAAGAAAGCGAAATGTCAGCCCCTGATAGGCCCTGCTGCCTTGGGATCCAGTGTCTGATCAAAGGTGCTGAGGACAGGAGCTTTGACCTTGACTCTTCAGGTCCAGGTTGGGTCCCAGCCCCTTCCTGGGCCTTAGCCATCTCAACTGAGGTCTATCTGAGGATTTGACACCAGTCCCCATGGGTCTGTCAGGCCAGCACAGGGGGTGAGCTCGTGGGTATGAAGTTTTCTCCCTGTGGCTGTGGGAGAAGCATGAGTCCTTGGCTCATGAGTGCCCGCTGCCCTCTGGTGGCTGGTGAGACAGCAGGCCCGAGGGCAGAGCTGGGCGGGGTGAACCCAGGCAGCTCTACCTCAGGCAGTGTTGGGGGGCTCCGGAGGCCCCCCTGCAGGCCTGGCTTACCACCATGGCCTAGGCAGCCTCTCTGGCTCTTCCATTTTACACCTCAAAGCTGCTGAGTGATCTTTCTAGAAAACAGAGCTGCCCTTCCCCACTGGAAACCTTGCAGTGGCCCTGGTGTCTGGATCACTAGGTCCAAACTCTATGGCTGGCTCTCACAGCCTGGCCGCAAATTCTCTCCAGACTCATCCCGCCCCCTGTCCCACCACCTTCCAAGTTCCTCCCATCTCCTTATCAAGCTCTGCGCTTCCCTGTGTCTGCATGGGCTGCGCCCTCTGTCAGGTCTGCCAGCCCCCGCTTCTCCAGTCCAAGCCTCTGCTAGTCCCTGCTTAAACGTCATGCCTGGGACCCCTCTCACACTAACCACCCGACCTAGGGTGGGCGAGTCCCTCCCTTCTCCGTTCTCAGGACCCCCACAGATGTCTCTCAGGGACTGATCGTCTCCCTTGGCCACCCCACTGGATAGGCACTCTTCATAGGACAGATCAGCTTCACTGTTCTTGGTGTCCCTAGGGCTGGAGCCAGCAGTAACCAGACAGCCTGAGGGCCCCACATGTCCCCCCGCCACATTCACGGCCCCCTCCTCTAGCCCTGGTTACCATAGATCTTGAAGGCATAGTTTGCCTTGAGCTCTCGGGGAGCCGACTCGCAGAGCACGGAAAACATGTCCACAAAGTCGTTGAAGGTGAGGTTCCCCTCACCATCCTCGGAAAACGCCGCCACGATCCTTTCTTTGAAGGGATTCTCCTGAAGAAAACACACACAGCAATCACTGTGGGTGCAGGATAAGCAGGAGGGCCCCGGAGCCAGACTGTGGACAGCCTGTGTGACCCTGGAGGAGTGACCGAATCCCTCTGAGCCTCGGTTTCCCCATCTGTAAAAAGGGAATAATAATAACACCTTCTTAATTGGGTTGTGATGGGATTAAATGAGCTAAAGTATGTAAGGTGTTGGTACCAGGCCTGGCATGTGTAAGAGCTCAGGAAGCATTCTATTGGGTCATGTCACATCATTAAGATAGGCACAGCCAGGGACAGTGGCGCACGCCTGTAGTCCCAGCTATTTGAGAGGCTGAGGTGGAGGAATCACTTGAGCCCAGGAGTTTGAGGCTTCAGTGACCCACTGCACTCCAGCCTGGGCAACAGAGCAAGACCATGTCTCCAAAAAAAAAAAAAAAATGCTGAGCACAGCAAATGTGTTCTCACTGGAGGCACTGCCTCATCTGAAGCAGAAGCACAGATCCAGAAGAGCACACAGAAGCTCTGCCTGGATGTGTAGGGCTCTGTCCCCAGCAGAAGAAGAAAGCCGAGGGCACTGGTGGCCCTCAGCTCAGGCCCCGTCAGGCCAGGATCGTGGGAGGTGGATTGGGGTCAGGTAACTGGACCAGACAAGTAGCAAGAGTCATACAGCCAGTTCAGGCCCAGGCCTGCTGTCACTCTGCTCCTGTGAATTCTCCCCTAGACCACCTTGGATGCTGCCTCTCCCAGGGAGCTGTACACGGACGCCTTCCTAGATCCCCAAATCACTCCTCCTGCAGCCCTTCCATCCCAACTGAGCTAGCGCTTGGCTAGCCCCATTCCGTGCCCAGCCCAGGCCAGTGCAGGAGGCTCAGAGACAGACTACTTGGGTCCCACCCATGAGTGTCTCACCTGCTCCAGCAACCCTCTGAGCCTGCTCTTGAGCTCCTTGCTGGGCCAGACGCGGTGCTGGTCCAGGGCTGAGCCTGGGGCCCATTGTCTCTCAGGACTGAGGTCACAACCAGAGTACAGGCCCCAAGTGGATGCCATATAGCACTCTGACTCCACCTTCAGGCCACACATCCTAGGCCTGGCAAGGGGCTACTGAGTTGTGCCCCAAATGCCTTCTTAATGCTGCATGCACTTTACATATTATGGATAAGGAACTCATGAAACAAAACATTCAAATATATATGGTCTGAGGACCAGCAGCATCAGTCTCACCTGGTAGCTTCCTCGAAAAGCAGAATCCTGACCCTACTCCACATGTACTGAGCCTGAATTGGCATTTGGACAAGATCCCTGGGGGGCTTAAAATTAAATTTTAACAGGTACATTAAAGTCTGAGAAATGATGCCATGGATGACCACCATGCTGACCTCAGTGAGAAGCCACGGCCAGACAAGGGGGAGATAGAAAAATTATCTAACAAAGCAGACACAGGTCTGCCAAGTACAGCAGGCTTGGGGCCACTTAACAAAGGGACAAGCAGATGAGCACAAGCCTATGGCCTGCAGTGGGGTGGCCACTGATGTACAGCACCCTTACAGAGCCCACATAGCTTATTTATTCAGAGCGCAGATGAGGAAACTGAGGCACAGAGAGGTTCTGTGATCTGCTCAGAGCCACACAGACACAAAGGGTGGAGCTGGGTTCAGCCCAGACCTGGGGGCCTCTGCTGCTGGTCCAGAGGCACAGATCCCCTGCCCGCCAGCAAGAGACCCTGCACATACCCGGAGCTCTGGCATCTGGATGATGAGGCTCATGGGCACGTGGACGATGGGGCTTTTCCTGTAGTCCATTGGGACGAGGTTGGGGGCCAGCTCGTAGAATCGCGAATGCAGCCTTGGAGGAAAGCAGAGAAAAAGTGCTGGAGGGGGTGCCATCCCTAAGCCCCAGTAGCCCGATGCTGCCCTGCCTAGGCCTCTGCCTCTGCAGACCATCCTCAGCCAGGACCAGGTGAGGGGCCAATGGGAGGCTCTCTGCTTTGCCCACAGGGTGTGAAGTTGGGAGGGAGGTGAGTTCTGCCCAGACCTCTGTGCTGATAACCAGGTTGTGTCCAGGCCTCCCTATTTCCACCACACCCACCCCATCAGCACCACCACCATCACTCCTTGGGCCTGCCTCCAAATCTTTTAATTTTTTCTCCTTTGGGCTCTCATAAGGGTTTTCTATGCTCAGGATACTGTGCTAAGCACTTAACACATCACCTAATTTAATCCTCCTCCACATCACTGTGCAGACAGATGCATCCTGACCCCAGTTTATTGCTCAGCAAACAGAGGGCTGAAGATGTTAAGAGTGATTTGTCTAAGGCCACATAACTAGGGAGCATCAAGGGCCATGGGTTGAGCCCAAGATGGGAAATCCAAGCAGAAACTCTTAGCCACTCTTCCTCCTGACACTCCTGAGGGTCCATCAAAGCCTGGGCCCACTTCGTGGCCTCACCACCCCAACTTAGGCCCTGAGGGTTGGGTCTCTCTGGGAGAGCTCTCAGCAGTCCTCACACCCTCAGGAAGCCCCTGTGAATGGGCCACCCATAACCTCTCTAGCTGGGGGCCATTGAGACCCAGTCTGCTACCCTGGTGGGCCCTCCTCACTGATGGGTCAGGTCCCTAGCTCCTGTCCCAGCCTCCAGAAAAGCAAGCCCACCTCAACAAGCTGCATGGACCCTCAAAGGTGTAATGCATCCTGGCACTGTCTCACTTGGAAGCTCCCTTCCTCCCTGCCCCCTGCCCATTATTCAGTCTTTCTTTGCCCTGTGTCCACTTGTCCAGGTCCCGGTCATCCCAGAGAATAGCCCCCCATCCCAAGACAGGTATAAACTGTATTCAGATGAAATTGTGAGCTGGGTGTGGTGGCCTATGCCTGTAATCCCAGTGTTTTGGGAGGCTGAGGTGGGAGGACTACTTGAGGCCCAGAGTTTGAGACCAGCCTAGGCAACATAGCAAGATTCTGCCTCTACAAAAATGAAAAAAAAAAAAAATTAGCTGGATATCATGGCTCAGTCCTAGCTACTTGGAAGGCTGAGGCTAGAGGATCACTTGAGCTTGAGCCCAGGAGTTGGAGGCTGCAGTGAGCTATGACTGCCCCACTGCACTCCAGCCTGGGCAACAGAGCGAGACTCTGTCTCTAAAAACAAAAATTGTGTCCATTAAGTGCTGCCATGCGTGGGACAAGTATAAGGGGCATTGACTGGGGGCTGAGGTAGGTAACCTGCCTAAAGTGATGTCTTAGGCTGCTGGCGAATGGATTAGGTATGATTCTGTATGTCCCAGGCTTGGGCCGGCCCTGCCATCCCCAAAGCCAGATCAGCGCAGGTCTCCTTTTAAGTGGCTTTACCCTGTGACACACCCCAGGCCCACGTTTATCAAGCCATTCAGCACAGCCATCCAACCTTCCCTTGGGTTCTACCAATTCTTGTGGTCCTGCTGCCTAGCTGTCCTTAGCAAGGCAGCTCAAACAGATAATAACAGCAGCTATCGTTTAGCAAGTGCTTACTCTGTACCAGGCCTGAATTAATCTTCTCTGAGGATTGCTTTACTCATTTTAATCCCCAAATCACCCTGAGAGGTAGATATTAGTCCCCCATTTTCAGGTGGGGAAAACTGAGGCTCAAGAATCAAGTGTCTGCCCCATCCTACACAGCCAATGAGCAGCGGGAACAGGACTTGAACCCAGGACCTCTGGACTCCAACCACTTGGCTCCTCCCTGCAAGTCAAGCCCTGGTAAGCACATCATCCCCTGGTTCAGAGCCTGTCCAGGGCAAATGAACAGTAAAATGCCACATGCCCACTTTGCCACTCACACATCCCTATAAAAGGGTCTGAAATGACAAGGATGTGCCATGACTTGGAGACACAGCTGGAGGGGAAAACCCCTAAACTTGTACTTTGGGTGGGAGGAGGCTCAGCAAATGCCAGGGTGGTGGAATCAAGCCGAGACTCTCCACAAGAGGGCACTCGAGGACTTTCTTTGCTCCTATTTCTTGTGTAGAGGAAAACTACCCTTTTTTTTTACACTGTCCCCAAAGAAGGAACAACCACTTGTTT